>NC_052151.1:49584390-49902140 GCF_902713615.1 Scyliorhinus canicula | reverse complement strand
GTTAAGGCCTGAGAGAGGGTACCGAGGAAATTTACGAGAATGGTACAGGGATGAAAGATTTCAGTTGCTTGCAAAGATTAGAGGAAGGAGGGCTGTCCTCCTTAAAGCAGTGAAGGCTGAAAGGGAAATTCGACAAGAGTGTGAAATCATGAAAAATTTCAACAGAGAATGCAAGAAGAAACTGTTTCCAGTGGGGGCAGGGTTGGTAACCAAGGGCATAGATTTAAATTAATTGTCAAAAGAACCAGAGGCAACGTGAGGAGATAACCTTTTCATCAATGAGGTATTAAGATGTGGATTGCAATGTCTGAAAAGATGGTCGAGGCAGATTCAACAGTAGCTATCAAAAGGCTATTCAATAACTACTTGAAGCAAAATGTTAACATGGTTCTGGGGAAATGGCAGGGAAGTGAGAATAATTGGATAGCTATTTTGTAAAAAGCTGGTTTAAGCACGATGGCCCAAATGGCCTGCTTCTGAGCTGTATGAATCTGTGATTTTATGAAGTGCCTATCGAAATTTGAAGATCACCAGGTCTGGCAGGTTTCTGCTTCCATTAACATAAATGGACAGAAGATTCTGGGTCTATAAATTGATCGTGCATCCTAATTCCCAATATAAATCCACAGGCATTTGGATCTCTTTGCAAGGGAGAACTAAATATGTGAATTCACAGTTGTTAGTCTCTTCTGGACCCAGTTAACCATGTGTTCCTGACAGAGGAGACAACTTAAGAGTGATTTTTTTTCAGGTTCAATTAACGTGTATCTTCACAAGCTTTTAGCATAATGTTGACCTGTGACTGTTGGTATGAAATCATGAACAGTCAACTCCATCCAATCAGTGTTGAATAAATTGAATATATTTTAAGTGTTTAGATATCGCAAATGTTATACTCAGGGGTTCAACTAAGGCAATGATAAATGTATGAGTGCCCTGTTGTAGGGAGAGACAGATAGGCAGGTTGATTTGAGGACAAGTTCATCATTCAACTTCCTAATTGTCAATTCCTAGTTACAGGGTTTTCATATTTGTACTTGTCTACAGTCCCAAAATTATGTTTGTTAGAATCAATGAAGAGGTTTCGTCACAATGGTCACGAAGTCGAGAGAACCAAAGACATGTTGCCATAACGACAAGAAGTGGCTCCACTAAAATTTTGATAGTTTTGGGTGAAAAATAAAATCTAAAATAATTTTTTTACTTCAGCTCCAAGCTTTGGGTTGCAATGAGCTTGTGACTTAATTGTTCTGAGTTATATGGTCAATCTTATCATATATCCCTCCTGCTGACATACCCTTTATCAATTATCATGTGGAAATAGTTTTCATTTGAATTGCACAGTTGCCATTGTATTTATCTGGTGCCCATAATGCAGTGTTGCCTCCTGTACAAGACATAGGTTGTCAACATAGTGAAATATTAAGCATTTTTTTTCAAAGCTCCACACCTTTTTGAATTTTTTTGAATTTAAATCCAGCAGAGTTAAATCTCCTGACAGCCTTGACAGTTCCAATGAGTTTGACATGTGTTTGACACAGTGACATTTCCTTGACAGTTCTTTGAAGCTTGGACAGTTCCAATGAGTTGAAACACTTTTTACACACAATGAAGTCTACTTTTTTTTTCTTTAAAAAAAAATAAATTTAGAATACCCAATTAATTTTTTCTAATTAAGGGGAAATTTAGTGTGGCCAATCCACCTACCCTGCACATCTTTTGCGTTGTGGGGGCGAAACCCACACAAACACGGAGAATGTGCAAACTCCACACGGACAGTGTAAGAAGTCTACTTTTACATCCCAAAAGGCACCTGGCCTCTCCCAAATGCACCTTACATTTAGATAAGCATTTGAAATGCCATAGCACACAAGGCTATGGACCAAGTGCTGGAAAAAGGGATTAGCATAGATAGGTGCTTGATGGCCGGCACAAACACAATGGGCCAAAGGGCCTCTTTATGTGCTGTAAAGCTCTCTGACCATGACTACCTCCCACAAAGGTTGCCTTAACTCTTCCAGTGTTGTCCTGGCACCATATCCAAAAGAGTATCTTACCTCTCCATAAAAGTACCTGGTTCGCCAAATAGCTTCACAAGATCCAGACCTGCTCTTACCAGGTCCAATCTGCGCACTTCGGGTTTCAGACACCTACTTCACCAAAATTACAGATAAGCAGTTGCATCCACTTATGAATACCGAGAGCAGCCCCTGTGAATCATGGATATTTTATTTCTCACCCACTTCGTATCTGCATGCTGGTTTCAGGGGTAGAACTTCAAGATTCAGGCTCCTGCTCAAAATTTCAGGGCCGAGACTTAAAATATGCCCCAAATAAGAATTAAAGCCTCAACTCTGATTATTACGTCACAATTTTCAGTGCTTGGGGAAATTGAGAACCATATCATTGAACCCCTGATTATATTATATAAAGAAAAAGCTCCACTTGTTCTGAAAGCTCAGTGACTTGTACTAAGCACTCTATATACTTTCATCTGGTGATTCTGACCACGTGTCATGCCAATTGTGCTACCAAGTGCTCTTTAATGCCATCACTTTTGTTTCCTCTCCCACCACTCTTGTTAGGTTCCGAACTAATGCCCAAGGCTCTTTCTACCAGGATTGTGGGTGGCATTTGGTGGTTCTTCACGCTGATTATCATTTCGTCTTATACCGCTAACTTGGCTGCTTTTCTGACAGTGGAGCGTATGGAATCTCCCATTGATTCTGCTGACGATTTGGCAAAACAAACCAAGATAGAGTACGGAGCTGTCGGAGATGGGGCCACTGTAACTTTCTTTAAGGTAAGCCCTTCTTGTTGTCTGCATCATTGCTTCAATGGTATTTGTTGATTATCACAAAGAAAATGGAAAGCCAAGTTAGGGCTTGGCTCCATGATGTATCTGTTAAAATCTGAATTTTTACACCAAAGTAAAATAATGATACTCGGGACACACTGGTTGATGAAGCACAATTACAATCACGATTCAATGGTGGGCTGAAAGACATAGGGCGGAATTTTCCCAAAAGAATGACTGAGGACACACGGCAAGCAGCTCCTCGCGGCGCCGTGTGACCGTTGAAAGCCGGGAGACCCCGCTCCCGGGATCTACCCAGCTCGCAATGCCACATGGGATTTAACACAACGTTGCAATGTGAATCCCGCCCACACTTTTTGGCAAATCTGTATATTAGAGCAAGGTACTTGAGGCTTTGTGTTTCATCCCCTTCGCCTCAGAGACCTTGGGCAAGCGCTGATCAGCACTAGTCTCAGGGAAGAGACTGTGGAGGACGTTGGATGGTTCCCTGAGCAGACTGTCAGAGTCATCTGGCAGAACGCCTCATCACCAGAACTGTCAAACAAGCACCAAGACCTAGCCTGGCTGGTGGTGAGAAGGGCCCTCCCTGTCAGATTCTTCATGTACACCCGAAGGCTCAGCACCGTTGCACGCTGCTCTCGGAGTGACTGTGGGGGAAATGAGATGGTCACCCACCTCCTTGTGGAATGTGCCTTTGCAAAGAAGGTCTGGAGAGAGATGCAGTGGTATTTGTCAAGGTTTATCCCGAGCAGCTCTGTAACACAGGACTCTGTGCTCTCCGGACTGTTCCCAGGGACACACACCGAGACAAACATCATCTGCTGCTGGAAGGTCATCAACTCGGTGAAAGACGCTCTTTGGTCTGCCCGAAACCTGCTGATCTTCCAGTGCAAAGAATTGTTCTCGACTGAGTGTTGCAGACTGGCACATTCCAAGGTCCAGGACTACGTGCTGAGGGACGCACTCAAGCTTGGGGCAGCTGCCGCCAAGGCGCAATGGGGAAAGACCACTGTGTAGGGTCTCACCAGCAAATGTACACCGAGGGGTGGGTAACAGTGTAAAACCCCTCGGTCCGGGTCTTCAATACTCCAATGTATAAAAGAAACATGACAATGTAAATATTTAAGAAAGAACTGTAACATAAAGAAGGATATGTGTGTAATGTCATCGCAATTGAATGGAAGAAGGACAAGTGAATATGTAACTTTGATGGAAATGTACAGTCAAGACAATTTGAAATATTCTGTAATGTTTATTAGAGATTTTATGAATAAAGTATATTTTTTGGGGGCAAAAAGGCACTCGTGGGCATTTCCCAGGAGATCAAAGGCCCCCAGCTTCATGGCCTTTTGATAGGCTGGCAGCCTGGCACTACCAAGGTGCCCAAGCGGTACTGCAAGCTGGCATGGGTACTGCCAGGCTGCCAAGATGACATTTTTTGAGCACGCGATCAGGCTGGGATTGCCTGCTGTGGGAGTTGTGGGGGGAGGCAGGGACCCACCCAGGTGAGGGCACTTCACAATGAGGTCACCAAAAGTGCTGCCCTCAAGCCCCACCCCTGGCAGTGCCAGGATGCCAGGAGTCAGTCCCTGGGCACTGCCCACCATGTCCCCGACCACCTAGGGGCTACAATGTCCTCCAACACCCTGGTATGGCCTTCAAGTCCAGTCTTCGTTTGTGGAGAGAAGCAGTGATATACGCTGGCTTCCTGCTGTGCCAGCGTGTGGGAGAATTGCAGGAGCTGGGAGTATCCGGCTTTCAAGAGATCCTGCTTATTTAAATGAAGATTTAAATATGCTAATCATCCCAGAGAGGGTGTGAACCAGATCCCGTCTGCTGGGAGGGCCCGGGATCATTGAAAAACTGTTTGGCGCCCGGTGCAAATCCCGTTTCAGTGCTCACCCAGTATTTTCCTGACATAGCGGAATTTTTAGACGGGTACAGTGCGGCCTCTAAATCTTTCTCTTAATATTTTGATGTGTTCAGGGTCAATTTTGTAGAATGACAATTAGTTTTAAGGTTGCTTCTGATTATAGGGTAGTTTATTCGTAGTGTCCTTAAACTTGAAAAGAAAGTCAATTAGGAGCACTTTCGAGTAAAAAAAAAAATCCAGTATTTGGATATTATTTTGGAATGATTATTTCAAAATTTTCCATCTATCATTTCTGGATAGTCATGAAATTGAAAGTGGATCAAAGCTAGAATCTGAAACCAAAGAGAAAATTCTGAAAATCTCAGCAGGTCTGGCAGCATCTGTCGGAGAGAAAAGAGCTCATGTTTCGAGCCCAGATGACCCTTTGTCAAAGTGGGCAATTGAAAGTGGGCATTGACGTTGCTAATGTACAGACAAGTTGGCTGTACTCAATGGTTGTGTGGTTCATAGATAGAGCTACACCGCTGTGATGCTAATTCTGTGACCGTTCCACCCCTCAAATGTGGCTTCCTGTCAAGGAGAGCGAAACCAATGGATCTACTGCTTAAGGAAATCTTCCGGAAGTATGTCATCTGTTTTATTGGTTGCTCACTCTCTTAAAAATAGAACAAATTTACATTTTTTTCTATCAAATTTTAGATAGCGAATTGGGAATTTTTGGGGTAGAACTTTCCTTCCATACAGTTTTGAATGTTTCAGTAGTAGACGTCTTGTCTAGCTGTGGGAGGCCGGGTCTGTAACTGCTGCACAGAGCCTGGCTGTAAGCGAGTTATACGAAGCAGTCTGCAGGTTACAGGATCAGCTTAATAATGAGCAGACGAGCTGGCCTCCAGATCTGAAGGGAGGGAGTTGGGCCTGGCGTTGGTTGGGGATGGGGGCAGATGAGTGACAGCAACTCAATTTTTTTTTATTTCACAGACACAGGAGAAGCATTCCTGCTTCATCTGGCCCAACAAAAACAAATTTGAATTTTTCGGGCTGAAATTATTTCACATTTACGTTTCCGAACATGTGATTTTCTATTTTAGGAACATAGCATTAAGAGCAGTAGTAGGTAAATCAGTCCTTCAAGCCTGCCCCACCATTTGATCAGATCATGGCTGATCTCTTTCTGGTCTCCAATCCACCTCTCCACCTGTTTCTCATATTTAACCTGTTTTTTAAAAATCAGAAATATATCATATCTTACCAGATTTTGAGTTGGGCAGTTCAAGAAGTGAACAGTTTGGGCCAAGTTGAATCAGGTGGGGGTCAAGGTTCACTTGGGCCACAGGAACACACTGGAGCACAAGTGCCAAAATGGATAACTAATCTGTTGTCACATCCTGCCAATTGTCCAAGTAAGTGTTTTAAATTTTGCATAATTAAAATTGATGTATGCCACATTCTGAAAATGTCTGGTGTTCCGATGACTGGATTTGAGGCACTGTACCTGTATGGAATACTGGTCTCTCCTGTGGCCTGGGCAGGGTGGAGCAATCGTTAGTTACTGTGATGAAAAGCCCCTAATTGCCACATTCCGACGCCTATTTGGGTACATAGAGGGAGAATTCAGAATGTCCAATTCAGCGAACAGCACGTCTTTCGGGACTTGTGGGAGGAAACCGGAGCGCCCGGAGGAAATCCACGCAGACACAGGGAGAAAGTGCAGGCTCCACACAGACAGTGACCCAAGACGGGAATCGACCTGGGACTCTGGAGCTGTGAAGTAACAGTGCTAACCAGGTCAGGGGTGCAACTACAGATAGACCTTGTAGATTAGATGTCCTGGAAGGGATCCATCCTCCAGCCTCAGAATATTCCTGGATATCCATCTTCATTTTCAGGAGATCCACTATCTTTCTTCGATAGTCAGTCATGTTGTGCACCTTTTCAATATGCCACCCAGACATGTCTGCGGATTGCGTACGATGCAGGCCTGCCCCACCACTGAATACAGTGCAAAACACTTGGGTGCATAGTTAATGAGGTTTGGCATGTTTTCCAATTGGGTGCCACAGCTGAAAACGCTCCCTGTTCCCACCCGACCAAAGTGGGAGAACTCTGCCTTTGGGCGGATTTTTTCAGAAAAATGACAAATGTCATTTTGGGCGCAAAACTGGTGCGATTCCCACTGGCCCGGTCGGCACAAAACTGATTGCGATCTTCCCATACTTCGTGCAATAAGTGAACCCTCACGTGAAACACGCTAAATGAACCCCCACGTGAAACGCACCGAGCTGGTGTCCCGAGGCAGCTGATTCGCCCGACCTGGGACTCAGCTGTGCACTGCTAACAAGGGGGAGCTGCATTTAAATGTCCCTCTGCACTCACTCTGTCAACCCAGGAGGATGGCAGTGTGGAGACCTGCTCCTCGATTCCTGGAGGGAGATCTGAACAGCCTTCTGGATAGCGTGGAGAAGCAGTGCACCCTGTACCCCCATGTGGGTAGGAGACCCCACAGTAATGTGAGGAATCCTGCCTGGGAAACGGTGGCTGCTGGAGTCAGTCCCAGCAGCCTGACAAGGGTGACCGGTGTCCAGTTTCGAAAGAAAATGAATGAACTGCAATGGTGAGTTCCCACTCATCTCCTCCTGGCATCAATTCCGTCTGCTGCACCTGGTGACTAATGTCACCATTAGTCCACTCGCTGCCACCCCGGAGCCTCCCAACACCTGACCTCCCAGCATTTCCCTCAGAAACCTCCCCCCCCCACAAACCCCTCATCACAACCCCTTCCTTAAGGGCAGCACATTGGTTAGCACTGCTGCCTCAGTGCCAGGGACCCGCGTTCAATTCTGATTGTCTGTGTCGACTTTGCACATTCTCCCCGTGGCTGCGTGGGTTTCCTCCGGCTGCTCCGGTTTCTTCCCATTGTCCAAAGATGTGCGGTTAGGTGGATTGGCCATGATAAATTCCCCTTAGTGTCCAAAAAGTTTAGTTGGAGTTATGGGAATAGGTAGGGATGTGAGCCTAGGTAGGATGAAGAGCTGAATGGCCTCCTTCTGCACTGTAGGGATTCTATGATTCTGTCCAGGTGGGTGCCCACATTTTCCACGGCTGTAGATCCCTGACCCACATGGCATCTGGCTCACAATATCCACTGTGTCCCTGCCGGAAAAGATAGTCCATAAATAAAGGGTGAGTGAGAAGATGAGTTTGGGGTGGGGGGGGGGGGGGGGGGGGGTACTCAAGTTATGGTTCATCACCTCCTATGAGGAAAGGGCAATGGAGATCACAGAGGTAGGCCAGGAGCGAGCATTAACTGACTGCGAGGTTGGTCTGGGCCAGAGAAGTGAGGACCCACTGCAACTTCATCCATTTGATCTGTCTCAAGTGAGTTGTCAGTTGTCCAGTCCCTTGTCCTTCCCATTGACTGAACCAATGTCCCTTGTCTTGCAGGATCACCATTTGGTGAGGCCGGACCATTCGGAGTCATAGCTCCCTACTCAATCCTCGCCGGTACCTCGGAGGAGAGCTCCGAGGAATAGAGCCATAAGTCACAGCTATCACCCACACCATCCACCAGGGTAGAGACACGCACCTCGGTGGGCAATCTTGGCAGACAGGCTTCCGTATCTGTGAGCACCACACAGCTGCTGATGCACATCTGGTGGAGGCAAGAACATTCCAGGGATCGGGCAGTCTGAGGTCTGCTGGATCCCAGGACACAGCTGATACCCAGCCAGATGCCATGCCTCTGAAAAGGTTTCTCCCTGAGCTGTTGGGTATACAAAGGCAGAGCTGACAAATCCAGCTGGGGTTGCCAACGATATTCCTGAAACTGCAAGGCTGATTGTAGGAGTATCGCGTGGCACCCAGGCCAACACTGCAAGGGTGGTGACCGCAGTGGAAAGCCTAGGGCAGAGCGTTCAAGCCATGAGTGGTGGAGTCTACAGCATGGCTCAGTCCCTGAGGACCATAGCTAAGGGCCTTGGGAGCATGGCCCAGTCACAGAGAGCCATTGATGAAGGGTTACATGCAGCCAGATGCTTAGGATGGCAACCTACAGCTTTATCATTCCCTTCCACCCAAATCAGGAGCCCCCATCGCCTCGGACAATGGGAGAGAAAACTTCGAAGATTCGGCTCAGCTCTCTGGCGCTCAACTTGAAACTTCAAGAATGGCTGTGAGAAGGTCACCATTCAAGAACGCTCGCACTGTCCGACTTCAGCCAGCTGCTTGGATGGAAATGAAAACCTCCCAAGCAAGCCACAGAGCTCTATCATAACAGAGAATTTTTAAAAATCCATCGTAAAAAAATTAAGTTCAGTCAAGCCCCAGGAATGCACTCGAGGAAATTCTTGAGAGTTAATGGGAATGAAATGCAGCGTATACAAACAATCTCCATAGGCCCAATGAAGTAGACAGGAGTTGGTTAAACCACAGTGGCTTGTAAACGTTAATGGGGCATGAGAAGGAATATAAACAAGAAACTACAAAGGGATAAAAGCATGCAAACTGCAATAGTGAAACTACAGAGCCTATTGAAACGTCAAAGGGTGTGAAATGCTTCTACAAGAGACAAGCTGTAGAATGGCTCAGTCTTGTGTGAGGAGCTGTGCTGTAGACTGTCTGTGGCTGCAGCTGTGCTGTGTGCTGTTCAGGGGTGTTAAAACATGAAATAAAGTAGGTTTGAAGTCTTCACAGACCCACTACGACCCCCAACCTGGGTGAGACCCCGACCTGGCACCCTCCAACCCAGCCCAGCCTGAGCGCCCCAACCCGCTTGAAGGAGCCTCCCCACAGCATTAGGCCAGTGGTTACTATGCCCTGGTGCACCCTGGCCCGAAGGGAGGGGGTTACCACCTCCTTCCTCCCTCTCCGAGTCCATGATACCTGGTCCCCATTTTTAAAGACCAGTAGTAATTAGCGTGAGCTTGACATCCCGCTGGTGGGGTGGATAATTCCATGAGCCCAGAACATCTAACTTTAATCTCACTAATGAGATGACAACAAAGTGAAATACATGCCAATCAGGTTTGTTGCCTTTTCTTTTCTATACTCATTTCTCTGTCCTTTCTGTGGCTCTGTTCCTATTTTGGCAATCAGTGAATTTGCTCTTCTTTCTATGTTATCTATGTCTGTATGCTTAGAGTCGGCAGGTATCAAATGATACTACCACAAGTTTCAACCTGCTATCGATCAAAGAGCCAAACACCAGTTAGTTAGTTCAAGGTCAAGGGTACTTTATTTACATACCATTAGTCATGCAACATAAACACTACTAGTTAACTACACCTATCGACTAAGCCAACCTGTACTTTCTGGATCTATCAGGTTTGAAGGAGTAACTGCTGCTCAGCTGGGCTCATCCGTCTGGTAGCGAGCGTTGAACTTGTACTTGCTTCAGGTGTTGCTGCACTTGGAGATGGCCGTGACTGGGGTACCAGGACCAAGAGAGAGCGAACATGTGGCGGACTCTTCTTCTTATACTCGGGGGGTTTTCGCGCTCTTTTGGGCAGTCCTTCGATTTGAGCCCTACTAATTGGGTGATCCCTGATCACTCCGTTCGATTCCTTGATCAATAGGTGGGTGGGGATCTGGATGGCCGGGCGTGTCCCAAGCGGTCACTGACCCCGTTGTTTGCATTTCCCTTGAACAGGGAATGGTGCCAAAATGTCTGGGACTGTCCCGGCTGCTCGAGTACCAGTCCTTTGTTTTGGTGAAGATGGGCCATCAAATGCTAATCGGCCCCATTAAAATGCTAATTGGACGGAGTTTCGATATCGTCTGGACTCCTTGCTTCCAAATATGCATGTCAGGCGCTGAGCCTGCCTGAGTCTTGGCTTGTCTATTTGACCCGCTAGGCTTTGCGACTTTCTCAGTACCTAGTTGGAAGTGGCCATCCCAGATGACTACAGGTTCTCGCCCTTCCTAGATGATATCCGGATCACACCAGAGTGAAGAACCTGAGAAGAATGGAAACTGATTTGCGCACTTTGAGAAGGTGGTAGTGAACTGCTTTCATAGAATTTACAGTGCTGAAGGAGGCCATTCGGCACATTGTGTCTGCACCGGCCCTTGGAAAGAGAACCCTACTCATGCCCACGCCTCCACCCTATCCCTGTAATCCAGTAACCCCACTTAACCTTTTTGGACACGAAGGGCAATTTAGCCTGGCCAATCCACCTAACCCGCACATCTTTCAACTGTGGGAGGAAACCGGAGCACCCGGAGGAAACCTATGCAGACACGGGGAGAACGTGCAGACTCCGCACAGACAGTGATCCAAGCCGGCAATCAAACTTAGGACCCTGGAGCTATGAAGCAAATGTGCTAACCACTGTGCTACCCTGCAGCCCGTCTTGAAATACTGCAGTCCATGTGGTCTGAGATGATTCCACAGGATCGGCATTAACAGCAATGACAATAACGGGTACAGACAATGCATTACTCCTCACTTCCACCAAGACATCAGTTTTGCCTATCACAAGTTGATCAGATACTTCAGTACTCACAGTTTTGAATACATTTTGTGATGGTGATACTGACTGCTGGAGTGTCTCCCTACTTCTCTAGTGGTCCACATATTTACGAACGATCCATCACTCCATGTCTACTGGGTCTGACAGGTGTCCAGTCTCAGAGACAAATAATTCCAGGGATCTAACTTGATCCGTTACCAAAGTTTCATATTATTTAATTTTTTTTTTTTTTTAATTTAGATTACCCAATTATTTTTTCTATTAAGGGGCAATTTAGCGTGGCCAATCCACCTACTCTGCACATTTTTGGGTTGTGGGGGTGAAACCCACGCAGACACGGGGAGAATGTGCAAACTCCACACGGACAGTGACCCAGAGCCGGGATCGAACCTGGGACCTCAGCGCCGTGAGGCGGTTGTGCTAACCACTAGGCCACCGTGCTGCCCTAAAAGTTTCATATTATGACACCATATCATATTTCGTACTTAATATGTTTTTTTAATTGTTGCGCTGGTAATGGCTCATTGATAAGATCTTGACATTTGTGTGTTTAAACATGAATTCTTATTGATGGGCATTGACTATGTAGAGTTCCAAATATAGGGTGTGATTCTCCCATCGTGTCATGCCCGGTACCATGCAAGGCATGCGAGTGAATCGTGGGAGAGCCACAAATCAACCTTGCGTGAGTCAACCAACTCGCGGCATCGGCACAATCTGGATCATTCCCTTGCTGCCAGTGATCCAGATAATTAGGCTCATTTAAGTATCTCTATGCTGCATTCTCCGGGAGTCAATGGCCATATCTGTGAGGCCTCATCCAGGTGCCGTTTAGCACTAGTTCCCACAAGCATGGACCAGGCTATTAGAGTCCCCCCGGGTGGTCGGGAACAGGGCAGTATCCTGACTCTCTCTGGCACCTGGGCACCTTGGCATTGCCAACCTGGCACCCTGGCAATGCCAGAGTTCCAGGATGCCAGGCTGACTATGTCAAGGTTCGGGGCCTGGGGGCCATGTCAATGAAAGGGGATGATGACGGGGGGGGGGGGGGGGGGGGGGGGTGGGGTGTCCGAGGGGGCCGAAGAAAGGTTGCAGGGTGAAGGGGAGGGTCCTGAAAGTGGTCTGGAGATCGAGGAGATAGTCCTGCTGACGAGCTCAGCTCCCCAGTGCAGGAAAATGTCCTATGTGTGGCCTCAATGGGGAGAAACATTCTGCGGCCCAAACAAGTAGCCGTTGAGTAGAGCTGTCAATCTCGGCACTCAGCCGCTGAGAAACACCCCACCAAACCCACCCGAAAACCAGCCTTGGAAATTTTTCAGGTGAATTGCACCCAGAGTCTTGAATGGAACTCTTCCATACATGCTTGCTGTTTACCGAGTTTTGTCCTAAATTGTTCTCTGACCATGTGACTACATACATAACTCTGTGGATGGTGCCACTTTCCAGGCCCGCATTGACCCGTGTTCTGCCGAGGAACTTATATTATAATGCATGCTGGCACATGTCATCACAACGCAGTCTTCTTTCTTGACAGTTCTTTCACCATTGTGGTTTGAATCACAATTCACGTGTGAAGGAATGGTCCTAGTACTCTGTTTCTGGTATGTAGATAGTGTGATAAAGGTTCTTCTCTTTCCAACATTTCAATTCAGCATCTTTTTCATCGACCATTTTATCATCTTGCCCCTTGTGCTTTTCAATTCACGTGACTATTTCAGCAATCTTGGCCGGGATTCTCCCCTACCCGGCGGGACGGGGGGTCCCGGCATAGCGGAGTGGCGCCAACCACTCCGACGTCGGGCCTCCCCAAAGGTATGGAATTCTCCGCATCTTTAAGGGCGAGGCCCGCGCCGGAGTGGTTCCACCACGCCGACTGGCGCCAAAACCGCCGCCAACGGCCTTTGGTGCCCGCCACCCGGCGTTGGGGCTGGTTGAAAGGCCTTCACCGGTCCACGCTTGCGCCGGTGCCTCAGCGGCCGCTGATGTCACCTCCGGCGCATGCGCTGTAGGGGGGGTCTCTTCCGTCTCCGCCATGGTGGAGGCCGTGCGGCGGCGGAAAAAAAAGAGTGCCCCCACAGCACTGGCCCGCCCGCCGATCGGTGGGCCCCGATCACGGGCCAGGCCACCGTGGGGCACCCCCCGGGGTCCGATCGCCCCCACCACCCCCAGGAACCCGGGGGACCGCTCGCGCCGCCAATCCCGCCGGCACCAGAGGTGCTCCAATTCCCGCCGGCGGGAGACGCCTATCAGCAGCGGGACTTCGGCCCATCGTGGGCCGGAGAATCGCCGCAGGGGGCACGCCAATCGGCGGGGCATGATTTCCACTCCCGCCGATTCCCGGGTGGCGGAGAATTCCGGCCACGGCGGGGGCGGGATTTACGCCGGCCCCGGGCGATTCCCTGACCCAGCGGGGGGGCCGGGAATTCCACCCCTTGTTCTGGCACATAATCTCAGTTTCTTTCTCTGTCTGAATTGCAGGTTCTGCTGTCAATTTCAATGTTTTTTTACTCCTTCAGTTAATTTCTCATTGTCAAGCTTCCCTTCTTCAAGCTGTCAGCCATTTCAACTTGTTGGCTTAATGTCTTCTCTGGAGCTTTAATTCTTTTTCTGATTCTACTGTTCAATAATTCTGAGTTTAAGTCTTTAATTTCTGCATTTCCTCCAAGGTGAATCCATCGTGTTCTTACTGGACATATACATTTCACAAATGGAACTTTCATATAGCCTTGTCTTACCTCCAGACAAAACCTTTTGGCTTCACTGCTGGTCAGATGTGTCCTCAATGAAGTGTTCACTTTTTACCGTTCTGCAAATCTCTCATTGCTCTTCTTGTAGGATCTTTCACTGCCCTCCTTCTGTGATCTTTAATTCCGTTCTGGTGTTTTTCTGTGTCCTCTTTCTGAGGTCTTCTTTGCCTCCCCTGAGGTCTTGCATTACCCTTGCATGATTGCCTATCAACCTCTTTTTTGAGAGTTGCCCTTTGTCTAGGGTCTTTTCCAATTTTCCTGTCCATTGCTGTTTGTTACTTCTTGTGGTTGCTGTTTTAAGCGCATTGCCACATTAAATGTATTACCACCTTAAACGCATCACCTTTTTAAGACTGACATCTTTTTTTCCTCAGCTGTCAGAAGCTGCTGGTTCTGTGTCCGATAATCACAATCACCAAGTTTGTAAATGAAAATTTAATTACTGTTTATTTACACAAGAACTATAATGCAATGTGCAGTAACTGCAACTGGCTAACTATTAACTAATTCCTAATTCCACACTCTTGCCCATGCCCTCCATCCAAAATATTGCATGAGTGCACGATGATGTCAGGATGCACACCCAAAATCTTCTCTCACGATTTGACACACTTCCGGTGCGGGTGTGTGTCTGAACTTTGTATGTAAAATCTTGCCGATATTTCGAATTGTTTATCCCAATGGAGGCATTTTGTCATCAAGTCAGCAAAGAAATGTCAACTTACTAATCCTTTGACTGGTGAACCGGCGCAACGAGGAGGCACTCACCTCACATATTGATGAAATCGCACAGTATTTTTAATTACAGCCTGTAATTGGTGCCAAAAAATAAAATTGATTAACTGATCTATTTCACTACCTGATATTTGCCCTGGTCTGTTTTAAATGGATCAATCAGCAGTAACAAGCTATCACGAAGGCCTCATTTACATATTTGCATTCTGGGAGAATTGTGCTCTTTAGTCTTCCTTCAGCATTAATTGATGAAACGACTCCTTAATTCTTTCAACAATCTTTAACCTGTTACTCAGAAATGTTAATATTCTGGAAAATTTCATACTCGGATCTGCATTTCAATTAAGTGGCCTCTCATTCTCTTTCCTTACAGTGATTTAAAATGAATTTGTTATAAATCATGATATTCTCTTAGCCTTTCCCACAATATTCCATTCGAGATTGAATTTTTAACTCTTCATCCCTTGTGCTTCAACCTCTTTCTGGCTTCACTCCTTCATTTTTCTTTAAGGTAGCTGCTCTCATCACGTTAACTACCAACTCCCAACATCCCCGACCTCTAACCTCGTAACTCTCCATTTCCCTGGTTCTGGCTTCTTATGCATCTTCTCCTTTTATCCCGTCATTCGTGAGTGGGCTGGATTCTCCTTTGCCATTCCACCCCGCTACCACTGCTAGTGAGGGTGGAGAATTTGGCAGGCCGTTCGCTGAAGGCGGGATGCTCCACTCCCACTGCTTATCAACAGGCATTCCCATTGAAGACACCTCACCCCACAGGGAAATCCGCGAGGGAGGAGTGGTGCTAGTGGCAGGACCAGAGTATCTCGATGTCAGCGAACATACAGAAAATTCCGGCCAGTATCTTGCAAGCTGCTTTGGCTCCACACTCTGCAACACCTAGGGTGCATTATCCGGTCCCCCAGCCCCGTATTTCTCGTCGCCGTGCCGGTCAATGGCGGTGGGATTTTATGTTCTCTCCGATTGTCAATGAGATTTCCCATTGAAGACACCCCATGTCATCAGGAAACCTGCAGGTGGGGGTGGGTGGTTTCCAGCAACAGAGAATCCTGTCCCCAGCAAATGGCCAGTGAGTCCCTGCCCTCCTCTTTCTGTAAGATTTTGTTAAAATCCATCTCTTTGTTTAGCATTTGGCCATCTCTTCTTCCACTTCACATCTGTTTTTTTACATGACACTTCTGTGAAGTACATCTGGATATTTTTCTATGCTACAAATGCTTTCTACATTATGATTGATGTTTTTGATGTCAGGGAGTTTCACACGGGGTCAGAGGATGAGTGTGGGAACAGACATGAAGAGCTGAAGAAGATCTATGGGTGTTGTTTGTAGGAGAGGAATGACTGAGGGAATGGATTTGGGGGGGGGGGGCAAGGTAGCACAGTGCTTAGCACAGTTGCTTCACAGCTGCACAGATCATTCGGGGCAGCATGGTAGAATGGTGGTTAGCATAAATGCTTCACAGCTCCAGGGTCCCAGGCTCGATTCCCGACTGGGTCACTGTCTGTGCGGAGTCTGCACGTCCTCCCCGTGTGTGCGTGGGTTTCCTCCGGGTGCTCCGGTTTCCTCCCACAGTCCAAAGATGTGCGGGTTAGGTGGATTGGCCATGCTAAATTGCCCACAGTGTCCTAAAAAGTAAGGTTAAGGGGGGGGGGGGTTGTTGGGTTACGGGTATAGGGTGGATACGTGGGTTTGAGTAGGGTGATCATTGCTCGGCACAACATTGAGGGCCGAAGGGCCTGTTCTGTGCTGTACTGTCCTAAGTTCTAAGCTCTAGGGTCCCAGGTTTGATTCTCAGCTTGGTTTACTGTCTGTGCGGAGTCTGCACGTTCTCCCAATGTCTGCGTGGGTTTCCTTCGGGTGCCCCGGCTTCCCCCCACCCCCCCAAAGTCCCGAAAGATGTGCAGGTTAGGTGGATTGGCCAGGCTAAATTGCCCTTAGTGTCCAAAAAGGTTAGGCTGGGTTTTGGGGATAAGATGGAGCTGTGGGCTTCAGTAGGGTGCTCTTTCCAAGTGCCTGTGCAGACTCAATGGGCCGAATGGCCTCCTTCTGCACTGTAAATTCTATGACTCTATGATTCTAGGAGTTATTTTTGACCTAGAATAATGTAATAGAAAAGGGTTAATTACAACCTTATAAAGGAAAGACCCACTGAGAAGGAACGATAATGTAGAACTCGATACCTGCCTTAAAGGTGTTAGCTTTTACTTGGCGTCAATGGCATATAATAGCTTTGATATTAATTCATTAATGTGGTACAACTTTATCAAACCACTAAGCAATAGTACTCATGATAATACCGGTTGCTTAGTTTCCCTGCATGTCGGAGTGCATCTCGGGAGTCAATCTGTCGACAAGTCCTCTCTACATGACTTCTGAATGACTGAGTTCACTTGAATCACTGCAGCAACAATGTCTTTGTGTGCTCTTTCTTTATACCATTTTTGGCTTTGTCCTTGTATCATACGAAGCAATATTGGTTTTTAGGCCTTGTATCATATAAAATAGGTCTTGTGGTTCAGTGAGTAACATCCGTGCCTCTGAGCCAGCACCTTTGGGTTCAAGTCCCACCCCAGGACTTCATGGCCAAGGAAAGTGCAGTCATTACATGGTCAGACAGGTTGAGTATCAACCTGAAAATCCTCCCAACATGCCAATGGCTGATGGTAAGAGCGGGAAGACTGCTGGTCAGCCAAGCTTGATGTAGAGTGGAGCCCCTCAAGTTGTAAACCCCTTGTGACAGACCAACAACTTGTTCCGGGAGTTACCAGCTATGAAAATGGACAAAAGTCCGTTTTAATGAGGTGTGGGAAGAGAATTAGAATGGAATCATATAAAGTAATATCTGTTTTTAGGCCATCTCATTGGTTTGCAATTCCAGCACTGTCCTTTTCCATGCCTTCTCCAGATGTCTCCTGTTTAGACCCCTTGCAAAAAGTTCAAGGCCCATGCATGAATAAACATGGTCACTTAAGCTTCACTTGTCATTTCATGCACAGTTATCAATCCCTGAAAACTGGTAGAGGAAAACAGGACTATCAACTCTAACAAACAACTGGCAAGACATATTTGAAGAAAGTTTGTAAGAGCTTTTACAAGTATGTAAAAGGAGAGATTAGTTAAAGTAAATACGGTCCCTTAAAGGCAGAGATAGGAAAAATTATAATAAAGAATAAAGACAGGGAGGATATGTTGAACAAATATTTTGTATCTGTTCACAATAGAAGGCACCAAGGATATACTGGGAATCGTGATCTAATGAAAGTGATGAATTTAAAGTATCTAATATTAGTAAAGAGGAAGTACTGCAGAAAATAATGGGACTAAAAGGCAACAAATCCTCTTAATCTCATCATCTGAACCTGAGTGTTTCAAATTAGGTCGCTGCAGAAATAGTGGGTACATTGGTTTTGTGATTTCATAATTTCCTAGAATCTAAAAAAAGCTACCATGGATTGAAAGGTAGCAAATGCAACCCTGCTGCTCAAGAAAGAATGAAAAGAATAATATGAGAATTATAAACCAGTAATCAGGAGAATGCTTGAATCAGTTCGTAAGGATGTGGTAATTGGTTACTTGGAAAATTACAATATAATTTAGATAGAAAAGGAAATCACGGTTGATAAATCTATTGGAGGTTTTTTTGACAGTGTAACCAGCGGGGGAGGTATGGGGGTAGCAGTGGATGCCCTTATTTATGGAGTGAGAGGGCTGTCCTTTGAGGAGAGATTTTGTATAATGGAACAAAATTCATTGGCGTTTAGAAGAATAGGACATGACTGAAATATATACCGTGCTTAGAGGGTTGTCAAGGTAGATGCTAAAATAAGATTTCTTCAAGCTTGAGAGTCTACAACAAGGGCTCAGGTTTTTGCAGAGCCAAAAGGCTCTGTGCCTTTGTCAAAATGGCAGCAGAGCCTCGATTCCAGACTTCCTGCCTCCAAACCCAGCAGCTACCAACTCAGGGGGGGGGTTAGAGAAAGAGTCCTGGGTTGTAGTTTGCACATTTGTGATTCATGGAGACAGCTGCACCTGTAAAATGTGTGATAATGGGATGTCTAAATCATGACTTGAGTGCTTCAGTCTTTTGAGAAAATGGTCTAAAGTTGCCAGAGTTATTTGGAAAGGTGGAATACCTGTTTGCAGAGGTCAAATGCCCAAACACCTCATTGGCAGAGTTAAGGCCCATTGTGAGAGGCCAGGTGCCCTTTGCAACTGCGTGAACATGATTGTGTGTAAAACGAGGATAAACATGGTGGAACTTTCAAGGCCTTGAAATCAGCAGGCTCTTTACATTGAAAAACAATAGTGCTTGCAATTTCATAATGTTGACAAAAGCTGGATGGTTGCAGGATGAATGCTGCTTGATGATTCTATAACCCCCAATTATCTCAAGTCTTAGTTTGATTGATAGCTTCAAGTGTTATGAAAACAAATGTTTGTTTTCATGATGGATTAAGAAAGTGAAGGAAATGTTTATTTTTAAATAGGATTAAGTACTTGAAGAGATTTAAATGCATTGCTTAGGACTTCATGATTTAAAAAAAAATGGTAATCATCAATTGACAGCTTGAAATTTTGTTTTATTTCTCCCCGTCCGTGTTTGCGTGGGTTTCGCTCCCACAACCCAAAGATGTGCAGGGTAGGTGGATTGGCCACGCTAAATTGCCCCTTAATTGGAAAAAATGAATTGGGTACTCTAAATTTAAAAAAAAAGAGAAATATGTTTTATTTCAACTCAACATGGGTCCCGAGGTCTAATGATGGTGTTTACTGGGTGCATTTACATGGAGGGTGTAAAGGCAAAGAGTGGTGGATGGGGGAATGTTTGCATGAGTTGGTACTAAGTTGGCATTGGTGCTATAAAGTGCCAAGTGGATGAGTGAAGGCATGGATTGGCATGAAACAACACCAAATTGGCATTAGGATTATAAAGGGACATAGAGAGGCAGAAGGCTTCCACAGAATCTCTGCTGTGCAGAAGAAGACCATCGAGTCTGCACCGATCTTCCAAAGGAGCACCTACCTAAGCCCAATCTCCTGCCCAATCTTTGTACATCTTTGGACACTAAGGGGCGATTTAGCATGACCAATCCACCTAATCTGCACATTTTTGGACTGTGGGAGGAAACTTCCCTGGAGGAAACCCAAGCAATGATGGGAAGAATGTGCAAACTCCACACGACAGTCACAGACAGTCACCCAAGGCTGGAATCGAACCCGGGTCCCTGGCGCTGTGAGGCAGCAGTGCTAACCACTGTGCCACCTGCTGCCCCCACATAGATGTGCATGGAGGGAATGAGGAGCCTTGGGGTTTAGACGTTCATAGGTTGACATGGAATGTAAGAAAGGACATGGGCTGGGTCGAGGATGACATGGAGGACCGGAGGGTGGGTAGATAGGCATGGATTTTCATGGAGCGTATGAGCGGCATGAGTGGGCATGGTTGGGGCTTTGGGAGTGCGTGGTGCTGAGGGGTGAGGGCTAGAGGGCTGTTTCTTTTAATTTTTTTTTAAAAAGCTGCTGGGACAAAGTCCTGGAGCAGCAATGCAGGCCTCCACATCCGGCAGCCTCTGCGGCTGCTTCCAAACCTCTTTCCAGGAGTGGCAGGGTAGCTCACATTATCACCTCGGAATGAAAATCAAAATATCCAGGGAACTTTCTCCCAAGTCAGATGTGTGGAGTTGGGAAATTTCCTGACTCGTTGCTTCCAACTTGGGAGCAAAAATTCTGCCTGCCTTCAGAAGATATTTAGGACTGAGGTTATCAGAAATTTCTACACTCAGTTAATTATTCAAGACAAAGATTGGTAGATTTTTTTCAACTGAAGGGATTCGATGTTGATGTTCAGTCATGTTTGGAAGATTCGGGTGAGGGGTGGGAAGGGCCGGGGGAGTGGCATTTGGCTAACTCCTCTTCCCATTTCTTCTGATGTTCCTCTGTCTCTTGGTTTGTTGATAACGTCACCGAGGGTCAGTGTATTTATGTTGAAGAGGAAGGTGCAGAGGATAAAAAGACGGTGCAGAAAAAATAGCTTTGTAGCACAGCAGGAGAAACTGAAGGGAAGGAGGAAGAAATAGCTTTTTTCAGCAAGGCCCTGAAGCACTTCAGGTAGAACAAACCACTTTGAAGTGCAACCATTGTTGCTGTGTGTACATACACAGTGGTTATTTTGTACAACCATTGGATTCAGAAGCAAGCGCCACCAACTGAGCTGGGCCCATTTCTATGAATTCAGAGCTACTGCAGATATCGAATCCAGTTCAGTGATGTTCGTCACTCCCTGTAGCACTCAGCATTCCTGCTTTCTATTCACAGAAATTAACTCCACAGCCCTGTGTTTGTTAACCTGGTAGCAGAGCTTAGGAGTGTAAGAATGAAACTTCGCTTGTGATGAGGTCAGGCTCTCTATGCCATAAACACAGGTACTCCTTTAACCTCTCCTTAAAACCTACCAAATTAACTGCAGATAAATTGATCAATGACTAGTCCGAATAGAATAATAGAATTGTGCAGTACAGAAGGAGGCTGTTCAGCCCATCGTGACTGGACTGTTTCCAGGCTAGAGCCATCTGTTTAGCCCACCCTCCCCCCCCCCCCCCCCACTCTTTCCCCAAAGACCTGTATATTTTTCTCCCTTTAAGTCTACATTCAATTCCTTTCAAAATAATTATTAAACTCTCTTTAGTACCCCACAAAGGAAGCCACACCGAGTCGTTGAAAGAAAATAAAAGTTTTGTTACAATAACTATTATTTACACAGCAAAAAAGATCCTAGCCAGGTCTCCCCTGTTGGTACCCAAACTGGCCGACTTTATACAGAAGATAACTCTTCATGCCCTCTTTAACTTGGTGAGGCTCACAGGAAATTGAATCATTGCCACCCCGTAGGTCCCGTGTGGGTTGAGACAACCCCACCCCCCTTGAAAGGAGACCCCAGTAGGCTGCAGGTATACCTACCAAGGTTTACCTGACAGGTTTCTCAGATGGCATTGCTCCCAACTACTATTGGTCGAATATCAGCAGTAACCACTTAAGGATCTCTGTTGGCTTAGGGATAGGAAGCCCAGTAATCCTTGACAATTCCTGCCCTGGACTTCATCAGGGTTTGCATGCTGTGCCTTCCCACTGAATGATATTCAAACCTCTCCATCTTTTAACTTGCCTCTCAAACCAACCTGTTGGGAGCATTAAATTCCATCCCAGGCTTTTGTTGATAAAGCCAAGGATGCAAAATGCAATTTAAGGAGCATTCTAAACTTGTCTTGCTACCCTCTTGAGGCCACCAACCAGAGAATCATCCTCTCTAATGTCCCGCCCTTCATTCCCACTGCTCTCCTTCTCCCTGAATTCCATCGACTGGGTAGGTACGGTCGGGGTTGCGCCGACCTGCTAGGATTTAAGGAAGCCTCCCTCTGGCGTATTTATTCCTTCCAGCTACAGGTTTTGTTTGCCTGGCCTGGGAGGAGTGCATGGAGTGGAGACTTCGATGTTGCTCATGAAGGGGCCACCCATCACGTCTATTGGTCCAGGGGTGGCATGCGATGCTGTGATCTCCACACCTCCCCCCACCACCACTCCATCTCTGCAGAGGGGAGTGAGCTGGCAGTGAACAGGACCATGGCTGCTAGTGAGGTGGGGAAGGAAGGTCCACGCAGAAAGATCCCCAGATACCTGAATAAGCCGGCTCGGGAGGGAATGAGAGCTCCGGACCCAGCATTGTGTTCCCGCATGATCCCAGTCCAGCTGGCACCTCAGCATATACACTGGATTCAGTGTTGTTCTGGCACGGGATTCCGGGTTTGGCGACAATGGGGCACATGACCCTGGGCAGGGGGAAAAAATTAAATTAAGGCCCAAGCGGCAGCAGGTGGAATTTGAGGTGAGGAAAGCGAAGGAGGGGAATTCCCTTCCATGGAGGTCTGCTTGCCCTCCACCAGAAGAGGTACCACTCCCTGGAGAGGGAGAATCTCTCACCAGGACAGCCAACATACCTCCTCCCCACGATGAGAGTGTTGTGGCATCCCCTTCCAGTGGGTCATCCCCCGGAATGGGGAGCAACCCAACATAATCTAGTCCAGAGACTGCACTCTCTGAATCTCCATCTCATGACATTGAGCGGTCCATTTATTCGCAAGGGGACTGCGGCAGCATCCCAAATGCTAGGTCATTGGATGGTGGTGGTGAGGAGGGTCAAGTGTCTCCATCCCAAACTTTAGCACCTTTGTTTTGGGTGCAGTGCTTTCTCTGAAGTCTCCGTCGTCCAGGGTTCTGAGCTATCGCTACTCCCTAGCCCAGATCCCTGAGAAGAACCCGAGGAGGACCCCTCTGTCGTCGATCTTAGGGGTGGGATCAGGATGGAGTTAGGGCTGGTTGGTGGGTCTGTGCCATCCGTCACACGCACTGTGGCGGAGGACTCTGACTGGACATCGACTGCATGAAGGAAAGCAGCTGTCAAGTGATGGGCACTGGGGACGACTTAGAATCTACAGTGAGGCAGTGAATGCCCTCGTGCCCTCCAAGTCGCCCCTCACTCCCCGCACGGAACTTTGGGACTTCCTGTTCCACAATCATGGTCGCCGAAACATGGTCACTGAAACAGAGTCCTACTGGTTCTCAACCGCTGGTCGGAGATGGTGCTGCTCTCCAATCTGTCCCATGCCTAAGCAAAAGGGGTGCTGGTCGTGGACCAGAACGAGCGCCATTGGCTGAATGTCTCCCTCGCCAGGCCTTAGGAGTGGAGCACATGCTCCTCCCTCCGAGCACCAAAGTGATGATGGTGATGAGAACACTATATTTTTGATATGAAGGTCACCATAGCCAGCTTCAACATCAGTGGCAGCAGGGAAGCAGAGCACAGGTTTCAGAACTTCTCGGACTTACGGGACGGGCAGTATGCGGTGTGCTTCATGCAGGAAATCCACACAGTTCCGGGAGACAAAGCCACATGACGCCTGCAGTGGCGAGGTGGGAGTGGTCTAAATGCGTCACCTGGCCTCCCATTCTGGTGGGGAGTTATCATGTTTGTGTCTCATTTTCAGCCAGGCTGATTGTTGCACCTAACAGTCCATGACCGGGGGGGGTGGTGCTTCACTTTGTGAATGTCTACACTCCGCTGCCTGGCCAACAGCAAACCATTTTCTATCAACAAGTGTTTACTCTTCTCAGCTCTATTGACATGGGCGGGCGGATTTCACCTGCTCCCTCGAGACAAGATATCGCCTCAGTACCCAGCACCGCAAGCCAGTGGCGGTTAAGTTGAGGGACCTGGGTCACGTCCCTCAACTTAATTGACATTTGGCGACATCTCTATCCTAACTCCAGCGTGTTCACATTCACGAGGCCTGGAGTTGGCAGGTCCAGAATCGATCGCCTTTACACTTCAAGGGTCGACCTGCCCCACAGTCTGTTGGCTTCTATGCAGCAGATGCCGAGCTCGGGCGACTGCTCGCTCCATCTTGCGCTCAGACACAGTCCGCGTACTGGCACTTTAACAACTGCTGTTAGGGGATGGGCGGTTCCTGGATTTGTTTCATCGTTCTGGGCTGGCTGGAGAGGGAAGTGGGGAATCTTCCCCTTCTTAAGGCTATGATGGGATGTGAGCAAAACTCACGTCCGCGCCTTCTGTCAGGAGTATGCGACGGGGTCAACAAGGAAGCAGAAATCCGGGTTCAAGGAGATGGAGAATAAGGTACACGATCTAAAGTCACGTCTTGGTCAGCTCGATGAGGCCCCAGCCATGCGGCTGGCGTGGAAAGGGAATAAGAGCGCGCTGCGGGACTTGCAACTCGTCGGGTCCCATGGTGCATACGCGAGGTCGCGGATCCAGTTCCTCACCAGACGTGGCCTGCGGCTCCCCCTTGCACTCACTGGAAAAAAAATCCGGGTCCGTCAGCAGCTGATTACGGACCCGGAGGAGTTGGAGGAGTGCCACATCCCAGATGTGGAGGAGGTTGACGAAAGTGGCTAGGTGCAACTCATGAAGGAGAAAGGACCTCCTCAGCCATGGCCAGGGTTCACTCGGGCGGTCGGGTAAGGGACACTCTTATAGCCTCTAGGTTTGGGGACGAGCAGGACTAGGGGTGAAGAGATTTCCAACCGTGGGGACTGTGATCTCAGCATTAGTGTGGTGCCAGTGGTAGGTTTCCCTGATGGTGCCCATTATCATGGGTAGGGCTGTAAAGCCATTGGCCAGTCTGTGCAGGAGGATGATGATGATGACTTGCGCTGAGGACAGAGCGATGCTCCTCTCATCCTCCTGCCTGACAGAGAGCTGAAGGTGTCCTGCCAAGAAAAGGGCTTATCATGGGGTTTAGAGAGACGGTATGAGCTCCAATCTCCTACAGCCCCCGTCGAGGTCAGGGGTTCTGTTCTGTTCCTTAAACTAACCTCTGGGGAAGGTCAGCCTTTCTACACTTTGTCATCGCATGTCATCACTGGCTGCAATGGGAGGCCTGAGCATTGGTGCCAGGGATGGGGTATTTCCTGCAGCAGCTCATCCCCCAGGGGACATGGACCTTGAAGGTTTGCTAAGGCTCTCGAGCATAGCGGGTGTTGCAGTGCTGCCCTTGGGTGTGCAAGCTGGAGGTGTGCCCCAGATGGGCTGCCCGCCTGCTGATCCTCTTCCATTTGAGTACCCAAGGGCCCCCATGACTGATGCTCTTTATGCAGGGTCCACATGTATAACTTGGACCAGGACTAGGAGAACCAAGACGTCAGGGCCATTGGCTTTGCCCATTTAGCAGGCATGCGGTCTCCACTGTGGACACCACTCTCACAGTGTTGGCTTTGTTGTGTTGGAGTTTCGGTACAATACCCTCGGGCAGAAGACAATTGGATACCTCCAGTCGACCTTGTAGTCCAAGGATGGATGCGGTCATCCCCTTCCTAATGCTCGCGACTCTGCCTTTGCAGTTCCATCAGCTTGAGAACAACCAGACCCAGGGGCATGTCATTGGCCATAGGTTCAGTAGTGTCCAGGGCCCAAGAATCCCTCCGAGTGCCGATTGCCTGGGACGTCCCTGCCTCTACCTGCTGTGGATCATCAACTGTGAGGTGCTCACCAGAAACCTGCCCACTGGGTAATCCCACTAAGGTGTGAACCTCTCACACCACTTGTGCTCAAGTTTGTCCTGTGGGGATACAGACTGGGAGAGGGTAGGCTGGAGTCCTGCCAATTCAGATGTTTGAGGAGTGGTGTGCGTGGGACAGGAGTGGGAGCAGGGATGTGAGGAGCAGAGTTAAGGCTGGGTGAGCAGCATGGAGGTTTGGGCAGGATGTTGGGGGGGGAGAAGAGGACCACATCACCTGTGGGCAACCCACAAGGTGGCTGGCTGAGAGATCACTTTGGAGGTGTGAGGGGTGGGCGAGGGGGTGCAATGAGAGACTGGAGATGGCAGACCTACACTGACTGCCTAAAGAAACTCATACATCATTGTCTTGCACTACTGTCCCATCCTCCTCTGTTCTGGCACTCACCAAGGTAGCTATTGCCTCCAAGGCAGGGCTTGGAAACCCTGTCAGTGGGCCGCCTGACGGATTGCGGGGTCAGGATATCTTGCCTCTGCTGCACACCATCCAGGAGTCTGGTCAGGGCTCCCTTCATGGTGCCATCCCCTTGCATGGATCTGGAACAAGTGCTGGGCCATGCTGGGGAAGTGTTTATATGGAGCTTCCCAGTGATTGCCATGATCACATTTCCCCGGGGCGAGCAAATCAGCAGGAGGCCGCCAAGATCGTCATGTGATTCTTGTGGAGAGAAAATTTTTTTAAGAGGCAGAAGATTGATAGAATTACAGGATCCCAGGGCAGCACAGTGGCATAGTGGTTAGCACTGATGCCTCCCGGCGCCGAGGTCCCAGGTTTGATACCGGCTCTGGGTTACTGTCTGTGTGGAGTTTGCACATTCTTCCCATGTTTGTGTGGGTTTTGCCCCACAACACAAAGATGGGCAGGCTGGCTGGATTGACCACACTAAATTGCAACCAATTGGAAAAAAATGAATTGGGCACACTAAATTTTCAAAACAAAAATTACAGAATCCCTACAGTGCAGAAGGAGGCCATTCAGCCCATCGGGTCTGCACGAACCCTTCATAAGAACACCCTACCTAGGCCCAATTCTCTGCCTTATCCCCATAATCCCACTTAACCTTTTGAACACTAAGGGGCAATTTAGCATGGCTAATCCACCTGACCTGCACATCTATGGACTGTGGGAGGAAACCGCAGTACTCGGAGGAAACCCACGCAGACACGGGGAGAAAGTGCAAAGTCCACATAGACAGTCACCCGAGGTCAGAATCGAACCTGGGTCCCTGGCGCTGTGAGGCAGCAATGCTAACTCACTCCGTTATCCTCACTGGCATTGACATGCCATTGTTTGGTAAGATTCCGCCCTATCACCCTGACGGTTTACAATATTTCCAGGTTTTGTGACATCTAAACACTTTGAAATCATGGTCTGTTCATCCAAGTCCAGGTGATTAATATATATCAAACATAGTACTCTCCTCAAACTGGCCCTGGGGAACTTCACTCTAAATTAATATATATATCAAACATCACAGCATCCTAATACTGACCCTGGGGAACAGTGCTAGGAAAGCACTCAATATTTTCCTCCATCTGAAAAACAATTATTCATTACTTCTTTTTATTGTCTGTTTCCTTAGCCAATTTCTTAGCCACACTGCCACTATCCCTTCAACAACCCTCTTCATTACTTCAGAGATGTTTTCTGCGTGACCAGACATTGCTAGTCAGCCATTATTTTGGAATTGTGCAAACGAATTGTCCATCCCTCAACTTAGCACGAAGGTCATCTCAGAAAACCTGTTCCTCACAAGCAAATCCTTGCCCCAAAACATGCATTACATAATTTATATCACTTATCACCACTTCGATACGTGATGCCTATAATGCAACTGCTAAGAATGAAAGCTAGCGATGCCACCACTGGAACTTAAGAGCATAGAATCACTGCAGTGCAGAATATTCAGCGCACCGACCTTCTGAAAGAGCACCCTACCTATCCCCACCCGATCCCCATAACCCAAAATCCCACTTAACCTTTTGGACACTAAGGGGCAATTTATCATGGCCAATCCACCTAACCTGCACATCTTTGGTCTGTGGGAGGAATCCTGAGCACCCGGAGGAAGCCCACGCAGACACGGTGAGAATGAACAAACTCCACACAGTCAGTGACCCAAAGCTGGAATTGAACCCAGGTCCCTGGAGCTGTAAGTGCCACCCAACAAATAAGGAATTCAAAGGTTGTGGGTTCGAATATCACCACAGGCAACTTTTAATTCAAATTGAAAGTGAGACAGTAGCAGCTTTGTCTTGCTTTTCATAGAATAGAATCCCAGTGCAGGAGGAGGCCATTTGACCGTTGAGTCTGCACCGACCCTCTGAAAGAGCACCCCACCCAGGTTCACTCCCACAGCCTGACCTGTAACCCCACCTAGCCTGCATATCCCGGGGCACCAAGGGGCAATTTGGCATGACCAATCCGCCTAACCTGCACTTCTTTGGACTGTCTGAGGAAACGGGGAGAAAGTGCAAATTCCACACAGACTGTCAGCCAAAACCACGTATTGAACCTGGGTCCCAGGCGCTGTGAAGCAGCAGTGCTAACCACTGTGCAACCGTGCCGCCCATGCTGGTCCGAGACAGCAGTGTAATTGAAGAGAAGAACCTGTGAGCTTTGATCAGTTCCTTTCATGTAACTGAAGCACCTAGCAGCAAACTTAGGTTTTCCTTTCTCTCCACTCCCAGATCCAGCCTTTGTGTTCAACCTTTTTCAACTGAACCATAGGGTGATCTGAGCCCAGATGGCTTTGTGTCTTTGATATCATCTCAACCAGCCTCAGCTTCCCCAGAAACCTGCAAATTCCATTTTAGTTTTGGTTTCTCTAGAATCCGGACTATTCAGTTCCTTTTTCAATTTGGGTCTGACCCCCACATTGATTTCATCATAATCACAACCTTCTCAAGATCAATTAGACGTGGGCAATAAATGCTGGTCTTTCTGGTAATGATCACATCCTGTGAATACATTTGTTTGTGAAGCAGCTGATCATTTTTGGGTGATATGACCAGTGTAAGGTTCCCATGGAGCCGTACCCCAACAAGATCCAGTTTCTTTAGCAGAGGAACAAATGGGAAAAATTCATTTTCTCTTCTGTTATCGACTTACATGATTGACTTTTATCAACAAGGACCCAGGTTCAATTCCGGCCTTGGGTGAATGTCTGGTTGGAGTTGCATGTTTCCCCAATGTCTGCATGGGTTTCCTCTGGGTGCTCCAGTTTCCTCCCACAACCCAAAGATGTGCAGGTTTCGGTGGGGTAACGGGGAAAGGGTGGGATAGTCAGAGGAGTGGATCTGAGTTGTGTGCTCTTTCAGAGGGTCGGTGCAGACCTGATGGGCCGACAGGTCTCCTTCTGCACTTTAGGGATTCGATGATATAAACTTTGCTTTTATGTTGGACTTCTACATTGCGATGAACATACATAATTCTGTTAAGGACGATTTTGCCACTTACCACTGGTATTGGTGGCTATAGACCTTAATTCTATTATGGACTGTTATAAACTCTACTCCGAATCCAGACTACTGTAATATCTCTACTTCTGTTCCATTATGGACTGTTATAAACTCTACTCTGAATCCACACTGCTGTAATATCTCTACTTCTGTTCCATTATGGACTGTTATAAACTCTACTCTGAATCCACACTGCTGTAATATCTCTACTTCTGTTCCAGAATGCTGTCAACTTTACTTCCATTATTGACAGCTATATACTCTACTCCGTTAACTGGCTGCCATTAAATATATTTCTGTTGGACTCACTATAAAAACAAGATGCAGTAAAGGCTATATATGCCCGGACAACTATAAACTTTACGTTTGTCACACGTGAATCTATAAACTGTATTTCTACAGCAGACAGGTACTGTTGTTAGCTCTAATCTTTCTTGCACACACACAACAGCTGCCATCACACATTGGGAAGGTAATAAGAACAGCATCACTAACTATCATTGATAAAGCTGCTTCCTTCTGTTGGACTAACGTGTTTATCATGCGAAGAAAAAAAAAAGCAGATCCTTAGAAACCTAGTGCAAAAGTGAGTCTTTTTGTTTTTCCTGAAAAGGAAACTACAGATTGTGAAAAATTGTTGGCTTGAGACATAAAACTGTCATTGAATTAATGATACAGATTGCAGGGCTAATCCTTCGTATTTTGGCCAGACATGTGCTTGACAAGGTTCGTTTATGTAGAATTCTGCCCTGTTGATGTTTTTAAAAGTTTATAAGTACTGCACTTAATTGGGATTCAGTTTATTGGCTGCTGTAACAGAGCATTCTATTGGTGTCTACTGGAAGCAATTATAGTGAATCCATAAGCATTATCTCCCCACGCCAGATTGAACAGTCGGTGCATTGTTTGCAAAAATCATCGAGCATTCACTCATCTCTTTAGAAAATTGATCTGTATAGCAATTTATGCTGCATCCTTTTTTCCCCTCAAACAGGCACACGCAGACATTCTGTTCCAGACCAAGACGGTGACTTAGTGAGTTTAAAAGAAAATGGTACATTGTCACGAATCAACATTGTTAGGCATTGCAATAGGCTCAAACAGAATATTATTCGAAGATCATTTAATTCAAATTATTGAAGGGTCAGAGACTGAAGCAATTAACCTTGGAGATACAAGGGGCGGAATTCTCCACAAGGCCCAACGCCATCGTGAAACCTGGAGAGGTTCACGACGGCGTCGGAAGCCTCTCCCGGCCCCCTATTCTCCCCTATCCGGGGGGATGGGCGGGCCGTACCGGGAAACTCGACGGCCGGGTCTTGTTCCTGGAATCAAGGCCCGGCGCACCAAGAATGACGCCGCGGCGGTGCCTAATGACATCAGCCGCGCATGCGCGGGTTGGACAGCTCAAACCCGCGCATGCGCAGTTGCCTTCTTTCCCCTCAGCCACCCCGCAGGACATGGCGACTTGATCTTGTGGGGCGGCGGAGGGGAAAGAGTGCGTCCCCTTGAGACGCCGGCCCGATGATCAGTGGGCACCGATCGCGGGCCAGTCCCCTCCCGAGCACGGTCGTGGTGCTCGATCCCCAATCCGCCCCCCCTAGGCCCCACACTTACCTGGCGCACCATGTTCACGACGGCAGCGACCAGGTGTGGTTGCCGCCATCATGAACAGGTCAGGAACGGCAGGCCGCTTGGCCCATCCGGGTTTCACAGCGGCCCGCGTTTCTCTGAGCGGCGTGTCGGAAAACCAGCCACGCCATTTTTGGGGGGGTGGGAGAATAGCGGGAGGTGCGGGAGCGGACCTCCCGCTATTCTCCCACCCATCGTGGTTGCGGAATCACGGCGAAGGTGTTTTAACATATTCAATCTTCACGTATTTCTCCCAATTATTGTTTTTTTGCTTACCATTATCTCACTGCAGTGGAGAGGTGAATTCACTGTGCAGAGACAGAGAAACACTGGGCGCGATTCTCCGTAAATACGGCGAGTCATAAAGGCTGCCGTGAAACTGCCCGTGTTGCCCGCTAGCCCCGCCCGGGACCCGATTCTCCCCCCGGGCGGGGCTAGCGGGGAGGGGCGACCGTCACTAAGCCTGCGCGCCAAGCGTCACGGCGGCTGACACGCACGATGATGTCAGCTGCGCATGCACGGGCTGGACGGCTCCAACCTGCGCATACGCGGATGACGTCATCACGCATATGCGTCAAACCCGCGCATGCGCGGGCCGTCATGCCCCTCAACCGCCCCGCAGACTGATCCTGCGGGGCGGCGGAGGAACAAATAGTGCGCGGGTATCGGACCCGCTGCCCGCGATCGGTGCCCACCGATCGCAGGCCCATGCCACCCTTGGCACGGCCGTGGTGCGGCCGTGCCAATCGTTGCCATGGTTGTCCGGGACGGCACTTTGCGGCCGTTTTCACGATCGGTGAAAGCAGGTGTGTTTGCGTTCGTGAAAACGGCCTTAAAGGCCTGGGAACTTGGCCCATCGGCCTGGGGAGAATTGCTGTTCGCCGTAAAAAACGGCGAGCAGCGATTCGTGTCGTGGGGCGGCCGTTGCGGGGGGGGGGGGGGGGGGGAGAATAGCGGGAGGTCGGGAAAAATGTTGGGAAGGCCCTCCCGCTATTCTCCGACCCGTCGTGGGCAGTGGAGAATCGCGCCCACTGTGGATGGGATAATGCAAGACTCCATTATTGAGTTAAGCACAGCTGCAGCTACCCTGAATGGTGCCCAGGACAGACAGCATGACAGAAAATAAGAATAAACATGCAAACAAGTACAATCTATTACAATATTGTATCTGGATGCTGGATAAGTGTCAAGTCAGCAGTGCGCTGTTGTCTATTTTCTTGATGTGGAGATGCCGGCGTTGGACTGGGGTGAGCACAGTAAGAAGTCTTACCACTCCAGGTTAAAGTCTGAGGAAGGAGCTGCGCTCCGAAAGCTCGTGTTTGAATCAAACCTGTTGGACTTTAACCTGGTGTTGTAAGACTTCTTACTGTCTATTTTCTTGTAAGGGGTACAGGTCAGCAACATAAGTAATTATTATATAATGTGGTCTCTTCTAATACATTTCTGCTACCAAATTAGGACACGGAATTACTGAGTGAAAATGTTGCTTATTATTTTCTTAAATGATATGAAATGAAAATCGCTTATTGTCACGAGTAGGCTTCAATGAAGTTACTGTGAAAAGCCCCTAGTCGCCACATTCCGGCGCCTGTCCGGGGAGGCTGGTACGGGAATATGGATATGGATGATATATGGATAAGATAGATTAGATATGGCATATTTATATATCAGCTGTCTTTAAATTTTTATTTTATTTTATTCTTTTTATAAATTTAGATTACCCAATTATTTTTTCCAATTAAGGGGCAATTTAGTGTGGCCAATCCACCTACTCTGCACATTTTTGGGTTGTGGGGGTGAAACCCACACAGACACTGGGAGAATGTGCAAACTCCACACGGACAGTGACCCAGAGCTGGGATTGAACCTGGGACCTCAGCGCCGTGAGGCAGCTGTGCTAACCACTAGGCCACCGTGCTGCCCTTGCTGGCTTTAAATTAAAAAAAATAAATTATAATACAACCTGTAAGGCAACGATTAATGGGATTTGATAGGGTACGTAGAGAAGCTACATCCACCATCGGGGGTTGGCCGAGCATCCTCACCCTTTTCTGAGAGTGAGTTCAAGATTTCTACTTTACTTTATGCGAAGAATACTTCCTAATTTTACTCCTAAAAGATGGAGTTCAAATTTATTTTGTGGTCTTATTTTGGATTCTCCCGCCAGTGGCATAAGTTGATCTGTTTCTTATAAACCCTTCAGGCTGAAGGGAATTTCCCAGCTTGTTGTGCCCTGAATGGAGCGATTTTCATGCTGGAAGTGGGGGGATGGGAGGTGTGGGTGTGTGCTGGAGTTGGACCTGCACCCAACCACACATCCGCAGAATGAGGGTTATAGGGGCCATTGGAGGTTGGTGCCGAGGCATGAGTTGACATGGGTGCAACATTTCAGCTTTCAAACAGTTCCCACATCCAGACTATGGTTCACAACTTCTCCGAGAGGCCATGAACTAAGGAGTCCTTGCAGAGCAGGCCTGTATCCATAAAAATTGCCAAGGGCTCGGAGAAGCATATTCCTTTAACGAAGCCAACCAGATCAGGAATGCAGGATTAAATCTCACTGTCTGTACTCTTCTCCTGCACTCACATGACGGCACGTTAGCACAGTGGTTTAGCACTATTGCTGCACAGCACCAGGACCTGCGTTTGATTCCTGGCTTGGGTAACTGACTGTGCAGAGTCTACATGTTCTCCCAGTGTCTGCATGGATTTCCTACAGGTGCTCCGGTTTCCTACCACAAGTCCTGAAAGGCGTGCTGTTTGGTGAATTGGGCAATCTGAATTCTCCGTGTACCCAAACAGGCGCCAGAGTGTGGCGACTAGGGTATTTTCAAAATAACTTCCTTGCAGTGTTAATGTAAGCCTACTTATGACACTAATAAAGATTGTTATTATTATTATTAGCGATAATTTGGACGCTAAGAATGGGGGTGTTAGTCCCAGAATAAGGTCCCGTCCACCATTTTTAAAGGTCCACCAAGTCTCCTTGACTCTGCAAAACATTATTGTTTTAGATACGTTGATCACTCCCCTCGCCTTCCAAACTCAATTCCAAAACTAATGTTCAGGCCTGATAAAGTAAAAGTCCCCATAGTCCCAGATGACAATAGGCTGCTTTCCCCTTTGAGGGGGGATAGCTGACTGGTGGTGTTTGAACCCAAGGTCACCAAACATCGGACAAGAGGCAAGGTTGAAAAAGCAGGACATTCATCAATAACCTCAGCCGCTACAGGAATTGAACCCACGCTGTTGGCATCGCTCTGCATTACAAACCAGCTGACCAGCCAACTGAGCTAAACTGACCTGGTATCTTGCTGGTGAATCTGTGCTGCATATCCCAAAGGCCACAATCTCTTTCTTGAGCTTCCATGCCCAGTGTACTTCAGATGGAGCCAGACCAAAACTCTGTACAGATGAAGCTTCATTTCCTCACTTTTATGTTCCAAGCCCCTTGAGATAAAGGCCAAAATGTTATAATCCTGTTTTGATTATTTATCTGTGCACTAACCTTTGATTTATGTATGTGGACTTATTTATCCCATTGCTCTCCACAGTTCCTACTGTCTCACCATGAAGTAAATATTGAGATTTATTTTTTCAGACCGAAGGTTTTTTTCTAAATAGATAAAGAGTACCCAATTCATTTTTTCTAATTAAGGGGCAATTTACCTTGGGATCTTTTGGGATGTGGGGGCGAAACCTATGCAAACATGGGGAGAATGTGCAAACTCCATACGGGCAATGACACAGAGCAGGATCGAACCTGGGACCTTGGCGCTGGGAGGCAGCAGCGCTACCTACTCCACCACCGTGCTGCCCCAAGATCCGAAGTTAATGACCTCACAGTCGTGCATGGTCAGCACCATCTGCCTTAATTTTTTCCACTTAGTCAGTCTATCTCCCTTTGCAACTTTCTACTGCCTTTCACACAATTTACCATTCTTCCTAATTTAGGAGTATATATTGTATAGGGCCAGACTGCAAGTCCAGGCCCTGTTAGTTATGTCCTAGACCCCCTTCAGGGCACCAAAACTGAAGATCCACCTGTAGATGCTCCCCCACCCACTGCTGTGGTGTTCCATGGTCCAGGATTGACATCGGCCCTCATCCCAAACTCCAGAGGCAACCCCAGGAGTGCCTGAAACTTTCACAACATATATGTGAATGATTTTTATGAAGTCACAAAGAGTGAGTCAAGTTTTCAGATGGCATTAAGATAAAGAAAGGGTACATCATGGGTGTGGTTGAACAGCCTCCTCGTGCCCCACTCAGTGACGCAACCAAGATGTTGAATCTTGCGAGAGGCCTCTCGAGATATTTGCGATGCTCGGAATGCCTCACAGAGGCCGAACAAGATCTTGTGAGATGTCGCAATCTGGATCTCACCCTCGCTAGTCGCGTCCCAGATTTACATGTTAAGTGAACTGTTAGGCGAAAATCCTGTGCTGGGGCAGAATTCACCCATCTGGGGACTAAGTCTTGTGGTGGGGGAAGTGTTTACCGCTGTGGAGGCCGGCGGGAAAACATGCGGAATCTTCGGGCTCCGAGCTTATTAATAATGCATCCGGATGTTTTGCACCATATTTCAGAGAAGGCCTGACAGTGTGTAGCCCGCCATCCTAATTGGGCGCCATATTGAAAAGGCACCCAACCACACTGACCCACTATTGAAGAAAGAAGGTGGGCCCTCCTGAAAATTAAGATAGATCTCCAGGAGCACTCTATGGCTAGATGGTGAACTCCCTCCAGGACACCAAATCTGGAAAATCCACTACTACTGTGGTGTTCCAGGGTACAAGATTGACTTTGGCCTCCATCCCAAGCTCTGGAGGTAACGCGAGGAGAGCCTGGAACTTTCACAATATATGCAATAACTTTTCTTAAGTTATAAAGGAGCTAATCGAATTTTCAGATAGCATTAAGGTTAAGAAATGTGTTTGTTTCGCAAATGCAATATGAACAAAATATGTATGTCAGTTCAGCAGTGATCCACACCCTATCTGCTCAGGAGCAACTAAATTTGTAAGGGACCATTTTCTAGACAGCTCAGGAACCTAAAACAGGTGATAGATCATTTGTTTATGTTAATTAGTACTCTTAAAGCCTGATTTAAGGCACTTCCTAAAAGCAGACAGCGGTGAACACAGTTGGCACTGGGATAACTACATTCAGGATACCTTGGGGCAGAATTTTCCCAAACCCCTGCCGGCATGTTCAATGGTGAGCATGAGGGGTAGGTGGCAGGAGGCCTAAAACTCAGTTTTATACAGGCATGAATTTACAGTGAGATCTTCCGCTGGTGCCTGCCATGGTGGATCAGGAAACCTGCTGGAGTCTGGCGTGAAACCCATTTGTATCCCACCAGGAGGTCCAACCACCTACGTCCAATTCTCTGTGGCGCCAGTGGGAAAGAAATGTCTGTACGAAACCTATTTGGAACAATTTGGTGTTCAGCTGTCAGGCCTCAGCTGAACAATTCGGTACACCACTTATCACTTCCCCCTCAAGCCGAGGTTGTTTTCCTTATCCCTACTCTGTTTGCAATCTCTCAAAGTATCAACCAATATCACAGGCTTGGTTCCAATTATTGTCCGTTCATTTTTGCCAATGATCTCTTGCACGGAGCCTTTCAAATTGCCTTCTGAAAGTCCATTTCGACAACATCCCAGTTAATAATATCAACAATTACCTCCAAACATCAACTAGATTAGTCAGACAGGATTTACCCCAAAAGTACTCCTTCTGACTCTTTGAACAGGACATTGTTCTCCAAGTGCCAAGTCACCTTTTCGTCAAAGCATAGAAAACGTTATGGCATGAAGGAGGCCATTTGGTTCAAAAAGTATCATCCGGCACAACCTACCTTCCAGCTCTTTTAGAGATTATGGCCGGCATTTTCAAGCCCCGACAGTGGTGGGCATCATTGCAGACGGGAGGTGAAAATGTGAAGCATGGCCAAAAGCACGGTAGCATTGTGGATAGCGCAATCGCTTCACAGCTCCAGGGTCCCAGGTTCGATTCCGGCTTGGGTCACTGTGCGGAGTCTGCACGTCCTCCCCGTGTGTGCGTGGGTTTCCTCCGGGTACTCTGGTTTCCTCCCACAGTCCAAAGATGTGCAGGTTAGGTGGATTGGCCATGCTAAGTTGCCCTTAGTGTCCAAAATTGCCCTTAGTGTTGGGTGGGGTTACTGGGTTATGGGGATAGGGTGGAGGTGTTGACCTTGGGTAGGATGCTCTTTCCAAGAGCCGGTGCAGACTCGATGGGCCGAATGGCCTCCTTCTGCACTGTAAATTCTATGTAAAAAGTCAACCGCTTCAATTTAGAGAAAGCTGTCACCAATTTACACCACAGAATTATCTCACAAACAATTAGACAAATGACACCCTAAACCATTTTGGTTGATGATTTGGTGGTGCTGGCTGAGTGATAAATAGATGCGTAAACTTTTGGAGAACTCCCACTTTTTTGAACGATGCATTTGGATCATCCATTCTCACTTGAGAGTAGATGGGATCTTGGTTCAACGTCTCACCTACAAGTGAGAGCACCTCCACAGTGCAGCATTCCTTCAGTATGAGCTGGAGTGTTAGCCTGGAACATCCAGCAGACCTCTGACCCAGAGATGAAGGTCGGAATTCTTGAACCTCGCCCACAGCAGTCCCGCTGCAGTGAATGGAGTTTTGGCTGAGCGCCAAATTCTTCGTTCTCACTGGCAGCGTTGGCAGGACATGCTCGGTTTAGAGAATCCTGGCTGAGAATGTTACCACTGAGCCAAGGCATTCAACATTGCCTTCAATTTATTTAAATTACAATGAATAAATTTAAACTCTAGCGTCACAAATCAATGAATTTGAACTAACTAGTTAATAAAAAATGTTAAAAGATACTCACCCAAGTAATGCTTTTCATGTTAAATCTATTTTAATGAATACATTGCACTAAAAAATTTTTCAGTCTCAAAATTAAAAGTTATCTTTTGCGAGGTACTCGGCTAACCAACCTTATCAATATGTTTCTGAATTGGAATTGGGAAATAAGTGTAAAATCATTACCCTGTTGGCGGTAAAATTACCTTTGTGGTCTTCCCACTGCCATATATCCACCTGTGACCTATCTGGAATTTTACATGGAGCAGGCAAGGCCTAGGGATGCCTGTCTACCCCACCTTACTGGAGACCCTTGAATGGACCGTTATTGGCCACTTAAGGGTCACCTCCTGCTCAACCTAAATTTTGAGGCTGGCAGGAGGAGTTTGGGGGCAGAAGGAAAGCCCAGAAGGAAGGGGGGGCAGGGGCCTTAGAACTCTACATTTCCACGTCGCACCCCCACTCCCCCAACCAATGTTTTCCCCCACAGGTGCTCCTTAGGTGGTGGTCATTCAGAAATCCCTGGCCATGGTATTAAAGTGGGTGCTCACGTATATATATTTGGAGTTACAATGCTCCATTCCTCTCTCTCATAGAAACAGAGAAAATAGGAGCAGGAGTAGGTCATTCGGCCCTTTGAGTCTGCTCCGCCATTCAATTTAATCATGACTGATCCTCTATCTGAATCTTCCCACATACCCCTGGACACCTTTCGAGACTATATTTCCTCTTAAATATATTCAGTTATTTGGCCTCCACGGCCTTCTTTGGCAGAGAATTCCACAAGTTCACCACCCTCCAGAGTGAAGAAGTATCTCCTCATCGCAGTCCTAAATGGCCTACACCGTATCCTGAGTCTGTGACCCTTTTTTCTGGACCTCTCCAGCCAGAGGAAACAATATCCCTGCATCCAGTCTGTCCAACCCTGTCAGAATTTTATACTTTTAAATTAGATTGCCTCTCATTCATTTAAACTCCAGTGAATACAGGACTAGTTGACCAAATGTCTCCTCATGTGACAATCCTGCCACCCCAGGAATCAGTCTGGCAAACCGTTGATGCACTCCCTCTGTGGCAAGTATATCCTTTCTCATGGAAATTGCACACAATACTCCAGGCGTAGCCCTGTACAATAGCAGTAAGACATTCTTGCTCCTGTACTCAAGTCCTCTTGCAATGAAGGCCAACATTTGCCTTCCTAACTGCTTTCTGTATCTGAACAACTTCCCAGAAATTCGAGTGAACCAAAGATCCATTGAGCAAAAGCAATTTCCTTGTTCTTGGTTAGAAATTCTCCCATTTCAGACTGTAAGGGACCTACATTTATCTTCACCAATCTTTCTTATTTTACATACTTACAATCTGCTTTTATGTTCCTTGCAGGTTTACTCTCATTCTCTATTTTTCCCCCCTTAATCAGTCGCTTGATCCTCCTTTGCTGAATTCTAAACTGTAACCAATTCTCAGGCTTGTTACTTTTTCCAGCAACTTTATGTGACTCCTCTTTGGATCTAATACTATCCTTCATTTCTTTCATTAGTCAGGCTGGGCCTCTTTTCTTGTTGTGTTTTTGCACCAGAAAGGAATGTATAACAGTTGCAATGCATCCGTTCGTTCCTTAAATATTAGCTGCTGCTCTCATATCTCGGAGGTCAGAAGCTTGAAAGAATGTGCCGCAGAATATTTCCCAAGCTCATTGCTGAATTTCCATCTCCTTTCCAGTGTGTAACTCCAATTGCAGTTTGAATACCATTCCTTTGGTTTTCTATTTGAGTTCTGTGAACCGTGAAAACTGCTGTGAGCAGTAGAAAAGGAACATTTTATGAAGAAGTTGTGATTGTTTTTGTGCTGATCTTAACCTGACCACACTTTCAGCCATTTTACAGCTCTTGCTGCAAACATATAAAAAAATTGAATTTGAAAGGAACCTTACTCGCTGTTTTTGTTGCGTTTCTTTCCCAGGATCACTGCAGCAAGTTTTATTTCCCACTCAGAAAATCATTTATCTGTGTTTATTTTTATTGTCCTCCCTCTTCATGTGAACCTCTTATGCTTCGTTGCAGAAATCCAAAATATCAACCTACGAGAAGATGTGGGCCTTCATGAGCAGCAGACAACAGACCGCGCTTGTCAAGAATAATGAAGAAGGAATCCAGCGTGTCTTAACCACGGATTATGCCTTGCTAATGGAGTCAACAACCATCGAGTTTGTCACGCAGAGAAATTGCAACTTGACACAGATTGGAGGCCTCATAGATTCCAAAGCTTATGGAGTTGGCACTCCCATGGGTATGTAATAAAGCTGACGAGGTCTCCGTAAATTAAACAGAAATGCAGTAAAGCTAAAACTGACCTGCCACTGAATGTCATTAGCTATTTGTACTAACATTATTTACAATAAGTTTTTTAATGCCGTAATATGTCAAGAAGGACTTGTTTCTGCAGCAAGGCTTTATAAAGATAAATCTTGTCGTTAATTTTGCACTCAGAAAAAACACACACAATTTAACCTTCTGGCTAATGAATTTTCCGTGCACACTGCAATACAAATGTGCTTTCTGTTACCTAATGGATGCAAAAATGTATTCTGTTATAAATGTCAGAAAACTTTGTGTGATATATACTTCTGCAGATTGGAAGCATGGTGTGCAGAACAGGGTGCCTCATGGCTCTGCTTCTGAATAAGTACTCTTAGTGTTAACAAAATGCCTCCCAGAAATGAGTTAGAAATGAAATTTATAGCCCTATTTGAAATTATCCATCCTTTTATATTGAAGAACTAGGCCACACATGGAAATCAAATTGAACAAGTAGCCCAATATGCTCTAGAAATTGAATAGCAAAATTTTTTGGGCACATGGGTTGTCACGGTTTGTTACGAGTCGTTGCCCGTTCAGATTGAAGTGAGCAACATGCAAATTTAGCATACCCATCCCATCTGATTGATGTTTGCATCGGCCCATGTATCTGTACCTTCAAGCTGCTCATAGACTCAGCACTCGGCAGGGATCTGACAACATTGTTTGCAGAGTAGTTGTTAGAGCTGACTTGCTCTTAAAGGCAGGCTGTAGCTTAAAGACAACCTGCACAAAAATATTGTTGCAATGTAAATTATTTACATTGAAGACCAAGAGAGAGATGGTGATCTATAGTGAAGGATGTGGTGCTGGAAGCTGGAGGAGAAACAGCATGGTTCTGCAGGGGGCAGGATACCCTCAAAGACTAGCCTCAGAAGGGAGTGTGGGCAGGTGACCAGGAAGTTTGATACCCAGATTCTGGACCTGTGGACTTTGCAACAGTGACAGATGGGGCAGCACGGTAGCATGTAGGTTAGCATAAATGCTTCACAGCTCCAGGGTCCCAGGTTCGATTCCCGGCTGGGTCACTGTCTGTGCGGAGTCTGCACGTCCTCCCCGTGTGTGCGTGAGTTTCCTCCGGGTGCTCCGGTTTCCTCCCACAGTCCAAAGATGTGCGGGTTAGGTGGATTGGCAATGATAAATTGCCCGTAGTGTCCTAAAAAGTAAGGTTAAGGGGGGGGGGGGGGGGGGTTGTTGGGTTACGGGTATAGGGTGGATACGTGGGTTTGAGTAGGGTGATCATGGCTCGGCACAACATCGAGGGCCGAAGGGCCTGTTCTGTGCTGTACTGTTCTATGTTCTATGTTCTATGACACGAGGGAATGGATTTGTCACTCCCTGCAGGACGTTCAAAGACAGAAGAGACATAGTAAATCAAACAGGTGGTCTGCCTGGAATCTAACTGGCCGCTCCTTCCCATGCTGCTATTATACAAACACGTGGGGGGAGTGAAAACATTGTGTGGTCCACTCACCAGTGGGCTAATTAAGGGCCGTAGGTGGACAACTAATACACAGTATTAATTCACAGTACTTAGGGTCTCCATCTGACATTGAAATTTTACTGGTGGCAAGAGAGGCAAACACTAAGCAAACTGCTTTGCACGTGCTGGTGGCGGACATTGGAGGTCCCTCTTTATCCAGCCCCCTGGGTCATCAGAGGATACCCCTGATGAGACCATCAATTCACGCGACACGTGGTTAGAAGTGAACAGTGGTTTTAATCGTCTTACAACAGAGCCTGCCTGTGACGAGATGAACTCTAGATGAACTGGCAGGCAGGCTCACAACAGCAACCTTTATACTTCCTGTTAGGGGGGGAGCCATGGGCGGAGCCAAGGGTGGAGCCAAGGGTGGAGCCCAGTACAAGCTCCTCATCTCCCCTTATGGGTAGAGCCGCGCAACTACACATGATCTAGTACAAGGTACAGGCTCAACACATGTTGTACAATACAGTGTGGATTATTAGTATTTATAATTCACCACATTCACCCCCTGTGAAAAAATCAAGTCTGACGGGGGTGATGGCTTACAAATTGAGTCTGTCCGGTGGTCGAGTTGTCTGTTGTGATCGGCGGAGCACCGGGGTTGCAGCCTCTTCTGGTGGCTGGACGATCACAGTTGGTTGGGGTACGATGGCGGACTCCGGGGGTGATCTGTCCGAGCTTCGTACTGGGCACTGGGTGCGCTGCAAGCTTGTGGGCGCGGGTGCGCAGAACATGTGTAGCGACCCGGTAGGTGCGGGGGCGTGGGGCGCGATGAGCTGGGTGGGGTATAGTGTGAGGGGTACCTCGGCGGTGGTAGTGGTGGGATTCGATCCTGCAGGCGCCAGGTCCCGGAGGAATAGTGTCCTGACGGCCGTCAGGGTACTCTATGAAGGCGTATTGGGGGTTTGAGTGTAGTAGAAGCACTTTCTCTATGAGTGGGTAAGTTTTGTGTGCCCTGACGTGCTTCCGGAGGAAGTGCGGTTTGCACTCCACACAGATCGGGCAATCCCTGGTGATGGCTTTTACCTCCTCAGTGGAGAAAGGTAGATTTCGGGCTTTGACGTAGTGGGCGAGCCGGGTGACCCCCGGTTGGCAGAGGTCATTGTGGATGGCTTTCAGGCGGTCACTCTGCGTGCTGGCGCACGTGCCGCGGGACAGGGCATCTGGGGGCTCGTTGAGCTTCCCCGGTCAATACATGATATCGTATTTGTAGGTGGAGAGTTCGATCCTCCACCTCAGGATTTTATCATTTTTAATTTTGCCCCTTTGCGAGTTGTCAAACATGAAGGCAACCGATCTTTGGTCGGTGATGAGGGTGAACCTTCTACCTGCGAGGTAGTGCCTCCAGTGACGTACAGCCTCCACAATGGCTTGTGCTTCCTTTTCCACTGAGGAGTGTTGAAGTTCCGAAGCGGAGAGGGTTCGGGAGAAAAATGCGACTGCTCTCCCTGCCTGATTCAATGTGGCTGGAAGAGCGACCACTGAGGCATCGCTCTCAACCTGAAAAGGGACGGATTCATCCACCGCCCGCATGACCGCTTTGGCAATGTCCTCCTTGATTCAGTTGAAGGCCTGACGAGCCTCAGCCGACAGGGGGAAAAGTGTGGCCTTAAATGGTGAGCGGGCTTTTTCCGCATATTGAGGGACCCACTGGGCATAGTATGAAAATAATCCCAGGCACCGTTTGAGGGCCCTGGGACAATGAGGGAGAGGGAGTTCTAAGAGGTCCGGACCGGGTCGGGGCCCAGGACTCCGTTTTCCACGACATAGCCGAGGATGGCTAGCCTGGTCATGCGGAAAACGCATTTCTCCATGTTGTAAGTGAGGTTGAGTTTCTGGGCCGTCTGGAGAAATCGATGGAGGTTGGCATCGTGGTCCTGCTGGTCATAGCCGCACATGGTGACGTTATTCAAGTACGGAAACGTGGCCCGCAGCCCGTACTGGTCCACCATTCGGTCAATTGCTCGTTGGAACACCGAGACCCCGTTCGTAACGCCAAAGGTAACCCAGAGGAAATGGAAGAGGCAGCCATCGGCATCGAACGTCGTGTAGTGGCGGTCCTCCGGGCGGATTGGGAGCTGGTGGTATGCAGACGTCAGATCCACCGTGGAGAAAATACGATACTGGCCGATCTGATTCACCATGTCTGCAATCCTGGGGAGGGGGTACGCATCGAGGAGCGCAAACCAATTAATGGTCTGACTATAGTCTACGACCATGCGGAATTTTTACCCGGTCTTGACGACCACCACCTGAGCTCTCCAGGGGCTGTTACTGGCCTCTATGATCCCCTCACGTAGGAGCCTCCGGACCTCGGTTCTGATAAACACCCTGTCCTGCAGCCTGTACCGCCTGCTGTGAGTGGCTACGGGTTTACAGCCGGAGTGAGATTGGCAAAGAGTGGAGGGGGAGAGATTCGCAAAGTGGCTAGGCTGCAGATGGTGAGTGGGGGTAGGGGTCCGCTGAAGCTGAGGGTGAGTCTTTTGAGGTTACACTGGAAGTCGAGTCCCAGTAAGAGTGGGGCGCAGAGTTCGGGCAGGACGTATCGTTGAAAATTAGAGTAGCTGGCACCTTGGATCATTTGGGTCGCGACGGTGCGCCCTTGGAGGTGAACAGAGTGGGAGCCCAAAGCGAGCGAGATAGTTTGCCGTGCAGGAAAAACAGGGAGCGAACATTGTCTTACCAGATCTGGGTGTACGAAGCTCTTGGTGCGCCCGGAGTCGAAGAGGCACGGTGTACTGTACACGTTGATTTTAACGGTCATCATGGAGATGTGGAGGTGTTTCGGACGCGACTGGTCCAACGTGACCGCGCTGAGTTGCGGGTAGTCGGCGGCTCGATCAGCTGTGCTGGAGTGGCCCCGTGATGAATGCCCGCTGAGGTCGCAGTCTTCAATCTGGGTTGCTGAGTTTGGAGAAGATGAAGCCCAAGATGGCCGCCCCCGTGGATCGCACGTGGTGGGCGGTGAGGAAGATGGCATCCAAGATGGCGGCCCCCATGAGTCGCACATGGCTGGCCGCGTGGTGGGGGTTTGCTAAGATGGCGGCCCCCATGGGTCGCACGTGGTGGGTAGGTGCAGAGTCGGAGTACAGGCCGCAGCATTACAGGGCCTGCGGGCCTGCGAATTCAGGGAGCGAGTGCTCTGGGCTGCGGGAGGGTTTGGGGCTGGAGCTTTCTTTGCCAGACATACACTGGCATAGTTTCCTTTGTAACCGCAGCTGCTGCACGTTGCGTGGCGGGCCGGGCAGTGCTGCTGCGGATGCTGGGGCTGGCCACAAAAATGGCAGGTTGGAGTAGCATAGTGGCTGGGTGGCCGCACGGCGCAGGCCTGGGGTAGTCGCTGGTCGGGGGCCCATGACGGGGTCGCTGAGTCCGCGGGGAACGAGGTGAGGCTGCGGAACGAGACCTCCATAGTAGTGGCGAGTTCTACAGTTTCTTCTAAGTTTTGGGCCCCCTTCTCAAGCAACCGCTGGCGCACGTAATTGGATCTGAGGCCTGCAACAAATACATCGCGGACAGCGAGTTCCCTATGTTCTGCAGTATTTACAGCTTGGTAATTACAGTCCTGGTTTTTAAGTCTCTTAGGAATTCTTCTAGCGATTCTGTGGGGCGCTGGCAGCGAGTAGTAAAAACGTGTCACGCGTAGACCTCATTGACGGGCCTCACGTACATTCTGTCGAGTAGGGCCAGGGCCTCTGTATATGAGCCGGTTCAATTAAGTTGAGTAGATATACGATGGCTCACTCTTGTGTGCAGTAGGCTGAGTTTCTGCTCCTCCATAGTTTCTGTAGTGCTTGCTTCAGCCAGGTAGGCCTTAAAACATCGGAGCCAGTGTGAAAAGATTTATTTTGCTTCTGCATCCTGTAGGTTGAGTTCCAGTTGATCAGGTTTGAGGGCTGATTCCATGGTCATTCCTTACTGTTTCTTAAGACGATTAAATTGATGAGACCATCAATTCACGCGACACGTGGTTAGAAGTAAACAGTGGTTTTAATCGTCTTACAACAGAGCCTGCCTGTGACGAGATGAACTCTAGATGAACTGGCAGGCAGGCTCACAACAGCAACCTTTATACTTCCTGTTATGGGGAGGAGCCATAGGCGGAGCCAAGGGTGGAGCCCAGTACAAGCTCCTCATCTCCCCCTATAGGTAGAGCCGCGCAACTACACATGATCTAGTACAAGGTACAGGCTCAACACATGTTGTACAATACAGTGTGGATTATTAGTGTTTATAATTCATCACAACCCCTAACCCGAAGGTGCAGTCCATCGCTCAAGTTCCCATTACCTAAGGTTTCAGCCCCAACCTCAAACCCTTCTTCACTCACTTTTAAAAAAAATTCGTTCTTGGGCTGTGGGCATCGCTGGCTAAGCCGGAATTTGTTGCCCATCTCTGAATTGCGCTTGAATTGAATAGCATGCTTGGCCATTTCAGAGAGGGACCATTAAGAGTCAACCGCATTGCTGTGTGGATCAGGAGTCACATGTAGGCCAGACCGAGTAAGGACCGCTGATTTCCATCCCTGAAGGACATTAGTGAACTCTATGTGCTGCCCTATTTTGCCCTAGACCATGCTATTCTTCTTAAAACATCTAAACCCCGGAAAATCGAACAACCATTCCTGCCCCTGTGAAATCAATGTCTCCTTAATGGCCACAACAGCATAGTTCCAAGTTCTGATCCATGCTCTTAGTTCATCTCCCTTATTCCTGACACTCCTTGCATTGAAACAGACACACTTTAACCCATCCCACTGAGTGCAACTTTGCCTTATCAACTGTCTATCCTTCCTCACAGACTCGTTAAATACTATATCTGCCTGTTCAATGGCTACCCCTATCCTCTGATCAGTAGCTCTAGTTCCCACCCCCTGCCAAACTAGGTTAAATCCTCTCAAAGAGATCTAGCAAACCTCCCGTCCAGGATACTGGTGTCCCTCCAGTTTAGGTGCAACCCGTCCTTTTACAGGTCCCACCTTCTCCAGAAGGTATCCCAATGATCTACATGTCTGAAGTCTTCCCTCCTGCACCAGCCCTGTAGCCACGTGTTCAGCTGCACTCGTTCTCTGTTCCTTGCCTCACTAGCACGAGGTACCAATAGCAATCCTGAGCTCTTGTCTCTGTCCTCTCTGAGTCGCTAAGACAGAGAGGTCAATTCGAACTTGCATAACAAATGGGCGGCACGGTAGCACAGTGGTTAGCACTGATACTTCACAGCACCAGGTCCCAGGTTAGATTCCTGGCTCGGGTCACAGTCTGTGCGGTGTCTGCATGTTTTCTCAGTGTCTCCGTGGGTTTACTCCGGGTGCTCCGGTTTCGTCCCACAGTCCAAAGATGTGCAGGTTAGGTGGATTGGCCACTCTAAATTGCCCTCATGTCCAAGAAGGTTAGGTGGGGTTACTGGGTTGCGGGGATGGGGCGGAAGTGTGGGCTTAAGTAGGGTGCTCTTGCCAAGGGCCGGCGCAGACCCGATGGGCCGAATGGCCTCCTTCTGCACTGTAAATTCTCTGATTCTATGATACAAGAAGGTACTCAATTATTCAAGCCTTCACCAGTGTTACCTTGTACCAGTTTTAAGAAGGTCCTTAATTATTCCTCTCTTCTGAGATTCTCTGGTATCTCCGCGGTGTTTCTTGATGGTGGGAGGTGGCCCGCCATTGGCTGGTGGCAGGATCTACTAATCCTGCTGGTGTCAATGGGATTTCCCTTTGAATCCACTCCTTGTTGCTGGGAAACCCATGGCAGCGGTGCGCCATCAGTAGATCCCACCTCCATGAACAGCCAAAAGATCGCGCCCTCCATGTCAGCTCGGGTTCAGTGGTAACAGCTCTCACCTCTTGAGTTGGAAAGTGTGGTTCAAAGTCCGCTCCAGAAATGAGCATGTTTGGTGGTACTTTTTAAATTGAAGAATTACACATGAATTTTGAACATGGAGCAAAATATTTTTCAAATGTCATATGTAGATACAGATAGATACAGAGAGAGGGTTTTAAAATTAAATGAAATTTGAAAGATCTGGTAGCAATTAAACCATTCTTCCAATGATGACTCTTAGTGCTTCAAAATTGCCACATACATGGCTGTCCTCGGAGGACATTTGATGTTCCACCCAGCTCTCTTTCTCTCTTTTTGAAATTGCAAAATATTTTATTAATTGTAGCTGCATGCCCTGGTCAATTGCCCTCACACTCTACCTTGCTTCATTTGTAGGCTGCAGTTGCTCTGGATTGACCATGTGCGACTGGAGATTGACTAATAATCACAGGAATACACACCAGGAAAGAAATTAATTCCTGTTTTTTTTGGTTGAAAAATCCATGCCAATCTTGTAGCACCCAGTGCTATCCCCCCCGCCCGGGGATGCACACCAGCTGTCAAATTACCAACCAACAAGTTCCCATGGTTGGAATGAAAGCACTTGAATATTCTAATGGAGAGGGAGTGCCAAACTCAGGAATAACTGAGCGGAGCATGTACCACGTTTGATGCTGTCCATTTTGGGAAACTTCCAGCTGGAGAGATGCATCAGGAGTAGCATCAAGTGCTTGGCAGTATTGTATTTATGAGAAGCAGGGCTTTTCGTTATGGGGGCGTGGGACTATCTGTGATGTCCACTTCCTTCTCCGTTAGAGATGTTTGCCGCTGGAATGCATATTGGATCAAACTCATAACAAAGCTGGACAGAAAACAGTGTTAAATGCCAAAAGGCACATCCCAACATCCAAATTGAGGGAGTGTTTTACTTGCTAGGGATTGGGGACAGGTAGTCAAAATCAAGAGCGGCACTCAGGTCATATACTCGAGAGACATTCATGGGGCACTGCTTTTTCCAATTTCACAATGAAGCTCGCAGGCACTGAGAATATAGTTCTTCACTTGAGGTGCTGTGCAATAAATCTAATACTGTATCTTCCACATCGCCATTTTATATTTTCTCCTCCCTATTAACTTCCTTATTTTCCCCTCTATTCATTTTTAAGCTATTCTCTGTTTAAAGTTTTCTTTCTCCTCCCCTATGGCTGTGGCATTTGCCACAGTTTCTGTTGAACATTTCTGGCCTGTCTTTCTTTTCTAATGAGAGAAGACATGAGAACACTGTATGGGAATGAAGCCATCCTATCATTGCTTGTGCTAGTGTAAGCGTTCCATTAAAAGATTAGGTGCTGTCATTTTTGCTGCCTGGTTTTGGAGATTCCTGTCTCAATGGCATCATCGAGTGTTTGATTGCATTTCAAGGAAATGCACCTGAAACTGCGAACTACCAGCGCAGAGCAAGCAAGCGAGCCCGGTGTTATTTTCCCCCCTCCCCCGCAGACCAAATAGATTTCAACAATTATGCTCATGGGGCAGGAGACAAAGAGTCTCTGTCATTTTCTGGATTAAATATAAATGTAAAGGGAGACCTGGCAGGTTCCCCAGCACACTTAGTTGAAGAGTCAAAGATTCTCTGCTGCATTGCTGACACAGTGCATTGTGAACATTGAAACTGACTCATGCTTAAACCGAAAAAGGTTGATCGAACCCAATGTGAACTTTGCCTCAACACATTTTCTGTCTTAGCACAAAAATAAATATTGTTCTTACTTGAGGAAGGGAGAGGGAGTCATTTGGTCACTAAGAGATATTGAATATCAATGATTATTGAACAAAATGTTTGCTCAGGAATAAAGAACGCTTCATTGCTACTAAAAGAGGCTTTTGGTTGAAATCCCTCTCTCTACTTGCTGGAGTTTTAGCGTGAGGATGCAGTCAGTTGAACTATGAAGGACATTGGCCAGACAATCATTTTTGAACACGACTGTGTGATTCACCTTTGATTCAATACTCACCATCACTAACAATTCACAAACTGCAGTACTGAACAAGTGACTCTACTGAAAAATCTTCATTTAGTGAAATGCTACAAATCTTTCACTGTATCAGGAAACTATTATTGTGGACTGTTTAAACTGACCAGTTCAAAGCTTTTGATGGAACTAATAGACATTATTATATTAGACTTCCACGACTCTCACTGACTCATACTACTGTCAAGAACATATTCATGACTTAATAATCCTCAATATAAAGGTTACTCAAAATTATAATTTATCAAAACTTAAATGCTGAGATAATTTATAGGTATTTGCAGGAACAATGGGATACGAACAAGACTATCCCATTATAACAGTTAACGATATGTAACACAATGTTGTATTAACAGTAATCTAATCTTTCATACTGTGATATGTGATGGCTACAGTTGACTGACTATTGAGATAGTCAGAATATTGACATATTGGTCATAATATCAATTTGGAGAAAGGGAGGGACTGGCGCAAGGTGGGTGGAGGAATAATTTTGGAATCAGACTCAGACCCTCGAATGGAGAAGCACGGCAGGATCGGACCCTTCTGTCCAACTCCCCCCCCCACCCTCCTCCAACTTTCCCCCCCCCCCCCCTCAATCAAGAGTTAACCCTTTGTAATATTAGCACCCCACAATCTCAAAGTCAAGGATTGGGCTGAAACCTCAGGTTTCAGAGCTCAAATCCTGGTGGCATGGGATCAGCAGGCTTCTCTGCTGGACCCTCAACGCCTGCGAGTCAGGATCCTGCAGCTCTGCAAGGCAGACATGGCCATCCAGTTGATCGTAGACGGCCATCCAGTTGACCATAGACAGTCAGGTTGAGGGAGCACAGGACGCCCAGTGGCAGTGATGTACCATCAATTGAACGCGAGATGAGTTGCTGGACAAAAGTATGGCTTTAATCTGCTAGATGTTAGCCCTGCGGTCCATTACAGTACAAGGACGACCGCCGGGAGTACTGGGTATTTATACCCCGCCCTGGAGGCGGGGTTAACTCAGCCTCTCGACCAATCAGGGAGCAGTCACATGACTGGTCTCAACCAACCGGGCGAGAGACACATGACCGACCAGGGCCAATGGTAAGCTGGTGTTCTGCACCAATGGCAGGCAGCTATGCTAATCATACCACCACAGGTAGTAAGTTCAAGGGAGGGGACTCTCAGATAGAAGGCCTCAAGGCCAGAGCATAGGTCAGGACAGTCATGGTCTGGAAATGGGAGTGCACCCGAGCTGTGATTGCTGCCGTCAAGTCTCTGGGGCTGGCTGCTTCCAGTTCAGGAAGGCCAGTGTGTCATGGGAGATAATGATGACCAGCAACAGCAACACCAACTTGACCCCCACTCTCACCCCACGCAGGATTCCAATCGAAAGCAGTGTGGAGCCAGTGGAGCTGGTATCTTACGAATCACTGCGTTGGAGGATCAGATCAGACTCCAGCAGCAACGTGCAAGAGCAGGATCAGGAGCCGGAGGCAGCACCAGCCGTACAGGAGACACAAAGGCACCAAAGGTGACCACAGGTCTACAGGACTCATGTCCTTCATGGAGCTGTCCGACAACATGTGTCAAAGACTCTGCCTTACAAAAGAAGTGGCAATGGTGTCATGTCATTGTGCACTTGGCACCATGTGGTGACAGTGGACACCCTCTCCCTGTGGCTGTCAAGGTCATGACAGCCCTCACCCTCTATGCCACAGGGTCCTTTCATGGCTCCATGGGGGACCTCTGTGTCATATCACAGGCACCTGCCCATAAATGCATCTGTAAGGTCATGGATGCATTGGCTCTGGATGACATCCATTTTGTCCTGGACCAGGCTTGGCAGGATGTGAGGGCTATGGGGTTTGGGTGTATAACTAATCTGCCATTGGTGCAGGGGCAATAGACTGCACCCAGGTTGCTCACCATGCCCTGGGGGCTCCTAGGCATTCCCTTAACCAACCAGAAGGAGTTTCAGTCCCTCATTGTCCAGCTGGTGTGGAACCACCAAATGCATTTCATGCACGTATGTGCCCATTTTACAGGGTGTGTGTATGGTACCTACAGTCTCGGTCAGTAGCAGATCCCTGGGATCTCCAAAGGACACCCCAGGCCACAGGGATAGCTCCTTGGGACAAGTGATATCCCCTCAGGTCATGGCAGATGATGCCAGTACAGAGGCCATAGACCACAGTGGAGACCAGGTACAATGAGCGCACAGTGCGACCCAAACTGTTATTGAGCAATGCATCGTACTGTTGAAAATGCAGTTCCGCTGCCTTGAAAGTTTCAGTGTGGCCCTACAATACAGTCCCCAGATGGTCCCCTACATCGTCGTGGTCTGCTGTGCCCTCCAGGGTCTGCAATGGGGCGAGGAGCTTAAGCAAGATGACCTGGTGCAGGACATGCGTCCTCAGACAAGGAAGATGTGCCTGAGGGTGTCGAGGAAGAGCCTGCTGAGGAGCCCAAGGATGGTGGCCAGGCAAGGTTCAGGGTACATTTGGGTAGGAGGGTTGGAGGAACCCTCATTGCTTCCCGATTCATGGAGGAAGACTAGCTCGCTGTCCACCAGCGTGCCCCCCACCTCAGGATGTTGTGACCCCTGTGCAAACAGGAGGTGAAGGTGGCCGAGATACTGATCATCAGGATGCTGGGGCTGGAGAGTCCTTCACGCACACAGACTTATCTGGATAGGCACATGAACAGAGGGGGTGTAGAAGGATATACTCCCTGGCAGCAGTTGGTCTAGATAGGACACATGATCGGCACAGGCTTGGAGGGCTGAAGAGCCTGTTCCTGTGCTGTATTGTTCTTTGCTGCCTGGCTACAGCAGGAGAATAATGATGATTCACAGTGAGGAATGGTCTGTGATGCTCCTCAGCTACTGCTTCTGTCTGACTCATGTTTGTCTGCTGTCAGCAGCTCATATCTGAGTGAGGGTCTGTGCTTCATTCATTTGTCGCTTTGCTCTAGAGGGGGATTAGGGCGAGGGTCTAAGGTTCACCTAATCATGGCTGAGTCTTATCAATGCGCTTGGGTGACACAGTGGCACAGTGATTAGCACTGCAGCCTCATAGTACCAGGGTCCCGGGTTCGATTCTGACCTCGGCTGACTGTCTGTGTGGAGTTTGCACTTTCTCCCTGTGTCTGCGTGGGTTTCCTCTTGGTGCTCCAGTTTTCTCTCACTGTCCAAAGATGTGCAGGTTAGGTGGATTGGCCATGCTAAATTGTCCGTAAGTGTCCAAAGGTTATATGGGGTTACAGAGATGGGCGGGGATATGGTCTGTGGAGGGTGGTTTTCAAATGGTCAGTGCAGACACAATGGGCTGAATGGCCTCCTTCTGCACTGTAGGATTTCTATGAGAGTTATAAATTCTGAGGTATTAAAGTGGTAAGCAACATTAATATTTTATATCAAAATTGAGCAATTGATTCAGTCCCCCTACTACTAGTGCCAAACGTCACCCATGCCCACGCTGTGCCCTACAACTCCTTATCCCTGCAAACACTCCCAATATATCTAGGTGTGTTCCTAGAATGCACACCAGAGATGGAGCCGGCTTGCTGCCTTCCATGCTCTGTTGTCATAGATGCCCTTGGCAGCAGTCCTCTGGAGCCCTGGAGTCCTAGAGGGCTCCGGCCTACTTTCAGGTGGCACTGATGTTGTAGCATTACCCTGTTTTGTCTATTATGCCCGAGTTGCTCGGATTTCAGGAAGGGGGATTCAGATTGACAGGGCACTCCCAGGGTCCCCTGGGTGGAAGGCCCCAGGCTGTGCAGCAGCGGATCCTCCTCCTTCCAGGTGCTCATGAGGGGCAGCTGGAGTGAGCTCCAGAAGGCACAAAGTCATCTGCACTGCCAGTGCTGGAGATGTGGCATTTTCTGCACCATGCTGTTAGGACCTCAGCAATGGGCCTCAGACATTGACCCATGCTTCAGACATGTCCTACCGTGGGTCTAAGCTTGAGCCCCAGATTTTGCAAAGCGGACATCACACTTGCAGTGTTGGCCTGAGAGCAACGCATTGCCAGCAGCATCTCCTGCGACAGAAAGCTTTGAGGCTCCTCCATATGACCTTGCAAAAGGAGTATTGTTGACAATCCCTCCTGTATTCCCAGCTCTGCCTTTGCATCTCAAGCAACTGAGGGATGAACATGTCCAGAGAGATGGTACCTCGCTGGGGCAGAGCTGATCCAGCAGACCTCCAAGTGCCCGATCCTCGGGATGTTCCTGCCTCCACCTGATGAGCATCAGAAACAGAGTGCTGTTCACCAGTTGTAACCCAGTCACCAGTCTGCTAGGTTCACACACCGAGGTGTGTGTCTCAACGATGGAAGATAGCGCAGGTGATAGCCATGATGCTTCTTCGCTGTCCTCCTTCAACATCTCCTTTGAGGTCATATTGAGGGTGGGGCACTGCTGGTGGACGGGCCAGGCTGATTGAACGATGTTCCTGCAAGGAAAAGGACATGGTATGAGGACATGGTATATTTACATGACCAGGTCAATGGTCTGGGATATACCAAACCCACTCGAGATTGGTCATTGGGATGAACATGTAGTAGTTCTTCACTTTTCTCTCGCAGGCCCACTTTGCTCTCAGCACTCTCCTTCATTGTGAGCTCCAGGGCTCTCTCACCTCAATAGTAGTTAGGATCTTCAGCTCGGGCACCCTGCCGCCTGTCTTCTCTCGCTCATGGCAGTTATGGGCAGGAGCCCAAATGGGGATGATGTACGCTGGTCGCCTGGCAGGTCAGCTGTCAATGATACCTGGCACTTGTGCGTGCTGCACGTAAGCAAGGACAGGTTCTGAAGAGGAATGCTAGGGGTGTGTGAGGAAGCTTGTGGGAGGTCGGGTGCTGGATCCCTGCGCGGTGGGATTGAGATGACATTCCCGGTGGTGATGGCAAGGTGACGGCAAGGTGGAATGCAGAGAGGATACAAGCAGCACTTACCCTGGCAGAACAGAGTAGGTCATTCATCTTCTTGCAGCATCACACCACCATCCTCTTTTGCAATGCTGCGACCGTCTCCCAAGCAGGGTTAGTTACCTTGCTGGAGGGTCTCCTGCCTGCCTTGGGGTCAATTGTTGCCTGTCTCTCCTCCTGGGCATCCACCATACAGATGAGGGCCTCCTCCATGAAATCGAGGTGCTGGCTTCCTCACTGCCATCCCACTGGCTTGAATGACAACAAGTGCTGTGGAGCTGTTAAAATGCAGTGTCCCCCTTCATTCAAGTGCTCAGATGGCCTCCGGAAAGGGTGAATCAGATGCTTTGTGCCTCAGGAACAGCGTTAAGTGTCTAAAATTGCGGTCTGGATTGCGCTGCCAGGGCCGACGGGAATTGCACCAGTTTTCGCACCGAGATTGACACTTTGCCATTTTTTGGAAAATTCTGCCCATAGGAACGGGGGAAGGCGATTCAGCTCTCTATGACTGTTCTGCCATTCAATAAGATCATGGCTGATCTACATCCTAACTCATACCCACCTCGGCTTCATATCCTTTACCGTTGGCCAGCAAAAATCTATTGATCATAGATTTCAAAACATTGATTAAGCTGGATCCACCAAGGTTAATTTAGCCACATGTACAGCTTTTTGTTGGAGGGAATGCCACAATTCTACCACCCTTTTTATAAAGACTCATCGTAGAATCTCTCACCCTAACCCTAAATCAAATCCCTCTTAACCTTCTATCTTTCAGGGAATAGAAACCCAGTTTATGTAATTTCTCATAATTTAATCCTTAGGAGTACTGGTAATATTTCACTGAGAACTGTGTTGCAATGCTTTTAAGGGCAATATATCCCTTCTCAGGAACGATAGCCAGAATTATAGAAGGTTTATGTTGGGAGGCAGTGGCATTGTGGTATTGTCACTAGACTAGTAATCTAGAGATCCTGGATAATACTTTGGTGACATGGGTTCAAATCCCACCACTGCAGATGGTGAAATTTGAATTGAATAAAAATCTGAAATTAAAAGTCTAACGATGTCCATCCATGAAACCATTGTCCTTAAAAACCCATCTGGTTCACCGATGTCTTTTGGGGAAGGAAATTTGTCATCCTTACCTGGTCTGGCCTATATGTGACTCCAGATCCACAGCAACGTGGTTTGACTCTTAAATGCTCACATCCCATGAATGAATTTAAAACATTCCAAATGTGGTCTAGCTTTGGTGAAATGTTCTCCCCTTCTAGCTTTCCAGTAATTCCATTATCTTTTACACCTGATCACATCTTAATAATCTGTGTGCGTTGACCACATTTCTTTTGAACGTCACTGTTTCTAGTTTTTCACCATTTGCGAATTACTTTCACTTTTTGCTCCAAATGCAATTCGGGGGACAATTCCTGAATTAATAGTTTTTAAAGAGTGTTGCTGAAGCATCTGCAATTTCCTTGCCTACTTTCTCTGAACCTCAGAGTGGTGGAAATCAGGTCCTCAGGATTTGTCAGTCCAAAGTGCCATTATTTTTCCTGATACTATCTTCTTGCTTACATTAACTTTTGTGAACTTGATTAATTCTTTGTTGGCTTTGAATGTCTTCTATATTAACCTCATTCTGTGAAGACAGCACAATATTATTCTTCAATTCATCTGCCATTTCCTTGTTTTCATTTGCAGTATTACATTAAAAAAAAAATTTTTTTTAGAGTACCCAATTATTTTTTCTCTAATTAAGGGGCAATTTAGCATGGCCAATCCACCTAATTTTCACATATTTGGGTTGTGGGGGCGAATCCCATGCAGACATGGGGAGAATGGGCAAACTTCACACAGACAGTGACCTAGGGCCGGGATTTGAACCCGGGTCCTCAGCGCCGCAGTCCCAGTGCTAACCACTGCGCCACATGCTGCCCCTACATTTTGTTTTTTATTTTGAAGGGCCAAATTACCTTCACCACTGAAGAATGGCATTTTTCTCAACTACCTTCCCAGACCTCGTGCAATAGTGCAAAATGGGTGACAGTGAATTAACAACCCTGTTCACATCTCTCCTGATTTTTACTTCCATTGCCTGAAGACAAGCTCTATCTCCGCAGCATACTGGTCTTTGCAATTGGAGAACAGATTGCAGGCTAAATTACTTTAAAATGATTAATGTTATGTTTTAGTTATTTAGCTCTTTCTTCACAGTAGAAACAAAGGATGAAAAGGTTGGCACACCGTAGTCTACTTAACCAAATCGTCAGACTTTATTTGAGAAGTGTTGCTTGCTCACAGTCTAAGGTGGAAGGGAGAGAAATCTTAACCCTAACACACTGGTTTCCTATTAAACAGGATGTAAAATGAATATACAGCTATCGGCTCCACTTAGGCAGGCAACAATGATACTTACATTTACAGAATATATTCCTGTTGTTTGTGTAGCTCTTTCAGACCCCGTTTTGAAAGCATGTGCCTGTGGCAGCTTTTCATGAACTCTCCTAGTTGCTTTCCAAATCCTTCTGGGGCAGCACGGTAGCATTGTGGTTAGCACAATTGCTTCACAGCTCCAGGGTCCCAGGTTCGATTCCCAGCTTGGGTCACTTACTGTGCGGAGTCTGCACGTTCTCCCCGCATGTGCGTGGGTTTGCTCCGGTTTCCTCCCACAGTCCAAAGATGTGCAGGTTAGGTGGATTGGCCCTTAGTGTCCTAAATTGCCTTTAGTGTTGAGTGGGGTTACTGGGTTATGGAGATAGGGTGGAGATGTGGGCTTAGGTAGGGTGCTCTTTCCAAGACCCGGTGCAGACTCAATGGGCTGAATGGCCTCCTTCTGCACTGTAAATTCTATAATTCTTCCCCCACCTGTTCAAACAGGTTTCTTTTATCTCTCTCCAAGCCCGTCAACAATGGTTCTGTCCAGACACGACTCATCATGCTATCTAGGCTTTTGATGGCTCACTCCCGTTTACACAAAAGAACAGGGCCATGCTATGAATATGCAATTAACCTCCAATTTACAGACAGAAAAGGCCATCAGACTCTGTAATGTGCTAATAGCTGGTCAGATTGGAGTGTTCCAGAGGACAATGGATCTTGAGTGAATCACTCCAGCTGAACAGGAGTTTCCTATTTAATCCTATTAACAAGTTTAAGACTGAATGGGACAATGTAACTCAGGCCAGGTGTAGGCGTATACCTCTGACTCAGTGTTAACAGTTTTGCCCTCAGTCTGTTAACCCCTAAATTGCCCATTACATTTTTGATCCCATTTCCGGATCCAATTTCCTAACATCTCCCTCTCGTAACAGTAGCACGACAACCAATGTGAACTTTAACTCTTACTCACTATGAACAATAATTATTTTACCAAGTATCATTATACACAGTTATATAACACTCACACACACACACACACACACACACACACACACAGAATAAGAGAGTCTGTTAGGTGTATGTTGGTTACATCTAGGCAGAATCTGTTGTTCAGGAGACATTGTTTTCACACTCTCGGTAGTCTGTTCATCACTTGGCTCAGGATCATCATCTGATAAAGTTGATTTTCTTCTACTTCTACAGATGCTGTTGGTTCACTGGTGTAGAATCACAATTCGAATCAGTCACAATCATAGGTTCAGGTGACTTCCAAACCTTGGTTGTCAGATGTTGGCCTTTCAGTTACCAACTCTGCAAATTTCCTTTCTGAAGTGTGGATTTTATCTGTAGGTTTCCTCCAATCTCTCTCGTCATCAGTTTGCACTGTAATCGAATACTGTGACAGGTACCCATTTATCACTTGATGAGTATCTTCTTGTTAAAACTCTTTCTCGCTGCTCGAAAGCTTTTGGTTTTGATGTCCGCTCATGGCAAGTACCTTGGTTTTGTTGTTGTCACCCTACAATGGGAGTTGTGTCAGGCGGCAAGAGCAAATTACATTTGGTTCTCAACTTCCTTTTTAAAAACAATATTGCCGGTGAGTTTGGGGTTATTGCATAGCCAGTGTTTCTGTTAGATATGAGAAAATTATTTACTCTTTTAGCTAACAATCCTTCATACTTTGATGCTTTAATGTCATTCTTCAATATCCACTTTCCCAATCCATTTGTGGATGGATGATAAGGCACAGTTTTATATGCTGTACGCCATAGTTTCTAAAAGGTAGTTCATACATTCCTTTGGCATGAACCAAGTCCTGTTATCGTTAACTAATTGTTCCAGTTTGCCAAATACTTCCGTCCAATCATTTGATTGTCTTTTCAGTATTTTGGATCAATTTAGTTTGATTTCATTCAACCATACTCTTCTGAAAGGTGAGGAAAAATTCCTATCACTACATGTATTGGCAATTTTGCAGATTGACCATTCGCTTCAATTTTCACCATGATATAACCCTTTACTGGAACCACCTCTTCTGTGTAAGTCCTCAAGATTATATCAAATGCCTTTAGTTAGCTTTTGTTGATAGAAATTTTCAAAGATGATGGATACAATGGCTCCGGCATCTACTTCCATTTTAATTTTGTTTCCATTCCATCTCTGAGAAACTCAGTATCGCTGTGTATTGCCTTGCATCGATAATGCACCAAGTTTGAGTTCCTTGATCTCACCAGACCATGTCTTCCTGTGTCATTTAGTCATTCTGTAGACTTTGTGTGGATTTGGGTGCATTCATCCATCTTCGAAGTTTGAGAATTCTGTCTGGCCTTGCACTTCTCGGATATGTGACCTTTCTTGCCACAATTACAACATTTATTTTATCGACACCAACATTCCTGTGAGAGTGCACCACATCTGCAAAACTGTGGCATGTTTGCAGGTTGAGAGGTCTTCTTTTCTCAGTATTCATCTTGCTTATTTTGGCACTAGCTCCAATTTGGGAATCTTCTTTAGCTGCCAATTAGTTATACACTCCATTGGAGAGGTGTTGCTTGCTCACAGTCTTAGGTGGAAAGGAGGAAAATCTTCCAGATGCCTCAGATGATTTCACCACATAATCATGCGACACACTAAACAGAGTGGTTTATAATACTTAACAATTCTTTTCCACCTCCCTTTTCTGAAAGCATTCACTTCTTCTGGATCATGCCTCCATGCGCCGTTATTACCCTCTATTGCTCAAGTGTTCATTATTTGCGTGTAGGCAAAATTTAGTGGGATGTTCTTCAATGGGAAGTCTCATAACCCTTCCCTCCCTATTCTCACACAGGGAGACCAATTGTTGCTTCTCAATTTTGGTCTTGGATGTGTTCAGCTAACACAGCTGGATAAGGATCCTTTTTTTTCCCCAAAATCATTTTTGGAGTACCCATTCCTAGTTGTCCTTGAGAAGGCGATGGTGAGCGGTCTTGAACCAGTGTGGTGGAAGTACACAGTTCTTGGATCCTTTGATCTTTATTTGTTGGTTCCTTGTTGCCTTTATCATCAGGGGACTAGAATTAATGCACAGAATCAGCAGAAGCGGGTAGATGCTCCAATCTCAGTGAGGCTTGGTGCAATATGCTGGAGGCGAGGTAGGTGTACATATTTACCCCTTGTTCAATAAAATGTGAGGTCTTCAGGTACAAGTCAGACATTACTGAATGAGAGCTTTCCAAGTCACAATTTTCAGAATCTCTCAATTCTTTCAGCGGAGGGTTGAAAAAAAAATTGCTCGTCTTTAGTCTGCACTCGGACACTATGAGCATTAAGGTCACAGTGGCAAATTTTATGTGGCACAATGCACTGAAATATCCAGCAAATGCAGTTACGCAAAACCGAGATGGGAATTTGGAACACTTCTTCCTCCTAATTATATTACTGCTTCTGCATGGTGGACCGTCCCTCCTCCTCATTGCCCTTATTCATGTATCCTGCCCTTATTCATGTATCCTGCTCTATAACATTACAATATTTTACTCTATAGGTGATGTGTCACCCTTGATTTTTTTGGGTGCGACAATTGGCTTGAGAGGTCAAAAATGACACCTCAGGGCACGTACACTCTTCTGATGTGGGTGTTAAAAGTGCAGAGTGTTTGTATGCAGAATAGGCAAATCATAATGCCAATCAGCATGTAATGCTAATTTGTTGTCAGTATTATCACACTGGAGCTCAATATGCCCGCTAACGTTGTCTGTTAATCACTCACGGTTGAACATACGTTCAGCAGCAGGAAGACCTTCCCACCAACACTATTTAAGGGCAGCATCAATTACTTTAAGGTTAGTTGCTGACTGATTTATGCTGCCTGTTATAACAATTATACAAGTCTTTGTCTTTCTAGTCTTCTGTTATTGAAGTTTGAATGATGTGGCAGATGCCAAAGGGCATTGGTCCTGACTTCAAGGCTTCTTAGAAAACAGTTTCTACCAGGTATAGGTGTACAAGGAGGTATTCCCTTGAAATACAGTTTGACTGAATGACTTAATAAGGATGTGGGGGAGAGTTGAAACATATAAATGTTACCTTTATCAGGCCTGATTGAGAGGAATTGTTGGTTGGTGAGTGTTAAGGATGTCACGAGTTGAGGAGTCTATAAGGCTGGTGGTACAGTTGGTGGGATTATAACATTTGAACTTATATTCACTAACCTTGAGCAATGTATTAGACTTCTTGAGGTGTTGCACCCAATTCCTCAAAGCTTGAATTCTGGCATTGACCTCCATAGCTGCTATCACTGACTGCTGAGTGTGTGTTTAGAGGCTCTTCTAGTCCCTGTGGACAGAGGACATCCCTCCTCCTAATCACCACTTCCTGGTGAATCTCCAACAACTTGGAGTCCATGCTCCTTAATGTTGTGCCATTATTCAATGTTTCCCAGGTTACATTCAGCTCCTGCATGGCTACCAGCTCTTATTCCAGTCCTAACTATCCCTTTAAGCAGTGCAAACTATCTTTATAATATACTCTATTGTAGTGATCAAATAAACAATTTGCAAATTAACCACATAATCAAATTAAATTCAGGGCTAGTCCCTTAAGGGGCCACTACCTAAAAACCAAATCACAAAGGAAACTATGTGTTCCAGGGCGGTCAATGATACACCCATGTTGCCCTTCGGTCATGGAAGTCGAAAACTGCTGTTGGCAGGCTTCGAAACACAAATTTTCCGAGTGTGAGGCAAACATGATAACCACTACATTACAGAAACACTTGTGATTTTCAAAGGAGCCTGCAATTCTACAGGAGCATTTGTCTCTATTGAAATCACCTACCGTGACCATAACCATCAAAGGATTGCTATGGAACATGGCAAGTGACAAGCTTGCTTGGAGACAGAGAAATATTGTTGGCCAGTAGGCCACTCATGCCACTGCAGCACCATGCTGGCCCATTCAGGAATCCAGCTAATCAACAAGGCAGTTAGCTGAAATCAATTAAAGCAGCAGGCGCATGAGACTACAGCCTGCATTGTACTCAGTGGGTGCAGGTGAATTGCATAGAGGCTATCCAATTCATTCCCAATTTTCAAATGGTGCAGTCACACCATAATTAGCATCATTCAAAGGTGGCAGTGCTTCACATGGATGCTAAAGTTGCAATGTTAATGGACCCCAAATCAATAATGTAAACACGGCCCTAATCTAAAGTCTCTGTTCCAATTTGTCACCAGGGTGAAGAGTAGTCAGCCTCCTTGGAGTAGATCATTCAGCTGAGCTTCGAAGTTGGTTTGAGCCGTGACAACAGATTGATATTCTACACATTTAACATCAATACAAAGCTGAAACAGCCATGCTCAATTACTAAGCTTGTACTACGAATACATTGAAAATTGAACAAGCATTGAAATTAAAAGGCATTACATATTCCTGTCGTTCCACCTACCAACTAGCCAAAGTTTAGAGGCCCCAATGCCCTTCACTCTCCTGGATAACTATGGTCCAATCAACTTAATAGAATAATGCAAACAAACTCGGGGATAAACTAAATGGGGCTGCTCCTGGTAGGGGCACTGCACAAAAATATCAAAGAGCAACGGAAACTTGTCAAACGTCAAATCCAAATGTGAGAAGAGAGTTTGATAAAGAAATCCAACCCCTCTGGTGCCCATTGGGCATGGAAAGTTCACGATCCTTGAAGCTGCACGGAAATCCTGTGAAGAAAAAGTTAATGCCTTAAAATTGTTCTATCACATCACTGTAAAGATCTGCAGCTGTGGATTATTAAACCATACGACCTTAAGACCATAAGACAGAGGAGCCAAATTAGGCCACTCAGCCCATTGAGCCTGCTCGGCCGTTCAACCATTCTCCTGACTTCTTCCCACAACCCCTGATCCCCTTAGTAATCAAGAACCTACCTATCTCTGTCTTAAAGACATTCAGTGATTTGACCTCCACACTCTTCTGCGGCAAAGAGTTCCACAGATTCACCACCCTCTGGCTAAAGAAATTCCCCCTCATCCCTTTAGTCTGAGATTGTGCCCTCTGGCTCTAGTTTTTCCTACAAGTGGAAACAACCTATCCACATCAATTCTCTCCAGGCCTTGCAGTATCCTGTAAATTTCAACAAGATTTTCTCATCCTTCGAAACTCCAACGAACACAGACACCGAGTCCTCAACTGTTCCTCATATGAAAAGCTCTTCATTCCAGGGACCATTCTTGTGAATCTCCTCTGGAACCTTTCCAAGGCCAGCACATCCTTCCTGAGATACGGGGCCCAAAAATGCTCACAATACTCCAAATGGGGTCTAACTAGATAGAGCCTTATACAGCCTCAAAAGTACATCCCTGCTCTTGCATTCTAGCTCTCTCGACATGAATGCTAACATTGCATTTACCTTCCGAACTGCCAACTGAACCTGCATGTTAACCTTAAAAGAACTCTTAAGAGGACTCCCAAGTCCCTTTGTGCTTCTGATTTCCTAAGCATTTCCCCATTTAGAAAATAATACATGTCTCCATTCCTCTTTCCACCACACTTTTCCACATTGTATTCCATCTGCCACTTCTTTCCCCACTCGCCTAGCCTGTCCAAGTCCTACTGCAGCCCCCCTGCTTTCTCAATACTATATGTCCCTCTACATATCTTTTTCTCATCTGTAAACTGAGCAATAGTGCCTTCAATTCCTTCTTCCAGGTCGTTAATGTATATTGTGAAAAGTTGTGGTCCAAGCATCGACCCCTGAGACACACCACTAGTCACCGGCTGCCATTTTGAAAAAGACTCCTTTATCCCAATTCTCTGCCTTCTGCCAGTCCGCCAATCCTCTATCCATGCCAGGATATTACCCTTAATACCACAGGCTCTCAGCTTATTTAACAGTCTCCGATGCAGAACCTTATCAAAGGCCTTCTGGAAATCTAAATAAATCACATCCACTGGTTCTCCTTTGTCTAACTTCCTCATTACCTCCTCAAAGAACTCTAACATATTTGTCAGACGTTACCTCCCCTTGATGAAGCCGTGCTGACTCAGTCCTATTTTATCATGCACTTCCAAGTATTCCGCAATCCCATCTTTAATAATGTACTCTAAAATCTTAGCAATGACCAAAGTCAGACTAACCAACCTATAATTTCCCCTCTTCTACAGCGATGTTACATTAGCCACTTTCCAGTCCTCCGGGACCCTCCCTGCCTCCAGTGATTCCTGAAAGATCACCACCAATACCTCCACAATCTCCTTAGCTATCTCTTTCATAACCCTGGGATGTAGTCCATCTGGTCCAGGTGATTTATCCACCTTCAGACCCTTCAGTTTCCCCAGAACCTTATCCTTAGTGATGGCCACTACACTCACCTCTGCCCCCTGATTTTCCTGGAGCTCTGGCATCCCACTGGTGTATTCCACCATGAAGACCGATGCAAAGTAACTATTCACCTGAGGAAGGAGCAGTGCTCCGAAAGCTCGTGTTTGAAACAAACCTGTTGGACTTTAACCTGGTGTTGTAAGACTTCTTACCGTGCTCACCCAAGTCCAACGCCGGCATCTCCACATCAAAGTAACTATTCAGTTCGATGCAAAGTAACTATTCAGTTCGTCTGTAATTTCTTTTTTTCCTATTATTACTTCTCCAGCCTCATTTTCCAGTGGTCCAATGCGTATTCTTGCCTCTCTCTTACCTTGAATATATTGAAAAAAACTCTTTTATATTATTAGCTAGCTTACACTCATATTTCATTTTCTCCCCCCTTATTGCCTTTTTAGTTGTCTTCCGCTTGCTTTTAAAGGCTTCCCAATCCTCTGGTGTCCTACTAATCCTCACCACTTTGTATGTTTTTTCTTTTGGTTTTATGCTGTCCTTGATATCCCTCGTCAGCCATGGATGTGTCCTCCGCTGAGCATGTTTCCTCCTCCTACGGATGAATTGCTGTTCTGCCTCCTGAATAACCCCCAGAAACCCCTGCCATTGCTGTTCGACTGTCTTCCCTGCTAGGCTCCTTTTCCAATCAACTCTGGCCTGCTCCTCCCACCGTGTCTTTGTCGTTACCCTTATTTAATTGTAATACTGTTACATCTGATTCCAGCTTCTCCCCCTCAAACTGCAGGCTAAATTCATAGCGGGGTCACTGCTCCCTAAGGGTTCCTTCACCTCAAGTTCCCTAATCAAATCTGCCTCATTGCACATCACTAAATCCAGAATTGTCTGTTCCCTAGTAGGCTCTGTCACAAAAAAACATCTCAGACATTCCACAAATTTGTGTTCTTGGGGACACTACCAACCTGATTTCCCCAGTCCACCATGATTATTGTAATATTGCCTTTTTTACATGCGTTTTCTATCTCCTGATTTATTTTCTGCCCCACATCCTGACCACTGCTATGGGGCCTATATATAACTCCCGTCAGGGGCCTTTTTACCTTTTCGCTAACTCTACCCACAGAGATTCTATGCCTTCTGATCCTATATCGCTTCTTCCTATCGATTTAACTTCATTCCTTATTAACAATGCAACCCCGCCCTCTTTGCCCATCTGCCTGTCTTTTCAATGGGACACATATCCTTTTATATTTAGATCCCAGCCCCGATCCCTTTACAGCCATCTCTCTGTGATGCCCACAGCATTGTACTGACCAATTACAATGTGCGCAACAAGCTCATTTACCTTGTTCCATATACTGCATGCATTTAGGTGCAACACCTTCAGTCCTGCATTCACACTTGTCACCTTTTTTTGCTCTGCCTGAGGATGATGTTGTTCTCTTATTTTTATTCCCTATTGCTCCTCATTACACCTTCTAAGCTAACATTCTGGTTCCCAGCCCGCTGCCATACTAGTTTAAATCCTCTTGAGTGACTCTAGCAAACCTCCCAGCCAGGATTTGATGCCCCTCAAGTTTAGATGCAACCCGTCTTTCTTGTTCAGGTCCCACCTGCCCTGGACGAGATCCCAATGGTCCAGAAATCTGAAACCCTTCCTCCGACACCACCGGTTTAGATACATATTTAGCTGCACTATCCTCCTATTTCTAGCCTCACCGGCACATGGCACAGGGAGTAATCCTGAGATTAGAACCCTAGAGGTCCTGTTTCTTAGCTTACTGCCTAATTCCCTGAACTCCTTCTGCAGGACCTCATCACTCTTCGTGTCATTGTCGTTAGTACCTATATGTATTACGACCTCTGGCTGTTCACCCTCCCCCATCAGCATGTCCTTGACCCTGGCACCAGGGAGGCAACATACCATCCTGGAGTTTATTTCACATCCACAGAAGCACCTATCTGTGCCCCTTACGATAGTGTCCCCTATAAGTATCGCTCTCTTGTACTTTGCCCTCCCCTGCTGAGCAACAGAGCCAGTAGTGGTGCTACTGTTCTGGCTGCTGCTGTTTTTCCCTGATAGGCTATCTCCCCCCCCAACAGTATCAAAGAAAGGGGCACAGCCAGTGGGGATTCCTGCACTGACTGCCTGCCCTTTCTAGCAGTCACCCAGCTGTCTGCCTGCACCTTGGGCGTGACCACGTCTCTATAACTCCCATCTATGATGTTTTCCACCACGTGCATTCAACAGATGCTCCAACCGAACCACGCAGTCTGTGAGGAGCTACCATTAGTTACACTTCGTGCAGACGTAGTCGACAGGAATGCTGGAAGGGTCACGGATCTCCCACATCTCACAGTTAGAGCACTGTATCCCGCTGAGTGACATTTTAGCACTAGTTATTTAATTTAAAATAAATACTTAAATTATTATTAGATTAAGTTACAATAAACTATATGGTCCCTGGCGCTAGATTTTTTACTGTAAAATTAAACGCTAAATACTTGATGTATTTAAGTTTAACCCTCAAGTTTAGTTATTCGTCGACCTAGTTAATTAATTTGCTTTAATTAGCTTTTTCAATGTTTTGCTTTCAAATATCACAGATTTCCTACTTGTCAATCATGTCACAGCTTTACCGCGATGTCACTTCTCAGTTTTTTCTCCCCAAAATTTGAAGAACACAGAGAGGCACAAAGTACCCCAGACCGCACTCCGGATTTCTCCTGCTCAGCTCCGCTCCCGATATGAAGGACTTATCTGCCTTACCTGCTACTCACCAATCGGCTCTCTCCCTTGTAGTCACCTGCATCAGGGTAAGGCCACTCATTGGAAATTTGAGTGTAACAAATCAAGGGATAAAAAGCACCTCCACCCACCCAGCCTCAAATTCCCACCTAGCTTCAAACTCTCAGCTCCCAAACTCACACTTCGATGTCCCTCACTCTGGATGTGTCTTCTCTGTTTCACTGTGAGTGTGCACTGTTGTGATTGTCAACCTGAACTTCCACATTCACTGTGTGTTGTGTAAATCAGAGGGATTTCTCTGAATAATCAGGCTGACAATCCTCACTCAAGCAACACCATCAATTGGTCTTTCATTTGAGCAGTTTGTGAGATTGAAAAGTGAATAAAATGGCTGCCATGTTTGCTGACACAATAGTTTATTGCACTTCAAGGTAACTCATTGTACACAGAGCTCTCAAAGTTCCTTTGTTTTTCTTTTCAGCTTGTTTATTGGACTGATTAGATGTTTAATTGCTTTTCTAGGTTGCTTGGTGATGAAATAATTACTCCTTTAATTGTTGTGACATGCTGCCCTCTTATTCTTTAGAAGGTGAAGGCAGGCTGTGAAATGTTCTGTGATTAAGTTACCCAGCTTTTTGTCAAGGATTTGTGCAGGCTGGTCTAACAAATTGGCTTTGATTTTGTTTAAATTCCAGAAGGCTTTTAACTTGTGTCTCTTTTTGGAATGTGATGGTGTTTTACAGCTTTGACCTGTTTAATCCATGTTTCATCTGAATGCATACTTGGAAGGGAGATTAAAATGTCTTTCATTATCAGCACGATTGGTCCTTGACCCTTCTTACCGTTTAAAAAAACTTTCCTTGCCAGCACTCGTTTATCAATGTATCTATGATCTGAATGGAAGCACTGTGTCGTGCTTTGCTGTGAATCAACAGAACCGGATTCGTCACGGTTTTGAGTGCAGGGGACTAAAGGGTTGAGATTACTGCTGGGCTCTAGTATAGGAATTAGTAAATCAGCAGCATGTTTTACTGTCTGCTCTCTTTTTCATTAAAGTGATGGAAAAGAAGCGAGGTTAAAGTTGAAAACACACTGGCAATCCGCAATTTTGCTTTTTGCCCAAGACCATTATTTTAGCCCCGAAAGATTGTAAACCAGGTTCTTTGCCCTTTAGCTGCCTGCCTATCATTCTTCAGTTGGGATAGTCGTTGGAATATTATGCTGTATCCACCTATTTTGTATTTGAAATTTGAAGCTAATATTTTCTGTTTAACTTTAATTATACTGCTGCAGTGTATTATCTACGTTGTAGGGAGGAGGGGGGGGGGGGACCTCCTGCCTGCCTGCCCACCAAAAAGAGCAGAGTTCCCTTAGATAGTAGGGCCTACTTAGCTATTCCCGCCCCAAATTGACTTTTGTTTTAGTTCAATCGGGCCCACTGTGTCATAAGTTCAAACTGTTGAACTCAACCCTTCTAACTATTTCTTCAAATAGAGCTGCTGAACACAGATTCTGCAACTAAGTCACAAAACAATAAAATGTCATATCTCAAACAACAACCTTCCTGTGAAGAATTCCAACTGGCAGAAATGCAAACGGAACCATTTTAAAAAGTGGTCAAGGAATAAAATCCATAGATATTACAGACCCTAAAAATTAGTATGATCATCAAAATCTTACAGGACATGTCTCCCATGTCTTCCTTCATCCATGACATCAGCACACTCATACTGTCCCTCAGCAGCTCCCTGGGCTTGCTGGTTCTCTCCATCTTCATCTTCCAATGCGCTCCCATCCTCCTCCAGTTCACCAGTTGTTCAAGGACTCGCCTCTTTCCATTGCCAGATTGTGAACGGCTCAACACACTGCGTTCATGCGGGCAACCCTCTCCCAAGTGTATTCCAGTGAGCCACGTGAGTGATCCGAGCATCAGAATTGCATCTTCAGAAGTCCTATAATGAAGCTCTATAATGCCGTGTGTGGAGTTGCGAACAGCTTTGTACTTCTCCTCGGCATAACTGTGAGGATGACGCACCAGAGTCCTCGGCCAGTGTTTCAGCGGGTACCCCTTATCTCCAAGCAGCCATTGGCAGGGGAAGTTTCAAAACCCATGTGACATCAGGCTTCATGAATAAAGTGGCACATGTGATGTACTAGGTCTCAGGACAAGCACAGCTATGCCCAGCACCGCCTTTCACTCATTCGGATGCTCTCTGACGATAAACCCTCAGTCAGGCAAGTCACCTCTGCTGTCTTGGTCTCTCTTCCTCACCCTCCTCTTTGTTTTCGGTCTCCCCTTGACCATGTACCCTCTGCTGGAGCTACGCTCACTGATGCCTCTCCCTTTGTTGCCTCCTCCATTGAATAAGGACTCTGAGGAATGCAGCATTGAGCCCTGGATCCATTCATCCTTTGCCTTCTTTCTAAAATTAAATATTGACGATTAAAGGGTGCAGAAAGAGAAACTGTGCTTTAGAAACCTATGAGAAATGTAGCACTTTGGCTGCTTGACTTGCATTGTGCCTGAGGCAACCTTGCGCCTGAGACGCTAGAACACACATTGATGTGATCAAGATGCCATTCCAGAAATGCGACATCAGGCGTCCTATGTCGAATGATAAGGTGTCAATGATGTGGCACGCTAATAACCAATAAATTAGTCGATTGGCAATGATTGGATGCCCTTTGGCCCATTATGAATATGAATTCTGGTGAACACATGACTGATCTTCATTGATGGGATGCCATATATGATGCAGTTGTGCCCCTTCCCTATGGCCTGCATTCACTAAGTCTGCATTCCTACTTAATACTCTGTGATTCTCTGGACACAACACTGAGTTCAACAATTGTAGATCACAATCTCTGCTCCCATTCTTCCCATGTTTATTTAGTTGGTTTATGGGGCATCATGGTAGCACAGTGGTTAGCACTGTTGCTTCATAGCTCCAGTGTCCCAGGTTCAATTCCAGCCTCGGGTGACTGTCTATGTGGAGTTTGCACGTTCTCCCCATGTCTACGTGGGTTTCCTCTGTCTGCTCCAGTTTTCTCTCACAGTCCAAAGATGTGCAGGTAAGGTGGATTGGCCATGCTAAATTGCCATGGGTGTCCAAAAAGATCAGGTGGGGTTACTGGGTTACGGGGATAGGGTGGAGGTCGGGTGCTCTTTCCGGTGCAGGCTCGATGGGCCAAATGGCCTGTGTCTGCACTGTAAAATTCTATGTTGCGACTTTGAAGACAGTGAATTATTTCTATCCCTTTCATAGCACTGAAGGAAAGATTGGCTTTGAGTTGCTTCCTGGGTAACAAGGGCTCTGCTTTGTAACTGGCCTGTATACTGTAACAGCACCAGCAAGTGACAATGCATCGCAAGAAGAGACCTCATAGCCCAGCATAGCAGTAAAGGGATATGAATGGATCAAAGCTGCAGATGGTTTTTACGAGCTGTCAGTCACAGACCACTACTCAAAGGCTATCAATGGCCTGTAGACATTGAATCTGTGGGAACCAAATGCAAGTTAAGTAATACAGCTATAATGCTTCCCGCCCCATCTGGACTGCTCTCTGGCTGCCAAGCAGGGATCCCTTTGCTGGGGTGGACAGGGGACGGTCTGTATATGTGTGTGTGGGGGGTCTGTGTGTGGGGGTTCCTTTAGGCAGGACCCCAGTGGAGGGGTCCCCCTTTTACATGGTCTGGGGGGATGTCGGTTCACCCCATACTTAGAGGTCCGCGAGATCCACCATGTAAGGGTCACGATTGTAGAAACCACAAGTGAACCTTGCCCACATGATTCCTGGCCGTGGGGATCGGAGAATCACAGGAGGGCGGAACATAGGTCGCCGGGCTGGCTAAACAGATGCAGTGGGTCATTATAACCCATTTGCATCATCTACATGCTCCCGCATGTTGTTCATGCCTCCAGCAAGGGGTCAGAGGATGGCGTTCGGGTCGGTCCCCTGACACCCAGTTCTCCGTCCCTCCGGGGAACGCATTCTGGGCGTCCCTGTCACGGAGAATCCCACCCGTGACATCCCTTTGATCCCCTTGTTTGCCAGAATTTAATGCACCCTTGTCAGGCTTCAGCTTCCCACCACTCGGTCTTCCCTCTGCTTTCCATTGTTCGTCATCCTTCTCCACCTCCTTGCCCCACTGCCTTCTATCTTTCCCTCTTGCCCTTCTCCTCCTGCCCTGACACAGCCTTCCTTCCTCATTTCCCCCTTGTTGTTTACACTTCCTTTCCCTGCCCACTGCCTTTTACAATGCCTCCATTTCCCCCTTTGTCTATGTCAGCCCGATCCTCACCTCACACCCTGCCCCCAGTTGAACATCAAGTTGATCAAAGTGGAGGCTGCAAAAGTCCAGCAGCACAGTGTCCATGCAGCCAGCAGTGTCAGGCACCGGGAGCAGGAGACCCCTGCGCTATTCAACACCGGGCGCAGTACTGGTCAGAGTCTGAAAGTGGAGGCTGCATGAGTGCTGTAATATAGTGGTGTACCTACAGACAATGCAGGAGGGCACCAAATGGTGGGCGGGATTCTCCCAACGGGAGTCTAAGTGCTGACGCTGGAGTAAAAACTGGAGTCTTTTACTCCGGCGTCGGCGCCTGTTCCAAGACCCCTATTCTTCGCCCTCCGTGGGGCTAACGGGGCGTTGCATGATTTACGGGGATGGGGCGTAAAAGACGACTACTCAAAGGCTATCAATGGCGCGATTTACGGGGGCCTTGGGTCCCGCGCATGCGCAGTTGGGCCGGCGCCAACGAGTGCATGCGCCGTAGCCGTCCTCCCCAGGCCACCCCGCACATAAATGCCGCATGGATCCACGCTTGCCGGCGGAAGAAAGGAGGCCCGCCGACAGAGAGGCTGGCCTGCCGATCGGTGGGTCCCGATCACGTACCAGGCCACTCCGGAGGGACTCCCCGCGGTTGGAACCCCCCCCCCCCCCCCACAGGCCACTCCCGGCCCTTGAAGCCCCAGGTCCCGCCGGCCCGAGAGCACATCAGAATGGCGCCGGCGGGACTGTCATTTTTTTCGCCGGCTGCTCGGTCCATCCGGGCCGGAGAATCGCCGCTCGCCGTTTGCGGCGATTCTGCGAGCGGCCCGGCGCGATTTGCATGGTGCTGATTTTGGGGGTGGTGGGAGAATCGCGTGCGGGGGTTGGGGCGGCGTGGCACGATTTGCGCGCCGCCCCAGCGACTCTCCCACCCGGCCGGTAGGGGGTGAATTCCACCCATAAAGTCCTAACAGTGTGAGGCAAATGCAAGAAGAGTGGCGCAGTGCTAAGTCAGGTCGGCTAGTTGTGTTGCACTCTCCTCAAAGCCACACCTGAACTGAGGTCCAATTTGTGCAAACCATTCATTTTGAAAAGAGTTTGAGGCCAACTTAATGTCCCACTGGCATGATGCAAGATTGGTCAGCATGAGAAGATTCTGGCAAGCAGCAATTTTAGTGAGCATTTATCAGATGCAAATGAATGCAAATTGCAGAAGGCGGCGGGAAAACTAAGCTGTCATTGACCCGGCATTGGGAGAATTGCAAACTGTCTTTACACTGGGGTTTTCTGACTTTTTGCTTGCCACTAGATTCACCACTCCATGAAATCTTCCACAGGCGGGATGGGAAAATTCCACCTTTAGTTCTCATTGGACATTTTGTGGACTGATCCATGGGTTCAGAGATACTGGGCAATGATTTTGAATGAGGTTAGGTTGCTAACAGTTCTTCTAGGTTAGCCTAAGCTACTTTACTGCGCAATGGAGTTGCCCATGGATTCCAGTATTGGACACTGAGGGCTGGAGCCTCCATTCTGGAGACTAAATGCTCCTGCTGGAGTAGAATCACTCCTGATCTCCACTGGCGCTAGGAGCGGTGCCCAGGAGTGATTCCTTCTCCTTTTCCATGTAAATTTCTGCACGGAGGGGTGCTCGCAGGATTCTGTTGGAATCCTGGCATCGGGCTGCCATTTTGAGCAGGTGGCCCAATACCGAGGGCTGGCGGCTGGCCTCCCTCCCCCCACAATGCAAACCCTGCTCCCCCATTCACTGACAAGTAGGAGCATCCTCCCTCTATCACCACTGGTCACACCCTCCCCCCCCCCCCATCCCACACACACACACACAGCATGCATGCATGAGGGTGACCCAACCCAACCTCCAATGATCCTCCAACAGAGAACCCCCTCAGCAGATCCCCTCATAGCAAGTGTTTAGAAACATTGAGGTTAGCATAAAAACAGGGTAATGGAGATGCATTAATGCATGAAGGGAAAGATCAATGAACAATCCACCAAGCAGCTGTCTCTGGAGTAATAAAACTGTCAATCACTGACTATTGCAATGTATTGCCCTGTGAAATGTAATGGAAGGTTTGCAGTTCAAATGCTGTCAAGGGATTTCAAGTCCTTTGAAGCATACTGGACTTTCCAGGAAGCCTCTGACACTTGTAATAGCTTTTGCTTTAAACGCTTTCATCTGAGGCAACAGATGTTAGGAAAGGATAATTAAGAATGCAGTTTTTTATAACCCTACTGCCTGGGCTGCTCTTCAGCTTTCAGCAAGAGTTTCTAATGGCGGGGGGGGGGGGGGGGATCTGATGGGGGACGGGGCCGGAGGGGGCAGGATTTGCATTTTAGAGTGGAAAGGGCCTTCGATAGACTTTGGGGGCACCTATGTTACACGCTTGACCTCCTTCCCATACCAGCCTCCTCGGACAGGCGCCGGAATGTGGCGACTAGGGGTTTTTCACAGTAACTTCAATGAAGCCTCCTCGTGACAATAAGCAGTTTTCTATTTTCTATTTTCTATTTCTATTGATCCACCACGTGATCCTCTGCATCAGAGCCACGCTTGAAAATACCTGCACCAATCCATGCCCATGTGAATCCCGGCTGGAGGGCCTGGACAATCGGACTTTCATCCCGTTGATCAGATACAATGGGTGCAAATGACCCATTTGCATCCTCCTGCCGGCGCTGAGTGCCAATCCCATTTTTAACCCAATGCTCAATTCTACTGGCAGTGGGCGGGCAGTGGAGAATCCACCCCTTGATTGATTTCCTTCATTTGCTGCACATCACTGTTTCTCAACCTTGTTGAATCGTGCTGACGTGTCTCTGTACGTATAGGAAAACAATGCACACTTAAGGACTTTATAGCCCATGAACCCTGTGTCATACACAATCAGGATTCAACATAACTCTATGCTCAGGAAGAACCCATATTCCATCTATTTAAAGTAAGCCAACCTCAATGGGCAGAGTTGTGAAGATATTGCAACTTTCTTTGCCATTCAGAGGTAGGAAGGTGAATCTCTCCAGCGCTGTTGCTCCTGATTGCTGTTAAAGACCTCTACTAAAAATGTATGTGTGTGACACCAAGGGTAACTTTCTCAGGTTAATCATAATTTAAAGAGAAAGTTGGCTGAGTGGAATGTGGCTAACCCACTTTGCACCGCCACTTCATCTCAAAAGGCATCAACAAGAAATTTTGAATTCCAGGTGAAGATGGAAGTCAGGAATGCCCACCATGGCAACCACAGACAAATGTGCAATGATTTATCAGGCTGAGTATGGCACTTTAAAGATGATTCCTTAACACCAGTAGATGCAATGTTAATATTGTAAGCTAGGCAACTGACTAGATTCAGACTAAGCAAATCAATCTTCAGAATGGAGTCGGTGAAATAGCAGCAGCTAGTATGTAAAGTTGTAACAATAAACCATCCGAAATGTAATCCTTTATCACAACCTATTTCAAATAAATGTGTTAATCTCTGTGTTGAAATAACAGCCAGAGGAGTGGTGTATTGGCGTATACATTTAAGTGATCATTTGTTATTATTTCCATCAATAATTTCCAGACCATTTTGCTGCAGGTTTCCAAAAGGAACAGTTGCGAAATTATTTTGCACACTTTCATGTCGGTTACCCTGTTAAAACGATACAATGTTTTGTTTACCAGGCTCAGTGGAAATTTGAAATTGAAAACATGAAGAACTATAATTAGAACAAAATAACCAATCTGTATGGCAGGGCCTATCAATATTGCTAGGGGAACAGAAATGGGTCTTTCTGTTGTTAATGGTTGCATGGTAACAGCTAGCCTTCAGCTGGCGTAACAGAAGTCTCCTCAATAATGTGATAAAAATGCAGCAATATAAATTTTATTCAGCCCAATGATTCAAAAACAATATTAATTTAACGGCATAAAATTTAAATTTCAATTGATTTTAGAAAGGAGCAATAAATCTAATATGCATATTTCAGCCCTAATAAAATTCAATTTACAGTTTTTAAAAATAGACCTTTTTCAGTTTCAGTGGAAAAGCTTGTATTTTCTAACACAGATTATGGGTTTTCTCATTTCTAAAGTAACTGGATTTAGAAAATGATTTCTGTCCCAGCTCTGCACATATTTTATCCTAGCGAAAGCTGCTATAAACTCTATCAGCAAAGAGAGCAAGGCGAAGCTGAATTGTTCATGTCTCTAAGCTGTCATTAAGCTATTTTCAATTCTACAATCGAACATCTCATTTTACTCCCCTTTTCTTGCCTCTCATTTAAATTCCTCGTTCTCTGCCGCACAGCTAAGTACCATAAAAATGTACTTATTGATTTTCTTCCTCAGCCTCTGCACTGAACAACTTGTGATTTAAACCTCCATTTCAATTCATCAAGCTTTCTGAGTTCGCTACCTTTTCTTTCCTTCCATGTAACCTCCCCTACCCATATTCACGGCCACTCACTTGTACTTGCTATCTCGAGCTTTGCTGCTCCCATCATTTCAATCACAGAAAGGCTGCGGGATTCTCTATCGGTGTCTTCGCCGGCAGCGCACCCGTATCCATGAGTTTCCTGACGGTGTGGGGTGGCCACAGTGGAAAAACCCATTGGCCGGTTGCGGGAAACGGAGGATCCCACTGCCGGCAAGGGTGCGACGTGCAGGAAAATGGAGCTGGCAGGATGGAGAATCCCTCCCAAGGTCTTTCCATTCACTTCCTTGTGTTGCTCTCTACCCACATCCTCCCCCCCCCCCCCCCCCCCCCCCCCCGTAACCCTAACTCCTGCATCCACCCTTGGAGAAACTCTCACCAAATTCTCTCACAATTGTACTTTCAAAATCGCAAATGCCTTTGGCCCTCCATTCACAATGACATTTTTAGAGCTACTGATCTGCTCAATCACACTTTCAACTTCCATCTTTGATTCGCTAGACCTCATTAAAACCATCATGCTCTCACTCCCCATGGCCATTCCCAAACCGCCACTTGTTTAAGTCCAAGGGATTTGATGGACATCCACCAGACCTCTTACCAACTGAGATACAGCTGGTAGAGGCCGATTTTTATCTGATTTGAACTGGACTGCATTGGAGATGACCGAAAGACTGTTGTATGCAAGAAAGCCAGTTCATGCCCAGGTCCTGGTCCAGTTCTGGAGTCAATACCAGTTTTTACCAAACTTCTCAGCGATGATCAGACTCACTTTTTCAGCAACTCGTGATTGCGCGGTATTGCGTGATAGAGTTGCTCATAGAAATGCATTTGCATTCCATTGTTGGACTATTATTGATTGACCTGCTTCATTTACTGCACATCACTGTTTCTCAACCTTGTTAAATCATGGCGACATGTCTCTATACTTATAGGAAAGAAATGCACATGTAATAGACTTGCAGTGGTGAAGTTGATTGTTGTGGCATATGTTTATCTTGCGTCAGCTGACATCAGTAGTCAGGGAACTGCGAGAACCTATTATTGGGCAGACTCAACATGGGTTTATGAAAGGAAAATTATGTTTGATTAACCTGTTGGAGATATGCGAGGATGTCACTATCAGGATAGATAAGGAAAAAAAACCAATGCATGCAGTGTGTTTGGATTTTCAGAAGGCTCTCGATAAGGTCTCACACAAGGGGTTAATATGCAAAATTATGGGATTGGGCGTAATATATTGATATGGATTGAGAATCGGTTAACAGATAGGAAACACAGTGTAGGAATAAATTGAACTTTTTCGAAGTGGCAGGCGGTGACTAGTGGGGTCCTGCTATACTGGCATAGATTGATTGAGATTAGGAATAAATGGATCATTCTTAGGTTAGTAGGCTGTGACTAGTGGAGGTACTGCAAGGAACAGTGCTTGGGCCCCAGCTATTTACAATCCATGGGCGGGATTCTCGAACCCCCTCCGGGTCGGAGAATTGCCCGGGGCCGGCATCAATCCCGCCCCCGCCGTGTCCCGAATTCTCCGCCACCCGAGATTCGGTGGGGGCAGGAATCGCGCCGCGCCAGTCGACGGGCCCCCCCGCGGCGATTCTCCATCCCGCGATGGACCGAAGTCCCGCTGCTGACAAGCCTCTCCCGCCAGCGTGGATTAAACCACCTACCGTACCGGCGGGATTGGCGGCGCGGATGGGCGCCGGGGTCCTGGGGGGGCGCGGGGCGATTTGACCCCGGGGGGTGCCCCCGCGGTGGTCTGGCCCGGGATCGGGGCCCACCGATCGGCGGGGGGGCTTGTGCCGTGGGGGCACTCTTTTTCTTCCGCCTTCGCCATGGTCTTCACCATGGCAGAGGCGGAAGAGATCCCCTCCCCTGCGGATGCGCCGGGATGACGTCAGCAGCCTCTGATGCTCCGGCGCATGCGCGGACTTACGCCGGCCGGCAAAGTCCTTTCGGCCCCGGCTGGCGTGGCGCCAAAGGCCATTCACGCCAGCCAGCGGAGCGCCAACCACTCCGGCACGGGCCTAGCCCCTCAATGTGAAGGCTTTACCCCTCCGCACCTTTGGGGTCGGCCCGACGCCGGAGTCGTTCACGCCACTCCAACACGCCGGGACCCCTCGCCCCGCCGGGTACGGGAGAATCCCGGCCCATTTCAATTATTTGGATGTGATGACACAAATCTAAATGGGAATGGGAATTGTGAGGCGGATACAAAGAGGGTTCAAGGGGACAAAGGCAGGTTAAGTGAGTGGTCAAGAACATGGCAGTTGGAATATAGTGTGGGAAAATTTGAAGTTATCCACCTTGGTAGGAAACACAGAAATACAGAGTATTTCTCAAATGGTAAGAGGTTGGAAAGTGTTGATATCCAAAGAAAGCTTGGTGTCATTACTTGTCAGTCACTGAAAGCTGATCTGCAGGTGCAACATAGCATAGTGGTTAGCACTATGGCTTCACAGCGCCAGGGCCCCAGGTTCAATTCCCAGCTTGGGTCACTGTCTGTGTGGAGTCTGTACGTTCTCCTGTGTCTGTGTGGGTTCCTCTGGGTACTCCGGTTTCCTCCTACAAGTCCCGAAAGACGTGCTATTAGGTAATTTGGACATTATGAATTCTCCCTCCGTGCACCCGAACAGGCATCGGAATGTGGTGACTGGGGACTTTTCACACTAACTTCATTGCAGTGTTAATGTAAGCCTACTTGTGACAATAAAGTTCATTATTATTAAATAGCACATTGCCCTTTATTGCAAAAGTATTTAAGTATAGGAGCAAGGCAGTCTTGCTGCAGTTGTGTAGAGCCTTGGTGAGACCGCATCTGGAGTATTTTGTGCAGTTGTGGTCTGCTTATTTAAGGAAGGATATAATTACCATAAAGGGAGAGCCATGATGTTTCATCATACTAATCCCTGGGATGGAAGAATCATGCTCAGTGGATAGATTGAGCGAACTAGGCCTGTATTCTGTCGAGTTTCAAAGAATGAGAGGTGACCTCATTGAAACAGACAAAATTCTTGTAGGGCCCAACAATGTAGCCGCAGAAAACATGTTTACCCTGGTTGGTGGTGTCCAGAACCAGGGGACACATTTCTAGAATAAGAGATGGATTATTTAGGACTGAGATGAGGAAGGGCGGCATGTGGCATAGTGGTTAGCATTGCTGCATATGGCGCTGAGGACCCGGTTGCAAATCTCGGCCCTGGGTCACTGTCTGTGTGGAGTTTGCACATTCTCCCCGTGCCTGCGTGGGTTTCACCCCCACAACCCAAAGATGTGCAGATTAGGTGAATTGGCCACGCTAAATTGCCCCTTAATTGGAAAAATAATTATTGGGTACTCTAAATGTTTAAAAAAAGGACTGAGATGAGGAAGAATTTCTTCACTCAGAGGGTTGTTGATCTTTGGAATTCTCTACCTCGGAGCGCTGTGGAGGCTCAGTCATTGAGTATGTTCAAGACTGAGACCGATAGGTGTCTGAATGTTCAAGATATTAAGGGACATCGGGATAGTGCAGGAAAATGGCATTCAAGTAGAAGATCAGCCACGATCTAGTTGAATTAGCAGTGCAGGTTCGAGGGGCTTAATGGTCTACTCCTGCTCCCATGTTCCTATCTGGCCAGACTGTATATCAGGTCCTGCTTCCATTTACCAAAATTCTCACTATTTCAGGATCATCCTGAAAGGCAAAGGTAACCAATCCCTGGTTTCGTTTCTCTTTGCAAACCATCTTCTTAAACCCCTCTTTCATGTCTCTTCTACCCTCATCGTCAACAGTAGGTGTGAGGAGCTCTCATGGGCTTCCAATCACCTGACCTTTAAATATTCCACCTCGTTCTCATATTGACCTCTGTTATCCTCAGCCACCGACAGTGAAGTTCAATGTGGGCACGAGGAACAGGGCCTTCTCTTTCGAATAGGCAATTTACAGCCTTCCAGACTCAGCATTGAGTCTACAATTTGAGACCAAAATCTTTGCTCCCATTTTGTTTCCTTTTTCTTTGCCGGTTTCTTTTTATTCCTCTCTTCATGGACTCCCTGATCACTAAGATTGAGAATAGCTGCCTGTCTCTGCGGTTAACATTCTTCCTGTGGTCCAACAGGTTAAACCTCCTCTAAGATTCCTCCTCGTTCTCACCATGGACTTGCATCTTTTTCATTGTTTATCTCCTATCCCCCTCATGCCCTCAACAAGCTTATCTTCTCCACGGCATTTACCTGTGGCTCGTTCAAGTATATTCCCACAAAGATGTTCACCATCCAACTCCCCTTTCCATAATAACTGATATTGTGTGGTTCCCTCTTCTCAGATAATGACCCTCTCTCTTCCATATCTGCCATCTTCACCACTCTTCACCAACAACTTCACCACCCACTGTTCACCACCTACTAGGCACAAGTCACGAGACTGATGTAATACTCCCGACTTGCCTGGAGTGCAGCTTCAACAACACTCAAAAAGCTCGACTCCATCCAGGACAAAGTAGCCCACTTGATTGGCACTCGACCCACAGCCTTTATTATTTACTCTCACCATCACCAATGCATGTGTACCATCTACAAGGTTCCCTGCAACTACTCACTAAGCCTCATTTGACAACAGTTTCCAAACCCGCAACCTTTACCACCTACAAGGACAAAGGACAGCAGATGCATGGGGACACCACCACCTGCAAGTTGCCCTCCAAGCCACACACCACCCTGACTTAGAACTAAATCACCATTCCTTCACTGCCCCGGATCAAAATCCTGAAACACCCATCTGTGGGTATACCTACACCATATGGATGGCAATGGTTCAAGAAGGTGGCTCACCATCACCTTCTCAAGGGCAGTGAGGGATGAACAATATATGTTGGCTGAACCAGCAATGCCCACACCCCGTAGACAAAAGGGCGGACGACGGCACAGTGGTTAGCACAGTTGCTTCACAGCTCCAGGGTCCCAACTTCGACTCCCCGTTTGGGTCACTGTCTGTGTGGAGTCGGCATGTCCTCCCTGTGTCTGTGTGGGTTTCCTCTGGGTGCTCTGGTTTCCTCCCACAGTCCAAAGATGTGCAGGTTAGGTGGATCGGTCACGCTAAATTGCCCTTAGTGTCCAAAAACGTTGGGTTGGGTGGTGTTACTGGGATACGGGGATAAGGTTGAGGTGTCAGCTTGGGTAGGGTGTTGTTTCCAAGAGCTGGTAGGCACCCGATGGGCCGAATGGCTTCCTTCTGCACTGTAAATTCTATGAAATAAATTAAAAAACCTCCCTTTATGAAACCAGACTCACCCCCTCTGCTGTAGTTCCAACCACTCTTTCTTCTCCAAAGCCCTTGAACCTGCTGCCATTGCCAAAATGTCTGCCCATCTTCCCTGGAACTCCAAGTTCGAATCTCTCCAATCAGTCTTTTAACTCCGCCACAGCATTGAAATGTCATTTATCAAAGTCACTGATGCCATTTTGAACCCTGATAAACTATCCCTCCTCATCCTTCTCCATCTGTCTGCAGCTTTGACATGGCTGACCACACCATCCTCCTCCAATGTCCAGCTGAATGGAACTGTTCTCACGTGGTTCCAATCTTATCTAATCATAACTAGAGTGCTTGCAAGGTCTTCTCTTCCCATCCCTCAACCCTGGTGTTCCTCAAGAATCTATCCTTGGCACCCTCCTATTTCCTCTGTAAATGCTCCTTCCCAGTTACATTATACAAAAGTATAATGTAAAGGTCTGTATCCACATAGAACAGTACAGCACAGAACAGGCCCTTCGGCCCTCAATGTTGTGTCAAGCTTTGTCCGAAACCAAGATCAAGCTATCCCACTCCCTGTCATTCTGGTGTGCTCCATGTGCCTATCCAATAACCGCTTGAAAGTTCCTGAAGTGTCCGACTCCACTATCACAGCAGGCAGGCCATTCCACACTCTAACCACTCTCTGAGTAAAGAACCTACCTCGGACATCCCTCCTATATCTCCCACCCCGAGCCTTATAGTTATGCCCCCTTGTAACAGCTACATCCACCCAAGGGAATAGTCTCTGAACGTCCACTCTATCTATCCCCCTCATCATCTTATAAACCTCTATTAAGTCGCCTCTCATCCTCCTTTGCTCCAATGAGAAAAGCCCTAGCTCCCTCAACCTTTCCTCATAAGACCTGCCCTTCAATCCAGGCATCATCCTGGTAAATCTCCTTTGCACCCTTTCCAATGCTTCCACATCCTTCCTATAATGAGGTGACCAGAACTGCACACAATACTTCATATGTGGTCTCACTAGGGTCCTGTACAGATGCAGCATAACCCCACGGCTCTTAAACTCAAGCCTCCTGTTAATAAACGCTAACATACTATAGGCCTTCTTCACGGCTCTATCCACTTGAATCGTAACTTTCAGAGATCTGTGGACATGAACCCCAGGATATCTCTGTTCCTCCACATTCCTCAGAACCCTGCCGTTGATCCCTGTAATCCGCATTCAAATTTGTCCTACCAAAATGAATCACCTCGCACTTATCATGGTTAAACTCCACCTCCCATTTTTCGGCCCAGCTCTGCATCCTATCAATGTCTCTTTGCAGCCTACAACAGCCCTCCACCTCATCCACTACTCCACCAATCTTGGTGTCATCAGTAAATTTACTGACCCACCCTTCAGCCCCCTCCTCCAAGTCATTGTTAAAAATCACAAATAGCAGAGGACCCCGCACTGATCCCTGTGGGACACCGCTGGTAACTGGTCTCCAGTCTGAAAATTTTCCATCCACCACCACACCCTCTGTCTTCTATGTGATAGCCAGTTACTTATCCAATTGGCCAAATTTCCCTCTATCCCACACCTCCTTACTTTCTTCATGAGCCGACCATGGGGAACCTTATCAAACGCCTTACTAAAATCCACGTATACGATATCAAAAGCTCTACCTTCATCTACACACTTAGTTGCCTCCTCAAAGAATTGAATCAAATTTGTGAGGCAAGACTTACCCTTCACGAATCCATGTTGACTATCCCGGATTAAGCTGCATCTTTCCAAATGATCATTAATCCTATCCCTCAGGACCCTTTCCATTAACTTACCAACCACCGAAGTAAGACTAACCGGCCTATAATTACCAGGGTCATTCCTATTCCCTTTCTTGAACAGAGGAACAACATTTGCCATTCTCCAGTCCTCTGGCACTATCCCTGTGGACAGTGAGGACCCAAAGATCAAAGCCAAAGGCTCTGCAATCTCATCCCTTGCCTCCAAAGAATATTGTTTTCTGATGACCACCAACCCTCCCTTAGCACCATCTCTCCCTCCACTGTATGTAAATTTGGCAGACACCTTGTATTGGATAAGCAGAAATTCCCTCTCTGTAAGTACGGAGATGTCCCAAATCATTGTTTAATGTTCCCTCCGCAAGCTCCATTCCTTAGCCACCAACTCCGCTCCTCTCCTTCACAGCTGTCAGGCTGAACCACACTACCCACAACCATGGCGTGATAGCTGACCCTGATATGAGCTTTCAGGCATCTACCCACACCACTAAGGCCCCTTATTTCAACCTCTGGAACATTACCTGCTTTTGTCCTTGCCAGAGCTCATCTGCTGTGAAAACTCTCATCTATGCATTTGTCAGCTCCAGACTTGACTATTCTAACTCTTGGGTGGTCTCCGAGTTTACACGCCGCTGTAAACTTGAGGTGATCCAAAACTCTAACATACATGTCCCAACTTGAACCATGTTCCGTTCATTCATCATCCCAGTGCTCTTGGACCTACATTGGCTCCCATTTAAGAAACAACGAATTTCAACATTTTTAGTCTAGTTTTTAAATCCCCCCTTGTCATCGCTCGTCCCTATCCATGTAATCTCCACCATCCTCTGAGATTTCTTCACTTTCCGATTCTGGACTCTTGAGCTTTCTTGATTTTAATTGCTCATCGTCATTGGTAGCCCTGCTTTCAGTTGCCAAGGCCCTAAGCTCTTGGATTCCCTCCCTAAATCTTTCTGCGTCTCGATCTCCCTTCCCTCTGGCTAGATGCTCCTTAAAACCACTGTCTTTGACCAAATTGTTTGCCAACTGCCTTAATGGCTCTTGGTCTGGTACATGGTACATTTTGTTTGATACATGTTCAGTGAAGTCCCTTAGCCGGCACGGTAGCACAGTGGTTAGCACCACTGCCTCACAGCATCAGGGTCCCAGGTTAAATTCCGGCCTGTGTGACTGCCTGTTTGGAGTTTGCACTTTCTCCCCGTGTCTGCATAGGTTTTCTCCGGGTGCTCCGGTTTCCTCTCACAGTCCAAAGATGTGCAGGTTAGCTGGATTGGCCAGGCTAAATTGCCGCTTAGTGTCCAAGGATGTGCGGGTTAGGTGGGATTACGGTAATGGAGCTGGGCAGTGGGCCTATATATGGTGTTCTTTCAGAGAGTTGATGGGCCGAATGGCTTACTTCCGCGCTGTAGGAATTCTATAGGATGTTTTACAATTTTAAAGACGTTATGTGAGTACAAATTGTCACTATTTGTAGGTATGCCGTATTTTTATTTTTCATCTGGTCTTAAATGGAATGGCTAACATTTGACACGCCACCAAGCAAGTTGTTTGAAATCTAACGTAGCTCAACCAACAGCGGAAACAGAAAGACTCACAGCCCTAGGACATCTTTTCGTGCTCATACCATTTTTGTGCTTTGGCTCCAGTATTGAAAATGATTGATTTTTTTGTTTTGAAAGATGTCGAACACAAGCGTCTTTGCATGAGTTGAATTCTCCCCTTTGTACGCTAAAGCCTGACAATTAACGAACAGTGTCAGTACGTTGTGGACTTTTTGTTTTTGAGTTGACTGATTTCTAGAAGTAGCCAAGATCTTAGATCAAAGTCTATCTGCTGTCTTGTTTGTGAGTTAATTTTTTTTTTGCGTGTGGAAGGAGCTGCTATAGCAATGTGATTTTTTGCTAAAAATGCAGTGAATTATAATTGCTTGTCAGAGCAAGCGTGATGATAACACAATAGCAACATGGAATAAGTATATTTATACCAGCTTTCTCATGACATGCTGAGAGGGAAAGGTCTTTACAATGTCAGATCAGGCAATTATGTTTAAAGGTCCAATTATAATTGCAATTTGCCATGGATAATATTTATCCCTCAGCTCACATCACTAAAACAGATTATTTGGCCATTATCACATTGGTGTTTGTGGTCCTTATTGTACACAAATCTGCTGCTGTGTTTCCCACATTATGGTGACTACATTTCAACGTACTTTTGTTGCTGGAAAGCGCTTTGCACTTTGGTCATGAGTTTATGAAAGGCTCGACATAAATCCGAGTTCTTACTTTTCTCGTGGTTCATGGACTATTTGTACAGTATCTATCAATGACAACAATTGTAACTTGGCAGTCTCTGCCAAGTTGACAAAAGGAGGCCCAGCAGGTCAGATTTTTGTTCTGCATTGCAGGCTGCATTAAAAGGTAGCCCCCCCTCCCCCCACACACACCGCCCAGCCATCAAAAGAGTGTGGTGACTGCCAGGTGTGAAGATGGGCTGAGCGGAAGGCCTGCCTCTTGTGCTCTGGCACTTTGCTAAAGTTATTTTTGTAAAGGATTTAAAAAAATAGTCCTCAAACCACACATGCTCCCCATTCCCCATCCTTCCTAACCTTTTCCACCCACTCCCCTTGTCCCCTCATATCCTCCATGCCATACTAACCCTCTCTAACCCACCCCATGACCCCTTATACCCCCATGCCAACTTAGTGCCAACTCATGCCCTTTCCACCACTCTTTTCCCTTATCCCCTCCATGCCAGCTCATCCAGTATCCCCATGAGCAAACCTCAGGAGCCTTACCGACATATAATAATTTGCTTATCAGTGATGTGACTATTTTAAAATACTCTTATTGATAATTAAAATCAATACATTGCAATTCCTTCAACTAATCTCTTATGAAAACAAATATTTCACTTAAGCATTTACTCTCTTATGAGGGCAGATATTTCTATTCTATAATCATTTGATGCTGTCAATCAAACTGTTCACTTGAAAGATTGTAAAATCAGTCATGCAGCACAAATCCTATAATGATAACCCTTAAGCTTGTGTCATGATGTGGAGTTAGTAGCAGGCATCAAGCTTTTTTTAAGTTTCACATTTAAAAAAAAATAAAACACAGTTCAGTTAAACCCCTTGACAGCTTTGACAGTTTCAATAAGATATGACAGTTCTTTGACAGCTCAACAGTTGTTTCATAACTTTCACACTTCCTTAAATGGTTGACAGTTTTTTAACAGGTTGACAGTTCTTTCACAGTTTGATAGAGTCCAAATGCACTTTTTATGCACTATCATGTTTATTTTTAACATTAACAGAGGGTACGTGACCTCTCTCAAAGAGTGCTTTACCAAAAGGGTTCCTTGTCTCTCCCAAAGGTGTCCTGGGACCTGTACCAAAGGGGTAACTTGTCTCTCCAAAAGAATACCCAAGTAAATCCATAAGTTTCAGACCGGCCCTTACCAAGCCTGTTCTGCACATTTTGGCTTTCAGGCACCTACCTCATCAAAATCACACGAGTGGAGACAGCTTCTGATTTATATGCATTATTTTCTCTTAGAATCATGGATGTGCAATTTATCAGCAGTCACACTACCAACCCCCTCCCCCCAACACAAACACACACACACACACACCTTTCCTTGACTCCCGATGACCAGGTTCTATGTCTGGACTTCTGGATTTGGGGTTCTCCGGACAGAGAGCCTCTGTGTTTCCACTTTTTCAAGAAGAGTGGCAGACATAGAACATAGAACAGTACAGCACAGAACAGGCCCTTCGGCCCTCAATGTTGTGCCGAGCCATGATCACCCTACTCAACCCACGTATCCACCCTATACCCATAACCCAACACCCCCCCCCCCTTAACCTTACTTTTATTAGGACACTACGGGCAATTTAGCATGGCCAATCCACCTAACCCGCACATCTTTGGACTGTGGGAGGAAACCGGAGCACCCGGAGGAAACCCACACACACAGGGGGAGGACGTGCAGACTCCACACAGACAGTGACCCAGCCGGGAATCGAACCTGGGACCCTGGAGCTGTGAAGCATTTATGCTAACCACAATGCTACCCTGCTGCCCTAAACCAGGGGATTACAGACTACTGAGTCTCACATCAGTGGTCAGGAAACTATTGGAGAAAATTGTGAAGGGCAGAATCAATCTCTACTTGGAGAGGCAACGTTAGATCAGGGAGAGTCAGCATGACTTTGTCATGGGGAGGTCATGCCTAACAAATATGATTGGATATTTTGAAGAGGTGACCCAGTGTGTTGATGAGGTAGTGCAGTTGATGTAGTTTATATGGATTTCAGCAAAGTCTTTGACAAGGTCCCACATGGAAGACTGACAAAGCAGGTAAAAGAAAATGGGACCCAGGTGACACCGCAAGTTGATTGAGTTTTCACTAACTTGATCGGGTTTTTTGAGGAAGGTGATTGATGAGGGGAAGGCAGTGGATTTGGTCTACATGGACTTCAGTAAGGCCTTTGACAAGCTCCCTCATGGCAGACTGATATAGAAAGTGTTGTTACATGGGATCAGAGGTGAGCTGGCAAGCTGGATACAAAACATGCTCGGTCATAGAGGACAGAGGGTAGCAGTGGAAGAGTGCGTTTTTGAATGGAGGGCTGTGATTAGTGGCGCACCTCAGGATCAGTGCTGGGACCTTTGCTGTTTGCAATATATATAAATGATTTGGAGGAAAATGTAGCTGGTTTGAACAGTAAGTTGGCGGACGACACAAAGGTTGGTGGAATTGCGGATAGTGATGAGGACCGTCAGAGGATACAGCAAAATATAGATCAGTTGGAGACTTGGGCGGAGAGATGGCAGATGGGGTTTAATCCAGACAAATGTGAGGTACATGGCAGAACCCTGTGGAGTATTGATAGGCAGAGGGATCTAGGTGTGCAGGTCACCGAAAGTGGAAATGCAGATGGAGAAGGTAGTCAAGAAGGAAGATGGCATGCTTGCCTTCATCAGTCGGAGTACTGAGTTAAAAAATTGGCAAGTCATGTTGCAGCTTTTACAACCTTAGTTAGGGTGCACTTGGAATATAGGGCGCGATTCCCCACTCCCCACGGCAGGTGGGAGAATCGTGGGAGGGCCGGGCGAATCACGACACACCGCCCTGGCACCCCCCGCGATTCTCCCACCCCCCCAAAATGGCAAAACGCGACACGCCGCTCGGAGAATCGCCGCAAGTGTCAAGGCCCGGCTCCCGAGATTCACGCACAGCCGCTCCTAGCCCCCCCCCCCCGGGGGGGGGGGGGGGGGGGAGGGGGAGAATAGGGGGTGAGGTGCGGCCTCCGAAGCCGGAGTGAAACACTCCGGGTTTCACTCCAGCATTGGCTGTTTCTCACCATCTTGAAGAATCGCGCCCATAGTGTTCAATTCTGGTCACCATACCAGATCAAGGAAGAAAAAAAAGTACAGCACAGGAACAGGACCTTCGGCTCTCCAAGCCTACGCCAACCATGCTGCCCGTCTAAGCTAAAATATGGAGGCTTTGGAGAGGGTACAGAAAAGATTTATCAGGATGTTGCCTGGTATGGAGGGCATTAGCTATGAGGAGAGGTTGGAGAAACTTGGTTTCTCACTGGAGGGGCGATCTGATAGAAGTCTACAAGATGATGAGGGGCATGGACAAGGGGCATGGGCAGGGTGGATAATCAGAAGCTTTTTCCCAGGGTGGAAGAGCCAATTACTAGGGGGCATAGGTTTAAGCTGTGAGGGGCAAGGTTTAAAGGAGATGCACGAGGCACGTTTCTTTACACAGAGGGTGGTGGGAGCCTGGAACTCGCTGCCAGGGGAGGTAGTGGAAGCAGATATGATCGTGACTTTTCAGGAGCGTTTCAACAAATCGAGCGTTTCTCGCGGCATCAACAAGGCCCCAGGATCAGCAATTTTGGCCCCTACAGGGGGACAGCAGGGAGTCGGAACGGTTCACGCCGCTCCAGCTGCTGCTCCGGCCATGGAATGGCCACCAGGGGATGTGCGCATGCACAGTGGGTCAGCGTGAACCTGCGCATGCGCTGTCCCACCGACGCGATTTTGGCGCATGCGCAGTGTCTCCCTTGACCGTGCCGGACCCGCCCCAACATGGGGCAGGAGTATAGGCGTCGGCGCGGAAGAAAGGAGGCCGGGAGTCAGAGAGGCCGGCCCACTGATTGATGGGTCCCGAACGCAGGCCAGGCCACATCGGAGCCCCCCCCCCCCCCCCCCCCCCCCCTCCCCTGCCCACAGGCCACCCCCTGACCCCTTCAACGATGAGGTCCCGCCGGCTCAGGGCATGTTAAAACAGCGCCGGCGGGACTCGGGTTTGTTTACCTAATTACCTCACAGCACGTCTTTTGGGACTTGTGGGTGGAAACCAGAGCACCCGGAGGAAACCCACACAGACACGGGGAGAACGTGCAGAATCTGCACAGACAGTGACCCAAGCCGGGAATCGAATCTGAAACCCTGGCACTGTGAAACCATAGTGCTAACTACTATGCTACCGTGCTGCCCATGGTGTTCTGGTCTTATATGATGGTCAGATGGGCTGATCAGTGACAGATGGAATTTAACCGTTAAAAGTGTGAGATAATGTACTTTGGAAGGAGTGCCAAGACAAGGGTGTACTCAATGAATGGCAGGACACTGGGAAGCTCAGAGGAACAAAGGGATCTTGGGGTGTTTGTCCACAGATCCTCGAAGGTGGCAGGACAGGTAAATAGTATTGTTAAGAAGGCATACCCAACACATGGCTTTATCAGTCGTGGCATAGATTATAAGTGTGGGGAGGTTATGTTGGAGCTGTACAGGACTTTGCTTAGGCCGCTCCTGGAGTACTGTGTTCAGTTGTGGTCACCGCACTATAGGAAAGATCTGATTCCAGAGAGGGTGCAGAGGAGATTCACCGGGATGTTACTGGGTAGGCTCGGGTTGTTTTCTTTAGAACATAGAAGGATGAGAGGGGTATAATATTATGAGGGGCATGGGCAAGATGAATAGAAAGAAGTTGTTCCCCCTTAGTTGAAGGATCAATAACAAGAGGAGATAACTTTAAGGTGGAAGGCAGGAGGTTTAGAGGGTATTTGAGGAAAACATTTTTTACCCAGAGGGTGATGGGAATCTGGAATGCACTGCCTTGGAAGGTAGTTGAGGCAGGAAGCCTCAATCTTCAAAAAGTACTTGGATGTACGCTTGAAATGACATAACATTTAAGGCTAATATTGAGTGCTGGTAAATGGGATTAGTTTAGATTTAATGTTGTTGTATTTTGCTGGTACGGGCCAAAGGACCTCTTCTATACTGTGTGATTCTATGATCCATCCAGTTATAAATTGAGTAGTTTTATCAATCCTATATGTAAGATGTTTTAGGAACAAATATGTAATTTAATACATTGAGCTAAAGATAATGATTGTTTAATCTTTAAACTGTGAATGATTACTTTAATTATTATCAAACAGGAGTTAGGAAGACATTGAATGCTGAGAATATAATGTAACAAGTTTAACTGATGCAAAAATGATTCGATTTATATTAACAGCCAGCACTTTTCTTGTAGATCTGCCGATTGGGCCAAATTCACTGAAACGCTCAATGCTGGCCTTTTGGTTACTCTTTCTCATCTTCCCAGTTGGTCTTCCAACACTTATCCCTGGCAGGCTTTTGGTTAAGGTAGAATACTGGTTCCTGTGTATATGCTACAAAGAAAAAAATAAGGGTGTTGCTTTCATTGCCCCTTTATTCAGAGAATCCATTGAAAGAGAAAAAAAGAAGGCTGAAATGGGAATAGACCATTAGGGGATAAATGTTACAAGAGAGATAGATGAGGCAGACTTGACATTAAATGATGTGAAGATTAATGGGGAGGCAGGAGCATAGTGGTATTGTTGCTGGACGAGTAATCCAGAGACCCAGATTCATGCTCTAGGACCCGGGTTCGAATCCCGCCATGGAGGATGGTGAAATTTGAATTCAATAAAAATCTGGAACTAAAAGTCTGAAGGTGATCTTGAAACAATTGGCGATTGTCGTGAAAAGCCCATCTGGTGCACTCGTGTCCTTTAGGGGAGGAAATCTGTCGTCCTTACCTGGTCTCGTCTACATGTGACTCCAGATCCACAGCAATGTGGTTAACTCTTATATGCCCTCAGGGATGGGCAATAAATGTGACGCCCCATGAACACATTTTAAAAAAAATCACCATATTAGAGAATGGGGTTAAAGGCTCAGGAGAGTGTGCAGTGAAGATTTACAAGGACGATACCACAAATGCATGGTTACACATATTAGGAAAAGATTGGCAGACTGGGTCGATTGCCTCTTGAAAGAAGAAGGCTGAGGAGTGACCCAATGGAGATCTTTAGAATTGTGAAATGTTTTTGATAAGGGAGAAAATGTTTCCTCTTGTAAGGAAAAGCCGAACTCAAGGCCATTCAGCTGAGATAGTCAGCTGGTGCCATGCGGCAGCCAATCCTGCACTGCTTGCAGCCAGTTGCTCTTTTCTGCAGAAAACGAGGCCACATTTTCCCTCTCCAGCAGGTTTTCCACCGGTCGTGAAGCGACATAGGACTCACCACTCTGGCCTACGGTCCTTATTGCCATCCGTTAATGGAATCGGAGTCCGATACGCATATTTCAATAGGGAGCCTTCTGTTTTCAGGTAGATGTACCCCTCATCAATAAGTAAGAGCAGATTAACAGCTGAACCTGTGGAAAGCAGTGGGTTTGGAGGAGGGATCTTGCTTGTTTCTACTCTACTCATCTGATGAAGGAGCCAAGCTCCTAAAGCTAATGATTCCAAACAAACCTGTTGGACTTTTCCCTGATGTTGTAAGACTTCTTACTGTGCTAACTTGGGCTATGCAGCTGGTTTGTGATGCATAGCAAGGCCAACAGCAGGGGTTCAATTCCTGTACCAGGTGAGAGGTTATTCATGAAGACTCTGCCTTCTCAACCATGTTGCACGCCTGAGGTGTGGTGACCGCAGGTCTCCCCCTCAAAGGCCCGTGGTCATCTGGGAATATGGCGATTTTTATGACTAGGTCATTAGTCATTGTTGCACCTGGTTTCTGACCAGAAAATGGGGGTATAAGTGGCCACGGAATATCATGTGCTCCACGGGCCTCTGAGCTACCTCCAGAGTGGCCATCTGAAAGAGATATTAGGGCATTCATTTACGCTATTCAAGGGCAGAATGCATGTTTTAGAGCCCTGTAAGAAAATGACTCCCTTCACAAACATTGCCACATTAAAGAAGGTCAGTGAGGTGCCACAGTAAACATAGCAGTCGTGATTGGCAGCCCTCGTCGACGCTACCACCAAGAAAGCACCTACAGCACCTATACTTCCTCAGGAAACTAAGGAAATTCGCATGTCCACATTAATTCTTACCAACTTTTAGAGATGCACCATAGAAAGCATCCTATCTGGCTGCATCACAGCCTGGTATGGCAACTGCTCAGCCCAAGATCACAAGAAACATCAGAGTCGTGAACACAGCCCAGTCCATCACACAAACCTGCCTCCCATCCATTGACTCCATCTACACCTCCCGCTGCCTGGGGAAAGCGGGCAGCATAATCAAAGACCCCTCCCACCCGGCTTTCTCACTCTTCCAACTTCTTCCATCGGACAGGAGATACAGAAGTCTCAGAACACGCACGAACAGACTCAAAAACAGATTCTTCCCTTCTGTTACCAGACTCCTAAATGACCCATATATTGACTGACCTGATTAACTCTACACCCTTGTATGCTTTACCCGATGTCGGTGTTATGTAGTTGCATTATGGGCAGGATTCTCCTAACGGGAGTGTTTTACTCCGCCATCGGCGACCGTGCTCAGACCCCATTCTGGGGCCTCCGTGGGGCTGGCAGGGGCATGGCGCGATTTGCGGGGGCAGGGCCTCGGCACGGCGTCTTGAGTTCCACGCATGCGCAGTTGGGCCGGCGCCAACTAGCGCATGCGTAGTGGCCGTCCTCCCCCAGGCCATCCAGCACAAAAATGGCGCAGGGATATGACATTGCCAATGGAGGAAAGGTTGACAGAGAGGCCGGCCCACCGATCAGTAGGCCGCGATCGTGGGCCAGACACCATCAGAGGCCCCCGCTGATGAGGGAGCCCCCCACCCCCCCTTCCCAGGCTGCCCCCTGAGTGTTCCCGCAGAGTTTCCGCCGGCAGCGACCAGGGGTGAATGGCGCCGGTGGGACTCTGTCGTCTCGGAGCGGCCGTTCGGCCCACACGGGCGGCTCTGCCGATTCCTGCGACCGGCGCCACGCCAAACGCGCTGGCGCAAATGGCGCCAATTCTCCGCACCTCGGAGAATCGCGCGCTGCGTCGGGGCATCGTGGCGCAGTTGCTCCAATTCTCCGGCCCGGCGCGGGGCTCGGAGAATCGCCCCCAGTGTACCTTGTGTTGCCCTATTATGTATTTTCTTTTATTTCCTTTTCTTTTCATGCACTTAATGATCTGTTGAGCTGCTCGCAGAAAAATACTTTTCACTGTACCTTGGTACACGTGACAAAAAACAAATCCAATCCAAGTCTGCTGTCCTTTTCCCCAACCCCAGGACCTATCTGAAGATGTGGATTAACAGCGCAATGTTCAATCCTCCTGAAGGGTGAATCACTTGTGAAGGCACAACAGGTGTTGGAATATTTTGGTCCGACCTGAGGCAAACGTAGGACTTATTCGTGGAGCTTTCCTCAGATGTCCTGCTGTCTCCAAACAATCCCGCCAAGTCAACTAGCCTCCAGACCCCCCCCACCCCCCCACACACACACACCCTGCTAACTTCAACATTGTAACAAACAGATGTGTTCAAGAAAATGAAAGAACGCTTCATAATTGTTTTTAATGACCCTATGATTTTTCCATTGGGTTGTTCTCAGCAGGAGACTGCAGGACAATGCTGGTGAACTGTTGGCAACCCTACTTAAGATTCAAATCTGGGCTGACCTCAGGTTGGGGGTGCACTACACTCGTGGATTGCCTGACCACCTCACTGCCACCAAAAGCAACACTTCCCAGCAAACGAGCAGTAATGGTGTGATGTATCTGAATGCACAGCATTTTTGAGAACACGTGGGCCTCAAGCAATTTGGCTGTCAAAAGTGACGTAAACAAAGAAAGCCGGCAGAAGCTCATCTTACCTTATTCTCTTCATCTCCAGGTTCACCGTACAGGGAAAAGATCACTATCGCTATTCTCCAGCTGCAGGAAGAGGGGAAACTGCACATGATGAAAGAAAAATGGTGGAGGGGAAATGGCTGCCCTGAGGAAGAGAGCAAAGAAGCCAGTGCTTTAGGAGTCCAGAACATTGGTGGCATCTTCATAGTGTTGGCTGCAGGCCTGGTGCTCTCCATCTTTGTGGCAGTGGGCGAATTTCTGTACAAGTCGAAAAAAAATGCACAGCTTGAGAAGGTAAAAGACTTTTCCAGTACATCTGTAAGTTACTGGAGATTGTATAATGCGGTCACACTGATATTTCAGTAGGGTGAAATCTTCCTGAGTTATATATAAATATCCAGATTCTCTGTCAAGAATAAGAACATTTTGTGTGCATGTTTTGCGGCAGCAAAATCATATGAACTCGGAATTTGAATTTTGTAAAAATAATTAATGGTCACTGGCTTTGTTCAAGCCCGTATATCTAAAATGAAAGAAATATTTATTTCTTTGGAAGTTGTAAGGCAATAATTTTTCCATGCAACCATTAATGTAGTGGTATTTGACATAAAATATTCATTGTGTGAGACAAACATGGGTATAAATTCAAGCCCCAACATGAACAATCCAGTCAGCAATGCTGTCAGTAATATTGTTTTATCTCTGAGCTGCATTTGAACTTTGAGCCACAAAAAATGGACCATATTTGATATTTTTCATTGTTTACCCATTGTATGTGGTGCTCAATTTAATAAATGTAATTGTGTTAAGTAGTTATTGGCAATTCAATGTATTTCAGTGCGATAGGAAAACATCAAAGATAAGCAATATGACTGTTTCATTAACACAGATAACACCAGCAGAAGGGAAAGTGCGTTAGAACAACAATTGTTGAATCCATATATCAATTCATAATTTTGTTGCCACTGATTCAGTGTGCCAGATAATAGGCTTAAGTAGCTAAATCCATGTTCGTCACATATAGCAATTTTGATTCATGCTATAATGTGTTCTGCTTTTCATTAGCCATAATGCTTTGTCTCTACTGTGCAACTCCTAATTTTTTTTTAACTTAAACACTGCTTATTTCTCTAGATATGCAACGATTACTCTGCCAGTATTTGACCAAAAGGGTACTTTTTAACCAGTAGATTGGAACTGGGGCAGACTATGCCCTATTTACTGCCAAATCAAACAATTCATGCTCGTAGCCATTGCATAAATTTCTGATTAGAAAACAAATGTTGACTTTCCCCATAGAGAAAAAGTGTCAGTCATTTGAGCGACAATTAACAAATCACTTGAATTCCTTGATGCAGTGGCAGAAGGAGAAAGAAAGTGTGGGCGCTCAGCCTTTCAACCAATCATTAAAAGATTAAAACAGTGCAGGTGGCCTGGTGGTTAGCACTGCTGCCTCACTGCGCCGAGGACCCGGGTTCGGTCCCGGCCCTGGGTCGCTGCCTGTGCAGAGTTTGCACATTCTCCCCTTGTGTCTGCGTGGGTATCAACCTCGCAACCCAAAGATGTGCAGGGTAGGTGGATTGGCCACACTAAATTGCACCTTAATTGGACAAATTGAAAAAAAAGATGAAGAGGTTTGCTTAATTTGTCAAAGCTGATGTTACAAGACGAGCTGAAACAGCTACTACAAGTTAAAGGACTGGTGCATTAATGTATTTTTACAATTATTAACCAGGCTCGCAACAACACAGTCCAAATGAAAAAAGATATTTAATGAGCATCAGCATAAACAAAATGTGTATTTTAGGCCCAGATTTTTGATTGTTTTAATTTCAGGTAAGAGGGGGGAGAAGGAGCTGGCAGGGGGCTTGTGGGACGGGTGGGATTCAGTGTGGCTGAGGGAGGGCAGAGATGATGGGTTTGGTTTTGAATTTGGGCCCGTCTCCTGAAATGAGTGCGGAGGCTGCCAGGTGGGGAGGCAGGCTGATGGAAGATCTGCCTCTATACTCCGGCACTACGTTAAGTTAATTTTTTTTAAAGATTGAAACAAAAAATAACCCTCCAGCCCTCACCCCTCAATACCCTTATCCTGTATATAGTCCGATGCCCCATCCATGCCAATCTAAGCCACCTCATGTTTCCTACCTCCATGGCTCCAAACCCGTATGCCAACCATATATCTCTACCCATCCACCACGGTACCTCAGGCACTCTATGACAACACATGGTCTTTGTAGCTCCTATGCCAACTTAGTTCCAACTCATGTCAACACATGCCCAAATTTGTCCTTGCCCACTCCATGTCAACTCACTAGTGTCATTTGACAGGTTTTGATAGTTCTGTGATGGCTTTGACAGTTCATTGACAGCTTTGACAGTTCATTCACAGTATTGAGACTTCATTGACAGTTCATTGACAGCTTTGGCAGTTCATTGGCAACTTTAAAAGTTATTTGACAGCTTTGAGAGTTCTAATGAGTTTCTGCACTTTTTATGCACAATCACATTTACTTTTAACAATCCCAAAGGAATCCTTAACTCCCTCAAAGGTGTCCTGTGATGATATTCAAAGGGGTATGTTACCCCTCCAAAGAGATACCCTGGCTACCCAAATGGATCCACCAAGTTCAGACCTCCTCTTGCCTAGTGTAATCTGCACACTTCAGGTGTCACACTCCTGACCTATCCCACTTTAATGAAGGCTGCTGATGATTTCAATGGCCAGCTGCCTCTGTAAACTACCCAAGCACAAACACTGGCCCAAATCCAGTGCCGCCCTGTTCAACGGCACGACTTAGAATGTCTGCCATTTTTGCCATGACCAAGAGACTTTCCATTGTATTGAAAGTCTGGCTCTTAGTGGTAATGTGATTATGTGAGTTTTCATTTGTCAAAAAATTGTTTTATTTTCAGATTTTGAACATGTGTTAAAGTCTAGGGGTTGAATTATTGTCATATAGGTTAGAAATAGGATCCATTTGTTTGGGGCCAGAAAGTCACCTCCAGGGAAAACTGATTAAAGATAAGATGTTCAAGCTGGTGAGCCCTTATTTGGCATGGAGACATGTATAGATGTCCATAAGGGAAGTAGGTAGGCTCTTGAAGCTGGAGGACCAATCAGAGGTCTTACAGTTCCAGAGAATCATTTGGTTGCAGTACATGGTAAGTATCTGGAAGAATGCCTCAAAAACCAGGTCCCCTCTTAGCCATTTCTTGTAAACTTTAATTAAAATCCAGCAAAGCAGCCAGGTTACCACTGTGGCAAATTAATCACTTTACAGGGTGGCCTTTGGCTGTACCCCCACCCAGACAGGCAGGTAGAACCTGCATGCCTGCCAGAAGTGCTGGTCCTCATGCATGCCCAATTGTAGGCTGTTGAACTGCACCCTCCAATAATGTCAAGAAACTGGAGGCCAACTGGAATATCCCAGTTGGCCTCCGAAACCTACCTTTAACAAGGCTCTTGATGGAACTAATTGACTTCCTAACTTGTGCAATTGAGTGGCCTTCCTGTGCCCTGTAAATGTCTCTCCCAAAATGGCTGACACTGCAATAGCATCCTGTAATTGGCACACTGGCCAGCCCTGCTTCCCTGCCACCATTCCTGTCTTCAGCTGTTCCCAATAATACAGCCTTAGATGACTACAATATTGTAAGTCATTTTTAAAAATAAATTTTGAGTACTCAATTTTTTTTTCCAATTAGGGGCAATTTAGCGTGGCCAATCCACCTACCCTGCACATCGTTGGGTTTATGGTGGTGAGACCCACTCAGACACGGAGAGAACGTGCAAACTCCAAATGGACAGTGACCCGGATCGAACCAGGGTCCTCGGCACCATGAAGCAGCAGTGATGACCACTGTGTCACTGTGCCGTCCCCATTTTTTTGGATTGTACGATATTCATGTAACTTCTAGAAACCCTAACAAATAAGCATCTCACTCCAGCTTGGAAACTCTAAGGTGGAAAAATGTATTTGTGTACTGCAAATTTACTTCAATTCCCCAGTGGAGGGATGATGGGCAGGCAGCATCACGGACTATCACTTCTGCAGTCGGTGTGGCATTCTTCAAAGATACCATAATGCCAGACGCATTGCTGCACAAACAAATTTCTCACCCTAATTGTTTTACTATCAATGTTAGAGAATGGTTAGGCAGTAGTCAGTGGAGAAACAATTGGATTCCTTCCAGTGGGAGCTACTGGCTCAGGGTATTATGACTATCATTTATTAATACTGTGTACATAGTTATCAAGTGGATGAAATATTTGATTGATAACTAATAAGTGCAGTAAACACAGCATTCCTATAGTTCCTTACAATTTAAGGAGAGCACATTACTCTTAAAAGCAATCTTGTCATTTTTATTTAAAGGCAAGCAGTAAGCTAAATGGTTTTCTTTCAATCATTGCCAAACTTGCCTGGTGTTAGGGCAGAGAAATCTAAGCTAACATGTGATTTCACTGTCGCTTCAAGGCATTGCAGTTTGATTTCATTTTCAGTCTTTAATTTTCCCCACAGAGGTCCTTCTGTAGTGCCATGGTTGAGGAGCTCAGGTTGTCTCTCAAGTGTCAACGGCGTCTGAAACACAGGCCTCAGGCACCAGTGATAGTGAAAACAGAAGAAGTTATCAACATGCATACGTTCAACGACAGGAGATTGCCTGGCAAAGAAACAATGGCATAAAGTGTAGAAAATCCACATCGAGCACAAACAGTAATCTTTGTTCCCAATGACCTGCAAGAGTGTTTCCTGTGGAAATATGCAAACCGTGCCGAACAAGCGAGTTACCTCATGATGCCGTGTCGAAAAAAAAATGACCTACCATATGAAAACAGGGTGGTCAAAGTCTATTCCGAAACATTGTCAAGGACCAAAACTTGCAAATAAAATAATTAAATGCAGTAAGGACTTTTCCCCTCCGTCCCTCTTACCCCGCCCTCTATTTTTTTTCTCCCAATTATAGGAAATGGATGGTGATAATAAAGGAAAAAGAAACACACTGGACAACAAAGGGAAAACTGATGTTGAGTTATAGCTAAAGTTATAAGAGGTGGAAATGGTGCTGAGAAATGTCCAAACTTGTACAGTTGCTGTAATAGAGGCTGTTCAAAGTAATTGAGGTTAAAGGTGAAAGAGAAGTGAGAGGCATTGGAAAGAAACGGTGAAACCTTCATGCGATATTTCACGTGTTTGTATCACCACCAGAAGGGAACACAAGGCAATAATTGTTTTCCATCAATTTAGTTTTTTTTAAAAACTGGATCAGACTGCATTGAACCCTCAAAATGAAAATCCGTTAAACAATTAAACTTTTTAAACAATGGATTGCAAAGTCGTTTTCCAAAATTTGAATGAAGTAGGGTTTAAAGAACAGTCTATAGTCCTTTAAGTTTGTGTACCTCATTGTGGTAACCGAAAAGTGTGTATGGCCCCCCCCAGTTCCCCCATCCCAGGTCTCAAGAATTGATCCTTTCAAGTCGCTTCACCCACCTGCTCCCACATCCAGCTGAACTGATTTGACACTTGGCCTTTCAACTCGTGTGGTTGCGCCTGATTAATTATGGATATAGGATTTTCATTGACATGATCCCATGGTAATGTTGCAGGAGACTCTTTTGTAGAATGCACTAAATCTCAAGTCACTACTGCTACAACTCCTTGTGAGCAGTTTTTCAAGATGTTCATGTTTATTTGTGGAAATGCAAGATTTATATGAAAATAGTTTTTGTATGGAATTTTTGTAATAATTTTTATCAAAAAACGAACACACGGGCACTAAATCTCAATGGGTTTCCATTAGGCTGATAGAATACAGTGATGAACTATTGTGTGTAAGAAAAGGCACAGAGTCTTGGCCATATATTGTGATAATAAATGAAGTGCATACTGAATATTGTCTGAAATTAATGCACAATCTTAAAAAAATACAAAGTAATTGAGACATTTTTATTTAAATATTTCGCATCACATTGAGCTCAGTGTTTTACACAAATTGGTTTGGGGCCAATGGCTGTACGCCTGTTTTTCTTTCATTCTCAGATGATATTCTTTGGCAAATGTTCTAAAAATAACTTGCAGTCGAGGAATTATAGAGCTAGTGTCGTAAGTAAAGGTGGAAGTTTTCTCCTGTGCTTATGTTTACAGGTACCTGAATGAAATAATGTAAATGTAATTGCCTTTGCTGTGCTGCAATGAGAAATGTCATCAAAAATATCAGTGAATGCAGAGCCCTTATTCCTAAAATCATAAGATAAGGGCATATAACGGTGCCCATTTTGCCTTTTTTGGCTCTTGCATCCAGAAGGACACTATGGATCCTCCTGCACCCCCCCCCCCCCCCCCCCCCCCCCCCCCCAATTCTACTGTTTGGTTATTTCTTTATTTATTCCAGGCTTTTTGGCATTTGCTACCCGACCTAGATTTCCTTCATTATTTGACCACTGTCAAGGTGAAGGAGGACTGCCTGTTATTATTCCCCCAAATTTACCTTTTAATAATTTGAATCTGTGTCCCTTGTACTGTTCTCATTGTTAAGTTGGAAGTAATTTTCTGGGTCTACCTTTTCAGTACTTGTTACTATATTGCATCCTTCCATAAAATGTATTCTCCTTTCAAGGCTATAAGAGTTCACATTTCCTCAGTTGCTCATCATGCCACAGCCCTCGGCCTCTGATGCTCAGGATCAGTCTCATGGCTGTCCCTTGATCTGCCTCCAGTGCTTGAATAATTCTGTATCCCAGTGTCCAGAACTGGATACAGGACTCAATTTGTAGTCTGACTAGTATATTGTACAGATGGATTATGACTTTCTCGCACATGTATGCTACTGTTTTTGCCTATATAGATCAGCATTGTATTTGCTTTGTTGGTTTCTCCTCTGTATTTATTGAACATGTTGACCATTGAGTCTACCAAGAACTCTAGATACCTTTCAATGTCACCATCAGCCATTTTAACTCCATTGCTGGAGTGCATTTGTCCCATAGTGCATTTGTTTTTTTTTGTTGCGGATTGACAGAATTTCACACATGCTCACCCGTTCACATATTAGGGGTAATTCTCCAACTTTGCATTTCTGATGGGTGTTTTTTGCCTGCCAGCGTAGCACGTTCTGACCATGCTTGGAAAATCATGTGCACGTGCTTGCATTTCCATTTTGGCAGCACAAAGTGCAGACACTCTTGCAAGTGATGGCACTGTGGCATCTCAGTTTTGCACTTTCAATCCTCTGCCTGTACTACAGTGAAACTGCTTTTTGCGAACCAACTGTTTTTCTGCTTCTCAGAGTGCCATATATATTAAATCAATGAATTAGATAAAAATGTGACAGAATATAATCCTTTAAAATGGCAACTTGATTGTGTTAGCCTACTCTGGTCCGATTCTCACCTGCCCTCTAACCCTCCTTCATTTGAAGACCCTCCTTCATCCTGGCACCCCCTATGAAAATGCTGCAGGATGCCCTATACATGCTCACATCGACACATTTCTCTGCTTTGCAGTCAAAGAACCATGAAAAAGACATGCACTTAAAATGAATCAGGAATGATAGAAGTTCACCTGTAGCACCGGAAAGACAGATTAACCTTTCAGAACAACACAAAATATATATATTTTGTTATTGGGAATGCATTCAGCTGAATTAAGTGTAAAAAAAAACCCTATTTTGCATTTCACCTCCACGCCTAATTTTCTTTCTTCTGTGCATCATACAACTTGTAAATACTCTGAGGAGACTCTGCTGAAGTTGAAAATGCTATCTTTGTTTTATAAATGCACGCACAATTTTGAAGAAGGCAGAGCTGTGTTGTACTGTACATTACAGCACTGTCCTTTCAGCTTTGAGGTCTGGAATCAAATCCAACACATGCCTTGGAACAAGAGGCTTTCCTGTCTGCCTGATGCCTGAAGAATTCTGAATCAGTCTCAACGTAAATCTTAGTGGCCATTGTTCTGCAGCACAAAGGTTTTAATACAGACTGAATTGAATTGACCGTATGACTCAGAGATGCCATTAAGATGGCAGTCTAGGCTGTCCTGCAAATTTGAGTTCTTGGACTTTGAGCACGATTCCTCTGTGCAATAGGTGTAACAAATATATTCAAAACATATTGGGCAAGAAATTGGACGTGTGCAGCCCTTTTTCAGCACTCTCCGCTTCAGCACTCTGAAATGGAATCTGTGGTGTATGTGAGAAGCAAGTCACCCCAGCTGTCATATTGGCAGTCAGCTCTCCCCTTAAAGGGGAAAGCAGTCGATGGTTATCTGGGACTATGGTGACTTTAAAGATGTTAACGCACAAGCAGTCCACTACAAGCCCACCAAGTAGACACACATTGACACCAGTCAGTGTGCAATGTTGGTTTGACACCAGCGGTCCCATTTTGGAGCTCAGTAGTCCAGCTAATTTCCTCCATTAACTTTGCACAGATAAGTATGCATTCAGCAGCAGGAAGGACTGACCCTCTGACAATACTACCCACACATTAGATGCTGGCTGATTTGTTTTTTTTGGCTGCTGCTACGATTCTACAAGTCTTTGGAATAATTTAGACTTCTTTAAAGATGTTAATCTTGATAGGGAAAGATGTGGAAGGTGCTGAAGGCTTTCGGGCTGGCTGCTGCACGAAGCAATTGCTCCCAAACATGGATGAACTAGTGCACATTCCCCTTTGAATAGCGCAGTGGGATGATGAATAGTTGCCACACAGAGCAGGACAAGCTGCTGGAAAAGGGAGGAGGATAATTGGGGGGTGGGAGAGGAGGGGGGGGGGGGAGGGGGAAAGGGTTCTCAGCAGGAGGCAATTTCCACCCAGGATGTGAGGTGTCTGCCCTTCTGTAAGAATGTGCTGACGGCTACTGCTGCCACAACTGTGTCCTCAGAACTGGGCAGGGACGTCATTGCCAGCGACTGTGAAGGTGGCCATGGTGGTGAATTTTTATGTGATTAGTTCCTTGAGCCATAGTTATTTGCGACATTGTGCAGTTTTCCATCCACTGTTGCATAAAGGTCACAGAGGATGTCTGCTCAAAGTTAACTACATTTAATTCTCTCTTGCCAGATTAACAGATAAAGCAACCACACAGCTCTGACAGGATAGCAGGTTTCCACATGATGCAGGGTGTCTTTGGAAGCGCAAAATCATTTGCAGGTGCTGTTATTTAAACTCTGCCCTACACTAGAACCTAAAGGGATTTCTCTCTGCAATATCCAGTGGTGAGCGACTATAGGCAGTGAATCTTCCAGGTCAACGAATGATGTCTGGATGTTGTCATGATTTTATTCGATGGCAATCTGTTGTCCCATCTGTTTTTGAGCCATCTTCATAAACCACATTTATGAGTATGATACCAGGAATGAGGATACCAGGAAATATTAGAGAAATTGGGCTTGATCTCCTTAGAGCAGAGAAGAGAAAGAGGCCACCTTATTGTGGTGTTCAAAATTATGAACCAGTTTGACAGGGTAAAGAAGGATATTGTGTTTCCACTCGTTATGTCAGTTTCTAGGGGTCACAATTTCAAAATGGTCAGCAAGAGAGCTAGGAGTGTGATGAGAAACTTCTTTACTCAGAGTTGTTGGGCTTTGGAATGCACTGTCTTTGAGAGTGGTGCAGGTGGATTCCATAGGATGTTTCAAAAGAGAGCTGGATACATATGTGAAAGTGATGTATTTGGAGGGCAATGGAGATAGGGCTGAGGAATGGGACTACCACAGGAGTCGGTGCAGACACGATGGGCCGAATGGCTTCCTTCTCTGCTGTAAAATTCTATGATTCTATGGTGGCTGCTTGGTGACAGGAGCTATCTACTGACCACATGGTTGATAACTCAATCACACAACCCATGCCTGGAATATTGTGTCCCGTTCTGGTCGCCTCATTATAGGAAGGATATGGATGCTTTGGAGAGGGTGCAGAGGAGTTTTACCAGGATGCTGCCTGGACTGGAGGGCATGTCTTATGAAGAAAGGTTGAGGGAGCTAGGGCTTTTCTCACTGGAGAGAGGTGACTTCATACAGGTGTACAAGGTGATGCGAGGCATGGATAGAGTGGATAGCCAGAGACTTTTCCCCAGGGCACATCATTTTAAGATGATTGGAGGAAGGGATAGGGGAGATGTCAGAGGTAGGTTCTTTACACAGAGAGTGGTGGGTGTGTGGAATGCACTGCCAGCGGAGGTGGTGAAGTCAGAGTCATTAGGGACATTTAAGCAACTCTTGGACAGGCACATGGAAAGCAGTAAATTGAAAGGGTGTAGGTTAGGTTGATCTTAGATTAGGATAAATGGTCGGCACAACATTGGGGGCCGAAGGGCCTGTACTGTGCTGTACCGTTCTTTGCTCAATATGCAGCACTCATGCAATAATAGCCATGCTGTCACGCAAAATGTGATAGAGTAGAATATAAACTTGCTGCAAAAAACGATTCTGCTGCTTGGAACATTCTGGAGCATATACTTAGCCTAGCAGGTGTCAAAATTCATGATGGCATGCACTACTGCACAAATGCACCATCATGAGAAACAATCCTTGGCACAGGTACATGGAAAGCAGTGGAGGAGGAGGAAGAAGATAAATAGGAGGTGACCTAAACAGGCACGTTATGGCCATGAAAAACTCAACAAACCTAGACATGAGTAACCACAATGACAATTCCCCGTGCACCACATGCCCCACACCTTATGTTACCTCTGTCACTCGCTATCACAATGTCAGGGTAAAAATAAAAGGCACCACAAAATAAGCATTCCACTCCAAATATATAAATACAACCATCCCACATTGCATTCAAAGGTTGTGCATTGCCTTTGTGCCTGTCTTCCATGAAGCTTTGCCTGTGTGTGCTTTTGAGTGTTCTTCTGTTGTGCTGCACTCGCTGCGGCCCAGCTGTTGGATGGCTGCTGACATACAGTGGAGAAAATTGTTGGTGGCCTTGGAGAACACAGAACAATCTAGAGCAGCTCTGGACCTGGAAAGCCATAGTCTCGGACAACTGGCTGATAGTAACAGCAAGGGGACTGGCAGAATGGGAATGTCGTCTTTCTGAAAGAGGCAAGCAGGTTCTTGCTCCATGGAATCACCTCCAAACTCCCAGGTGGTGCCTTAGCAATTCTAGTATTCTCCTGCAGGATGATTGTCGGACGGCTGTGACACCCAGCAAACACCTGTGTGCATTGATGGTGGCAGTCTGAGCTTGTTTAACAGCTTCCGCTTGAGGAATCATTTATTGCATAACTGTTGATGGTGCTGCAATGGAAGCGGCGACATTGACCATTCGATGCTGCATGGTTGGGTCCACAAAGTGGTCGTCGGAGTTTGCCACTATTTCCCTGCTGTAAAAGGTGCATTTGAAGCTCTTTCCAAAGCTCTGTACTACCATTGCATGCCCTTTGACATTGACTGCAGGCTTTCTGACAGGCTATGCAATGCACCAAGCATTTTATTGTGCAAGCCCGCCAGTCAATGCTCTTCTGTAAGCTCATCCTTTGAGGTTAGAACCATCTGTGCTCTCCGCAGAAGAACTTGCATGTGACTCTGCCCAATGGCAAGCTGGCACCAGCATTATCCTTGCCATCTGCTCTGATTGCAGTCCACTCGTGCCACGTGTCTCACTCCTGCAAATCTGACCTCAAAATTACGTGCTGCATCAGTAGCTGAGCTCAAAGCTGAATGAGGGGGTGAATACAAATATGACAGTGCGTCTTCATCAACACCATCTTCCCCCCGTTCCTCCCACTGCCTGTCTGCTTTTGAAAGAAGAGCACGGGGCAAGCTTGTGGTGTGAAGAGTTGAGAGGAAAATTATGAATGGCATGTTTAAACCACCTGAAGTTTGTAAATCAGAAAAGTTCAAGGGGCGAGGAGAAGGTGAGAAGGGTACCTAGTTATGACAACACTATCATCCTGGTGGTTTTCAGCCTTTCCGCAGAGCTCCAACAATGGAGTCTCAGTAATAGTCAGCACTCTGCAAGTGGGCCTGTCCTGCTCCAATTAGTTTTTGCTGCCTCTGGTGGTGAACCAACTTTTTTCCCTGAAAACATAGGAAACATAGATAAACATAGGAATGTTAGGTTTGAGGCTCCGATAGATGGTTATTAGGTGGGTACTGTGTAATTTGAAAAGTGGCTTGAGCTACTGGTGCAAATGATAGAATGTAGTGCTTGAAGATGTAGTAACTGGCCTTGATCGCTCTTGATGTCATTGGATTTCTTGCAGTACTGCCACCAGGCTTGATTCCTGCATGCAGGAGATACATGTGTGTTCCTGATGTGCAGCATTGCTAAGGATGGCAGGATGGGTTTAAGGGGTTAGTTTGCCTACTGCAATTAATATCAGCAAAGGAATGGACTTACAGAGGTGAAGTCAGGCTTGTGTGGCGAAAAACACCAGCATAGATCCACTGGGCGGAATTTTTCTGTGCTGTGACTTCTATGCCATTTTTTAAGACCTTTAAGAAGTTGGAATCTGGCCAGTTACAATGTAGGAATCAAGGTACTGTGGTGAAATTTCAGCCAGGTACGCTACTTGGATTGTAATGCCTGCACAACACACATAAAAGCCTTTGATCATGAAAAATGGCTTGGGTCAGAGATGGATGCATTGAGGCCAGCCAAGAGTTTCACTGTACCTCTACACACTCCAGCTGAATTATCCAGCTCATCATGTTTAATGTTTTGGCAGATTTGCTCCACCTTGTGCACAGAGGAAATTGTTCTTCACTGTTAGGACCAAATAAAGAAAATATTTTACTTTGCATCTCATGGCCTATAGTTCCAAAAGTGAAAGAACTGTCTCATTCTCCACCATTGGCACCCCTCACCTTGATAAGCAAAACAATGCAAATGATAAGTCGAAAAGTAGCTTTTCCTTGTCATTCTGATGGGCACTATTTGCAGGTGTTACACCTGGGCGAGCTGCATATGTGTTGCTTTGGCTACGGTTGTAATTCTGTTATCAAGGTTTTCATAAATAGCAAATAAAATATGGTCCTCCTTCACCTCCTTATGTTCTCCCTCATCATTTTCCATGGCAACATATCCTTGATTAAAAAAAGTATTTTTTAAATACCCTTCTGTTCCGCACCTGCCACCACAAAATGGAATGATCAAATAGTTAACCATTAACATTGATATATGTCCATTGTTTACAAGTACCTTGTCTTCACAGTTCACTTATTGGGGTACAATTTCAGCTCTAATTTAAATAATAATGATAATAAAAAGTGTGTGCGGTTAAGGAAAATAAATGTATGGTGTGAAAAAGACTGGTTCGCTGGATGGTTGAATCCTTTGTAGATTTTCGATGCCCCTCATGCAGGTCCAATGGCAGACCTGATATGTACCACACCCCTGGCCCTTCATTACTCTGTAAAAGAAATACCAGCTATACTGGCTATTACTGTCATGTTCTTTATTGATGGTTTTCCATGGCACCATAATAAAATGATGCAGAGAGAAAAATAAATCCCAAACTGCAGTGAAATCTGCAAACATTCTCAACAAATATTATTTCCTGAGCTGCCTTACTGAATGCAAATGAAAGTTGGCTTTTTAATTTGTAATGAATAAATCAGACGGACAACGTAGCTCAAGTGGGACAAAAGAATACAACAGCTTTCATGGAATGGAGCAGAACAAGGGGATCATTAAATTCCCAAATGATGGATTAAAACTGAGTCCACATGCCGGAAGATGCCATTTGTACAGTGTGCAACAGCAAGCATTTACATACTTAAAATGTAATGCGAATGAAATCTATATCGATAAAGCTGTAAGCATGTAATGATTCTCGCTAGAAGCTGATTATTTCGCTGGCTGACTAATGTGGCTCCAGTGGCTGATTTATGAGGGGGCAGTGGCCCTCTCCTTTTACTGTGTTTAAAAAAAGTACATGTTATGGGGTAAAGCTCTTTTTAAAGTCATCCTTTACTCTTAAGCTTGATTGTAGAGTTCAGAGCCGGTAAAGTGAATTCTTGATTAAAAATTGGCTGAGCTGCTGTGAAACGAGTTTTAAATAACCCTTCTTTTAACTGTTGTAGTCGACTCTCAGAGATCTTTCATGGTTTTTCACTGATCGAGTTACAGTATAAATAGTCCTCGTGCAATAACTCCCCTGCTGCAGAGTAATATGCTTTTCATATATTTTTTAAACAGTATTATATAAAGGACATAGCAAACAAGACAGGATTTCTTATCAATGTTTCTCTGCCCCTTGCAGCTTTGTAACTTTCATATGTCTTTTAACAAGTTTCACGGCTCTCTGGGCTAATAAATGGCACACAGTTGCTGAAGATAAGAATGAGAACAGTTCGTTACTGTGCACAAATGAAATCTGAAAGTGCTGCAGGGCTGGAGGTGAAGAAAATGAAGATGGCTATATGAGAAAGTGGTTAGAAAGCAGGGACTGTGCATCTTGAAATCCTGCCCTTTAATCTCAGCTAGATGGGTTCCAATCTTTTCCAGTCCCAAGAGATAAGATAAATGTCTCCTTTCTACAACAACTGTAAAAGATCTCAATTGAAATTAACTAGGGCATTCTCAATCTAGGTCCCAATGATCATTGCCTGTTGGGGAAGATTGCAGAAGGAAAATAGCAGTACGAATTCCTACAAATGTAACAATCTCACTTTAATTCACAAGGTAATGTCAGTGGTAATGTGGGGTGGAGGGCAGGCAGAGAGGGATTTCTGCAAATGGACCTGATGCACGCAAAGACAGATTTGTTTTGCACAGGACCTTGAGTGACTGTTCAATTAATTTTTCATTCTTCCACTGCACACAGTTAAGAAATATTTTATTTTCTGCATTTTTATTCTTCCTTTACGCAGCACGAAAATGAAATAAAATGAAGGAAAATGAGGCAGCGGCTAGAGAAAAATGGTCAAACAAACTGTGCAGCTAAATAAGAGATCAATAAATATAAGTACCTTGTCATCCATTGGTCATGGAAGATTATTAATGAACTAATTTTGAAACCATGAATAACTCAGGGAGATATGTAGCTGAGACTGAGAGCAGTTTCCATTTTTCACTGTTAACAGGTTCTGCTCACTGTGTAAAAATGTTGGGAAGCACTAGCACCACAGATCACTTAGCTCAAACGTTGATAAACATTTTCCGAGTCATACTTTCTTCTTCCCTTTTGTCACGTAATTAGCGATTCTTCACATTTAAGTCCAGAAGTTGAGTACCAGTAAGCTAGTTAATTGTGAGGGCCTCGTAGCTCATCACATTGCAGTCGCCCAACAGGAATTCCTGGTTTGCAAGCAGTAATAAGAACCCTCAACCCAGAGGTGTTGAAGTTGATTATTGTACCCTTATCATTATCCCTTCTCAGGCCAACAATGCCAACATGGGCCAGGAAGTGAACCTATCTATATTTACTTACACACAAACGCTGTATTTTTAAAATTAACTTCCAAAAAGACAGGAGGAGAGGGTAAATGTCAAAGCATCTGAAAAATCTGAAACAATCCCTTGTTCAAAGATCAAGTCAAATGGAGCTAAATGTCAATTTTCTTTCAATCTCCAGTCACACTTGGCTTGGATTTACCCACATGTCGGTCTTCTTGCAGTAGGATGTTATTGTTCTGACCTGAAGTGTTGAGCAAAACCAATTGACTGGCTTCTAAAATTGTGCTTACAACAAAGTCAAATTGTGTGGTGACATTCAACAGCTAGTTCATCAGTTATGCTTCATATGACAGAAGACAATTGGTTATCTATTAAGTCAGTCAGAAATGAATTTGTCATCACTCGTTGATGCATCCTGTAAATGCTAGTGAATCAGTTCCAGTGGAAGATAATGGCTGCTGGTACATGTCAATGGTGTCAAAGTATCATAAAGTGCAGTGTAGTAACAAAGACACACTGCATTGTCAGAAGTACTGCTTTTTAGATGGGATGTTACATAAAGTTTTGTCCGCCTGCTCTGGTGCAGAATTCCAAGTTCTCCTGGTGTTCTTGTCAAGATTCCTTTCAACACTGCCAAAAAATAAGTTAACTTGCCGTTCAACTCAATGCTATTTGGCTATCCTGCAAATTGGCTACTGCTTTTGTAACTTCACTGCAAGAGAAAATTATTGGTTGCAAAGAGCTTCAGGACGTGACAAGGTGCCATATGAATGCAAAGTCTTCTTTTGGTTTCTTGTCCTCACTCCTCAGAATACATCCATCTGGAATTTTCAGAACCCCAGATATTCCTTCTAAATTTGTCTACCAGATGATTTTTTATCTCAGAGCTGATTGATGAAGTGTTAGGTACTTACAAACAGATTGAAATAATAATTTGACTTGTTTTGCAATGCATTCAAACCTGTCAGCCAAGTCACCAATATTACTGACTTGCATCCTTGTAACTAAAGGTAGACCTCAATCTGAGCTGAGTTTTGTTGCATAGAATCTATTAACATGGTTTTCAGTGCGACTGTCTGGAACTAATTTATGTAATTGCAAAGCAGCGTTTCTATCTAAATAACTATGCTTACTTACTTAGCCTATTTTTCAGCACATACAGTGTCATATTTGCTAAGATAATTCAGCAGAAATATATTTTGAGTCTATATTTTGTATTTTTCTTTGTAGTGTCTGTTTTCTTTTGGAAGGGTATTGGTCTGATATCCAGCAGCTGTCAGATTGCCCCTCACTGTCGGAATTGTTCACAGTGAAAGTATTCAAGGCGCCTGATATTTCCTGGTACTGGCAGGAAAGGACAATGTGAGATGGCTCATCCATTTCACATTATTAAATTTTATTTTCAGTTTTGAAGAAACTCAACCCCTTAAAAATGTGCAGTTTGATTTATTTTTAAATAAATTATATTTAATAATAATAATAATCTTTATTATTGTCACAAGTAGGCTTCCATTAACACAATGCAATGAAGTTACTGTGAAAATCCCCTGGTCGCCACGCTCCGGCGCCTGTTCGGGTACACTGAGGGAGAATTCAGAATGTCCAAATTACCTAACAAGCACGTCTTTCGGGACTTGTGGGAGGAAACTGGAGCACCCGGAGGAAACCCACGCAGACACGGGGAGAACGTGCAGACTCCGCATAGACAGTGACCCAAGCCGGGAATCGAACCTGGGACGCTGGCGTTGTGAAGCAACAGCGCTAACCACTGTCTTACAGTACCACCCTAGATAAGGGGAGGTCTTCAGGTACTGTGGTGGAGTCTCTACTTCCGGGCTAGAAATTCTGGGTTTAAGGGCAATCATGTCCATGGACGATGCATTCAGAATATAGTTGAGCAGGTTGATTATCAGCATATAAATTCTTCTGCTATTCCTGATGACAGGCAATAAGAACAGGAGTGTTCCTTGATCAACCATACTGCGGAAGGCAATGGCGAATCACTGTCGTACCTTTTCAAGTAAAATCATGGGCCAATCTAATAGAATAACATGGTTGCTAAAGTGCTCTTAGAGAATGGTACCTGAAGGAAGAAGATCCATCAATGTGCTTCCCAATTAAACCATCATGATTTAAGTTGAATGACAGTCATTCAAAGTTGCCATGGTTCCAGAAGACCAAAGGCTGAGAGAGAGCTAAGTGGTGGTGATTTAACCTGAGGGTCACTACACCTCAAACAAAGGACAAGGTTAAGAAGGCAGGCCCTTCATGGTAACCCCAACCAGGGCATCACGGTAGCATAGTGGTTAGCACAGTTACCTCACAGCTCCAGGGTCCCAGGTTCGATTCCCGGCTTGGGTCACTGTCTGTGCGGAGTTTGCATGTTCTCCCCGTGTGTGTGTGGGTTTCCTCCGGGTGCTCGGGTTTCCTCCCACAGTCCAAAGATGTGCGGGTTAGCTGGATTGGCCATGCTAAATAGCCCTTAGTTTCCAAAAGGGTTGGGTTGGGTGGGGTTACTGGATTATTGGGATAGGGTGGAGGTGTGAGCTTGGGTAGGGTGCTCTTTCCAAGGGCCGAATGGCCTCCTTCTGCACTGTAAGTTCTATAATATCTATGATTCTATGATATTTGCACCAGGGCTGTTGCCACTGCTCTGCCTCACAAATCAGCTGTCCAGCCAACTGAGCAAACCAACCTCCCTGGCAGTCATTCTTACATTGGGCTGAGGATATTTCTCATTTGCAAACGCATCCTGATTCTGTCGCCTGAATTTATATACTTTTCTGAATATTATTGGGTGTGGACTCCATATTTGGGTATAATATGGTCAATATCAGGAGAATTTATTTCACTCATTCACTATGTTTTTAAAACTATTCCCATCCAAAACCCACCAAGCACTGGCATTTTCTATCTCTGTTTGATTGGCAGAGAGTTTTTACTCTCCTGAGTCCATCAATAAGAGTTCCAACCAGGAAGCTCTGAGAATAATAAATTAAAAGTTACATAAAAACTTTTCTATGGATAGAAAACTAAATTAGGATAGCCTGAAGGAAGAGAGTTGGATTTATAGCTCAACTGAATCTGTGCTGCATTCTTTGCTGTTCCTTAGATCCATTGAATCGCTATAGTTCAGAAGGAGGCCATTTGGCCCATCATGTCTGCACCAATCCTCCAAAAGAGCACTCTACCTAGGCGCACTTATCTGCCCTATTCCTGTAACCCCACCTAACCTGCATATCTTAGAACACTAAGGGGCAATTTAGCATGGCCAATCGACCTAAACTGCACATCTTTGGACTGTGGGAGGAAACTGGAGCAGAGGAAATCCATGCAGACACGGGGAGAACGTGCAAACTCCAGTCAGTCACCCAAGGCCAGAATTGAACCCGGGTCCCTGGTGCTGTGATACAGCAATGCTAACCACTGTGCCACCGTGTTGCCCTGTTCTGAATTGTTTCCCATGCAATTGCCAAACTTTCATAACCACACAATTATTTGAATGGAGATACAAGTAGCACAAAAAGAGTGCAAAAGTAATTTGTATTTAAAGATGCCCGCTACTTCCCTCTGAGGTCCTGTGGCACAATGGATAGCATCCTGCCTCTGAACCAGAATTTCTGGGGTTTGAGTTCCACCCCAGGATGTGATGACCAAGGAAGGTATGTTCGTAACGCAGTCAGACAGATTGAGTATCAATCTGCAAAATCCTTCCAACACGCCAATGGCTGGCGGTAAGAGGGGGAGGGGCTGTTGATCAGCCACACTTGATGTGGAGTGGCGCTCCTCAAACTGTAAGCATCTGGCGATAGGCGAGCAACCTGTTCCAGGAAAACAAACAGCTATGGAAACAGGTGAATGTGTGCCTTGTTCACCACTAGGTGCGTGAAGCGAAACACCAACAATTACTTCTCCCGCTGCAATGTCCTGATAGATCAAGGATTGCTAATCATGGTCCATGCTATGGTATCACTATAGGGCAAGGTGAGGCAGACGATACCTCAGCCAGCATAGGGGTTGAACTGACACTGTTAATGTTATTCTGCACCACACTCAAGCCAAGTCTCCTGTATGATCTCTGTTACACCCCACTCATACTTTTACAGTGTGATCACAGTTGTTATGTAGATAAATGCCATAGCCATGATCCATACACGTTTGCATTACAGAAAGGGACCTCTCAGTTCTAGTTTCTGTTAGAACAAGACAAAATTCATTCAATAAGATCAGAAGACCAGACAAAACAGGAGGAGGCCATTCGGCCCATTGACCCTGTTCTGCCATTCAATAAGATGATGGTTGATCTGATTGTTGCCTTAATTCCACTCTTCTGTTTGTCCCATAATCCTTGACTTTCTTGTAGTTAAAGAGCATCAGCCTAATTTTGCATTGAATATATTAAATGATCCAGACACCTCTGTTCTCTGGGGAAAAGGATTCCAAATACCAATTACCCTCTGAGAGAAGAAATTCTTACTCCTCTCCATCTCAAATGGGAAACTCCTTATTTTGAAACTGTGTCCACTAGTTCTAGGTTTCCTCATCAGGTGAATCATCTTCTCATCATTTATTCTGTCAAGCCCCTTACATGTTTCAATAAGATCGCCTCTCATTTTTCCAAATCCTGATGAGTAAAGGAATCAGGAATCAGCTTAGTGAACCTTCTCCGGACTGCTACCAATGCAAGAATATTCTTCCTGAAGTAAGGAGACCAAAACTGTACACAGTACGCCAATTACAGTCTCACCAATGTCCTGTGCAGTTGTACAAGGCTTCTCTAATTTTATATTCCATTTCCTTTGGATTAAGGCAGTCACCCAAGTCGATTTGCCTTCCTAATCACTTGCTGTACCATAGGCTAATCTTTTGTGATTCATATGCAACGACACCCAGGTGCCTCTGTACTGCATGATTCTGCATTCTCCCTTCTTTGAAATAATACCCTGCTTACCTATTTTTCTTGCCAATGTAGAAATCCATCACCTTACTGTCTTCCTAACTCAGCATCCTTCCTCTACGTCAAATATTTATCCAGTTTTCACGTCAGTTGCATTGACCTCTGCCTCTATCACATCTTATGTTCCAACAGGTTTCTGTGTGAAGAAATCTCTCTGAACCTCCCTCAGAAGCTCAATTACAATTTTGAATAAATGATAGTTCTCTGGGGCAGAGTATCTTAAGTTCCTTCTCATAACAAGTCTTGCAGCATTAATATTAGTGGGGCACATCCATCTCATGCACTTCATGCAGGGCTTTAATGTAATTTTCAATGTAGTAAGAAGCCACAAACAGAAAGGAGATGAGTTACCAATTAATCTGCATTTGCTGCTGATGGTTGAGGGATGAATGTTGGCCAGGAGAACCTCTTATACTTCTTCAAATGTTACAGGATTTTTATTAGTGATCTGAGCAAGATTCTGTTTAACATCTTGCCCAAAGGACAATTGGCTCTAATGATGCATCATTCAACTGGTGCTACACCGCAGTGACAGGCTTTATTGTGCACACAAATCATGAAGTGGGGCTTCACCTCCACTGCCCTCCTGACTCAGACAATTGTTACCAACCGAGTTAAACCAGCACTATATCAATCTGACATAAGGTAATAAATATGCTCTTTGAAATCTTGGTATCAATCCAAGAAACTCAGACTTGTATCTTGTAATAACAGACAGGATGTTTCTTCCGCTGTGGCCCACCATTCAAAGTGGCTCTGGGAAGGGGCAGTGGGGGTGGAATTAAAGGATGTGCCAGTGTGGCAGGCAGCTCCACTTGCCTGTCTGGCTGCAATCTTACTGGGAAGGCCAATAAAATTTCAGTGACTCCTGAATTTGTCCTCGTTTGGTTCTGTTTTCTTGAAACTGTGCCAGGCAAGATAACTTGGAGCGATGAAGGCACTAAATATTCAACCTCACACTCACCAGTCAGAATTTCTTCCCCACCCGTTCCCCTCCGCTCCGCAACACCTTCATAACTATATGCATGTGGCTGATAAGATTCCATCCAATGATTCTGTGCTGCCAATAGTGAACTTAAATCCTCTTGTAGTCGCTGAGAAAATTACCGGTCAAAGCAGCTACGAAGCACATTTCTTCACTTGCGGCGGAATCACCTGCTGCTGTGAATGTTAAAAACTGTAAAGGAAAGTTGGCGGGATTAATATTATGGAGGACTAGCTGTCAATGTGGAGTTTGCACTTTCTCTCCGTGTCTGCATATGTTTCCTCCGGGTGCTCTGGCTTCCTCCCACAGTCCAAAGATGTGCCGATGAGGTGGGTTGGCCATGCTAAATTGCCCCTTAGTGTCCAAAGGTTAAGCGGGGTTTTGAAACTACAGGGGGGTGGGCCTGGGGAGGTAGGGTGCTCTTTCAGAGGGTCGATACAGACTCAATTGGCCGAATGGCCTCCTTCTGCACTGTAAGGATTCTATGTAAAGAGTAGGAATTTTATTCAAAATTATTTTTGAAAGAAGCATTTGGAAACCTCTGTTCCTTGGTAAGATCAGTGCAATATCCCTAACCATCTGATATTAGTGTATCTATATGGGTCAAGTTGCACTAATAACAATATAAGTCAAAGTCATGTTTTGATTTCTCTCCCCTCATTCACTTCACTCATTGACAGCTGGCTGAGGGCAGAAAAGTGGCTTGTAGCTCTCCAGCTGTACAGCTGTGATTCCTCCATCACCATGGTTAGCAGGGCCTGATAGAGCCGACAACACCGGCTCACAGAGATCAAAAAGGGTTCCCCGATTTGAGTAGAAAAATATATACTTCCCCACCACCCCCCCTCACCCTGCATGCACCAGGGAACCCCCCCCCCCCCCCCCCCCACTCCCCACAATGGATAAGGAAACTCCCCACATGCTCTGAGACAATTCCACCCCCCCCCCCCCTCCCACAGATCAGCAAATCTCCCACAGGCACCCAGGGCAACATCCTCCTCGTACTTAAGGGTAACCCCCCCCCATGGAGCTCCCCAGAAAACCTGCCCCCAGGTTGACACTGTCCCCAGGTTGATACTGCCAGGATGAAGTGTCAAGGTGCCAGAGGAATGCCTGGGCATGTCTCTCTCCCCCCAGGGGCGGGGGCTATACCTACCAGCGTGTTCCCAGCGTGTTCTCTCCGACATTTTGCAAAAGCTGTTTTAAAGCTCGATGTTACGCTGGCAAGGTGGGAATTATTAATGTGAAATAAAATGAAAATTGCATATTGTCACGAGTAGGCTTCAATGAAGTTACTGTGAAAAGCCCCCAGTCGCCACATTCCGGCGCCTGTTCGGGGAGGCCGGTACGGTAATTGAACCGTGCTGCTGGCCTGCCTTGGTCTGCTTTAAAAGCCAGCGATTTAGCCCAGTGTGCTAAACCAGCCCTTTAAATAGATGTTAATTTGTTAGAATGGATATAAGTGAGACTCCCACACAGAATCTTGTTACGGCACAGGCGGGGGGGGGGGGGGGGGGGGGGGGGGGGAATTTCCCTAAAGGGAATTAGTGGATTGATGGGTTTTTACAGCAATCAGTTTCATATTCACCATTACGGATACTAGCTTTTTTATTCCCGTTCTATTATTGAATTTAAATTCCGCCAGCTGTCATCATGGGTTATGAACCCATGACCCCAGAACATTAGCCTAGGCTACTGAATTATTAGTCATAGGAACACAGTAACATAGGATCAGGAATAGGCCATTCAACCCCTCGGGCCTGTTCATAGCATCCCTACAGCGCAGAAGGAGGCCATTCGGCCGATTAAGTTTGCACCAACCCTCTGAAAGAGCACCCGAACTAGGCCCATCCCCATGCCCCATCCCTGTAACCCCACCTAACCTTTGGACACAAAGGGATAATTGATCATGGTCAATCAACCTAACCTGCACATCTTTGGAATGTGGGAGGAAACCGGAGCACCTGGAGGAAACCCACGCACACACGGGGAGAAAGTGCAAACTCCACACAGGCAGTCGCTTGAGATCGGAATCGAACCCGGGTCCCTGGCACTGTGAGGCAGCTGTGCTAACCACTATGTCGCCGTGTACCACACAATTACATCATGGCAAATCTTTTACTTCAATGCAATTTTCTCACATTATCCCCATAATCTTCGATACCGTTAATATGCAGAAAAGTATCAATCTTTGCCGTGAATATACTCAATGACTGAGCCTCCACCGCTTGCTGGGGTAAAGAATTTCAGGGATTCTCGACCCTCTGAATAAAGAACTTCCTCCTCATTTCAGTCCTAAAAGGCCTACCCGTTATTTTGAGATGATGCCCTCACTCCCCAACCTCAGCCAAGGGATAAATACTTCCTTCTTCCCCCCGTGTTGAGTCCTCTGCGTATATTGTACACTTCATTAAGATCACCTCTCAATCTTCTGGACTCTAGAGAGATTAGGCCCAGTCTCCTCTAGCCAGTGACATTATCACACCACCATTATGCCCCCTGTCAACAAATAAAGTAACCCGCCCCAATAATTTCCATAGTTCAGCATATGGATAACTTTGGAATTTGGGTTCCTCCAGAACCAGAAGCGAATTTTGCTGTTCAGCATATGGTAATGAATAAATGTGTTTTCACAAATCACTTAAATCCGCATCTGTCACCCAAAGGTGACTTCCTTCGATTTGTAAAGTGCTAATCATGGAATAGAATCATAGAATTCCTACAGTGCGGAAGGAGGCCATTGAGTTAGCACTGCCCCTCTGAAAAATGCACGCTACCTAGGCCCACTCCCCCGCCTCATCCCCATAACCCCACCTAACCTGCACATCTTTGGACACTAAGTTGCAATTTATCATGGCCAATCCTCCTAACCTGCACATCTTTGCACTGTGGGAGGTAACCGGAGCACCCGGAGAAAGCCCACACAGACACAGGGAAAACTTCACCCAAGGCTGGCATTGAAACCTGGCACTGTGAGGTAGCAGTGCTACCCACTGTACCACCGTGCCACCCTAAATACACACAGAGAGAATTTAAACATTGGATTGGATTGGCTTTGTTTATTGCCACGTGTACCGAGGTACAGTGAAAAGTATTTTTCTGCATGCAGCTCAACAGATCATTCAGTACATGGGAAGAAAAGGGAATTAAACAAAATTCAAGAAAATACATAATTGGGCAACACAAGATATACAATGTAACTACATAAGCATTGGCATCGGATGAAGCATACAGGATGTAGTGTTAATGAGGTCAGTCAATAAGAGGGTCAGGTCAGTCAATAAGAGGGTATTAACATACCCCTGTTAGTGACTTTGCACCAGAAAAACACCGCTTTCCTCGACTGAGAAAGAAATCATAGAAAGTGGTAGCCTTGGCCAGCTAATTCTAAGTTTATTTATTGCCAGACTGTATTTTTTCTCTGTGAGTTTAATGACAAATGTTTTTATTAAGGTTTAGATGGACAATGATAATATTCCAGTTAATCATGTGTTCTTTGACTTGTACACACAAGAAAACATACCTCCTTGATGCCGAGAGCCTGATTTTCAATGAGATCACATCATATGTCCATCCCATTGTAATTTCTGATCGTTTTAATTCTCATCTGGATCCTGCCGTCAGCTGTGGTGTCTGCACTTCAGCTCTATCTCATTCTTTGGAGCGATGTTCAATTCTAATTACACGGGTTTCTGCTATTTTGCTTTGATGCACAATGCTGAAGCTAAAGCCGTAAATCACTCTCAACCTTCCTCTTCGGTGTACCATACTGAGCCACTGGCATGTGCAAATGTGGCACTTTAACAAATAAAATTCTACAAAAATTAAACTTATCGTACTCCCCATAGATTTGATGCATTTCTGCCAAGCATTTAATTTGATTGTCGTCCAAAGCACCGTGTGCCAAATTCAATGAAACCTGTGAATTACAGACAGCTAAGGGATTGGCATCAGCTGCCTGTTCTTTTTTGACAGGTATCTGTATTTTTAAAAATTCACTAGGGCACATTGGCATCGCAGGCTGGGCCAGCAATGATTGCCCATCCCAAGTTTCCCTTAAGAAGGTGGTGATGTGCTGTCTCCTTGAACCGATGCAATCCACATGGTGTAGGTATACCCCCAGTGCTGTTAGAGAGGGAGTTCCATGGTTTTGACCCAGCGACCGTGAAGGAACAGTGACATGGTTCCAAGCCAGGATGGTTAGTGAATTGGAGGGAAACTTTCGGGAGGTGGTGTTCCCATATACCTGCTGTTTTTGTTCCGCTAAGTGGGTTGTGGGTTTGGATGGTGCTGCCTGAGGAGCCCTGGTGAGTTCCTGATAAGAATAATAATAATAATCGCTCATTGTCACAAGTAGGCTTCAATAAAGTTACTGTGAAAAGCCTCTAGTCACCACATTCCTGTTCGGGGAGGCCGGTACGGGAAAGTTCAACTTGTAGATAGTGCGCACTGCTGCCTCTGTTTGTAGGTGGTGGAGGGAGTGAATGTTTGTGGAAGGGGGGAGCAATCAAGCAGGCTGCTTTGTCGTGGATGGTGTCGTGCTTCTTGAGTGTTGTTGGAGCTGCACTCATCCAGGCAAGTGGAGAGTATTCCATCACACACCTGATTGTACCTTGTAGATGGTAGACAGGCTTTGGGGAGTCAGGAGTTGAGCCACACAATTCCTAGCCTTTGACCTGCTCTTGCGTCTGCATTGGCTTCACTTTGTTGTCAACAGTAACGCCCAGGATGTTAATAGTGGGGTATTCAGCAATGAGAATGCCATTGGAAGTCAAGCGTGAAGGTTTGATGATCTTTCTTGTTGGAGGTGGCCATTGCCTGGCACCTGTGTAGCATAAATGTTATTTGCCATTTGTCAGCCCAAGTCTGGACATTGTCCAGCCTTTGCTGCATTTGGACATGGACAGCTTCAGTATCTGAAGAGTCCTGAATGGTACTAAACATTATGCAGTCATCAGTGAACACCCCTACTTCTGACCTTATGATGGAAGAAGGTCAATGGTGAAACCCCTGAAGATAGTTGGGCCTAGGACAAAGAACAAAGAACAAAGAAAAGTACAGCACAGGAACAGGCCCTTCGGCCCTCCAAGCCTGCGCCGACCATGCTGCCCGTCCAAACTAAAATCTTCTACACTTCCGGGGTCCGTATCCCTCTATTCCCATCCTATCATGTATTTGTCAAGATGCCTTTTAAAAGTCACTATCATCCCTGCTTCCACCACCTCCTCCGGCAGTGAGTTCCAGGCACCCACTACCCTCTGTGTACAAAACTTGCCTTGTATATCTCCTCTAAACCTTGCCCCTCACACCTTAAACCTATGCCCCCTAGTAATTGACCCCTCTACCCTGGAGAAAAGCCTCTGACGATCCATAAGGATACCATAAGGATAAGGTACCATAAGGTACCACTACCATAAGGGTCTCCTTCAGCGATATCCTGTAACTGAGATGATTGAACCTGCAACAACCTCAAACATTTTCCTTTCATGGAATTCCTACAGTGCAGAAGGAGGCTTTCTGCTCATTGAGTCTGCAGCGGCCCTCTGAAAGAGCACCCTACCTAGGCCCACTCCCCCGCCTATCCCCGTAACCCCACCTAACCTGCACACTTATGGACACTAAGGGGTAATTTAGCATGTCCAATCTATCTTACTTGCTCATCTTTGGACTATGCGTGGAAACCGGAGCAACTGGAGGAAACCCACATAGACACGGGCAAACATGTAAACTCCATACAGCCAGTCATCCACGGTGGTAACCCAGGTCTCTGGCACTGTGAGGGAGCACTGCTAACCAGTTTGTGTTCGGCATGACTTCAACCAGCAGAAGATTTTCCTCCTGGTTCCCATTGACTCCAGTTTTCACCTGACTTCTTATGCCACATCCAGTCAAATGCCGCTTTGATCTCAAGGACAGTCACTCTCACCTTATATCTGGCAGTCAGCTATTTTGTCCTCATTTAAGCAAAGCTGTAATGAGGTCAGATGCTGAGCTACCCTGGCAGAACCCAAACTGAATGCATGTAGGTTAGTGCTAAGCAAGTGCTGCTTGACAGCACTGTTGATAACCCCTTCCATCACTTTACTGATGATCGAGAGTAGACTGAGGGGATGGTAATTGGGCAGATTGGATTGTCCTGTCTTTTGTGTACAGGGAATATCAATGTGTGAGCATCAACTGTAAATGATTGGTCCTTAAAAGCTATCATCCATATTCTTTCATTTGGATGGTGTCGCCACATTTGCTACACAGAGAAGCTTATTCCTTCTTCTTAGTGAAAATTTGCCAACGGATTGAGGATTTTATATATTACACATTGAAATGGTGCTTGCTGTCAGCAAAATTGTGCAGGACCAGATGGTGGACATTCTAGCAAAGGGACATCGCGGCTTCAGAATACTCAGCATGACAGCTGCCAGTAACACAGTTGCAAAGCTCTCATGCAAGGCAGGGCGGGGTCCCAGGTTCGATTCCCGGCTTGTTGCTGTTAGGTGATTTGGACATTCTGAATTCTCCCTTCCTGTACCCGAATAGGTGCCGGAATGTGGCGACTCGGGGTTTTTCACGGTAACTTCATTGCAGCGTTAATTTAAGCCTACTTGTGACAAAAAAGATTATTATTATCATCTGGAGCTCACCAAGGAACAGTATCTAATCAGACTCAGGCTGAGCAACTAACTATCCATCATTGAGTTGTTCTATGTGTTGTGTGAAGTTTGTAGCTGAGGATAACTCCTTACCAGAAACTCAATAAGCACTTGACAGAAATTAAGTAACTGACTGCCTTCCACTGGGAAAACCTGTCTATCACACACTCTGGTGGCGGTAGTCTACATTGCACCGAAACCGAATCAAGCATCACCCTGTGCTTGCTAACATTCTTCATCAATTCGTCTGTCCATGTTTCAATTTTGAAATTATCATTATTGTTTTCAAATTTCTCCACGGTCTCACCGTTCCCAATCTCTGTAATCTCCTTCAGCTCCAGAGCAGCCCTCTGAGATATCAGCACTCCTCCAATTCTGACCTCTTGCGCATCCCTAATTTTCATCACTCCTCCACTGGTGACTGTGCCTTCAGCTGTCACGGCCTGACGTTCTGGAATCCCATCCATAAACCTTTCCATCTCTCTACCTCTGCTCCTTTAGAGGCTCTTCCAAATCTATTATTTTGACCAAGATTTTGATCACTCTTTCCAAGGTCTCCTTTTGCGGTCTGGTATTAAATTATTTTTGTGAACTGCCCTGTGATGTACTTCACACAATGCTTCACTTTGTTAAAGACACTATCTGAATGCAAGCTATTGACATCCAGTGAACTTCTGCATTTGTAATTAAGCTTTCTACCAGAAGGTACACCAATTGAGCAAGGAACATATGCATCACCTTCTGCCAGTTAAAGTGTAGAAAACTATTGACCCCACCAATCCTCTCCCCCTGTGCCCTGAGCCAGTTGCTCCTTCCACTCACCCCCTTAAGCCCAATACCATGACCAGGGCGTAGACTGAGAACATATTTATGGTGCTGAAGTATAACATTTGCTCTGATTGGATTACTCCAGTGAGATTTCGCCGTATATGCTTTTGAAAGTTTTCAATCTGCTCCAATGGGCTGTAATTTGCCCAGTGTTGACAGAGGCCTGGTTTGGGTGGAGTGTAGGGGCATTTAGGGAGAGAGGTCGCCACAGATTGAAGATAATGTTGAAAAAAACAAAGGAGACTGGGTACAGGAGGAATGAATTGTGGTGCTGAAGGTCCAACACTGACTCCATTGAATGCACCCACTGCTGCCCCAAATAACCATCAAAATTAAAATTAAAAACCAAGAGCTTATTTATATTCACCATCGCAATGCTCTACACGAGGCACAGGCACTATATTGAGACCATGCTTTATATCAAAAAACAAGGTTTGAATTTACTGGCTGGAAGTCCCAAGCTGATTTCTTAATTTAAAAAAAAACTAAAGTCACAGCGGTGACTTTGGCTCACAGTCAAAGATGGTAGCTCATTGGCATCACTGTACCGTTCACATTCCAAAGCTATTGGCAACTTGTCTGCAAAACCACACCATGAACAATTGCCTTAAAACAGATAAATGGAGGCTATCTCCTACCCTATTGGCAAAGTATCTAAACAATCACCTCGGTACTCAACTGGGTGGAGGCAAACCATTAGACTTAAGCACTTGAACAATGGGAATCTGACTGAGAGAGACATTCCAAGCCTTGAACTACTCAAGGTAACTGGAATACATTAGTTGTGATCATATTTGGGTCACTGGGCAGTTGGCGAGAGAAGATCAAGTGTTACCGGCCAACCCTTAACGTGTTTAAGCACCTGCTTTCTCTGCAGAAGAGGAGAAACAACTGAGATGCTGAACGAACAATACCTTCAATGAGTTTCTTGCCTCTCTCCATCTCTCTCTCCAACCACCTTGCAAGTTGAACCCAGTCTGCTAATTCATGGTGGCTCAGAGAGAGATTTTAAAAAGAACTCAACACAATGCTGTTGTCCCCAGAAGAACGAATAACTCATCTGTCTACAGTTTAAAACTGCCTCAGCTCTGAAAGCAGCTAGGCCTTAAGTTCAGCTTGAAACCAGTCACGTCTCCAGCTTTCAACAGCTGTGAACCTCTTTAATTTTACAGGGCTCTGAATTACTTTATAAATCCTCCCCACTCTGTAATATATCTCTGTTTGTGAACTTCAAATGAGTGTGTATGTGAAAGTCGGAGCTTTTTGTAAAAGTTATTTTTACTTCAACGTGGCGAATAATAAAACTACCTTTGTTTCTTGAAAACTCAGCAAAACAGGTCTGATTGTGTCTTTTATTGTCATGGCATCTAAACAGTTAAACAATCAGGAATTAGCCTGTTGAATAAAAATCATTTTGCGGTTAAATGTGGAGGAGGGAAAAAGAGGGAATCCATTCGACAACCCTCACCTGATCACAACCACACTAATATGTGAAATATGTACCAAGCTAAAACCACTATCCAGTAATATTTGTTCTATATCAGTTGCATTGCTCATTTTTCACTCAGTACTGCGGAATGGAAGACTGCATTGCTCGACAGAGAGCCAGCATAAGCTCAATGGGCTGAATGACCTCCTTCTGCCCTGTAAATGACTTTATGACTATGGATTTATATGGTGTTTCAGTATTACCATCCCAAAATCTCTCCCTCTCACCAACGCTGTCGATAGAACAGAAAGGCAACAACTGAATTAATTCCCACAATGAATCAACTCACTCCTAAATCATACAACCTCAAGCTTTCTTTGTTGCAGTTTTTAGGTTTCTGTGAAGGATTTACACATGAGAACATTTGAAGTCAGCCAACTCGAACACAATTTCCTCATTCCTGTATGATAATCCGATGCGGTGCAGTCAGAAACAGGCATTACCTTTGACACATTGCTGGTCCGCCTCTAGCCCCAGGTTAAACACATCCCATTGCAGATAGTTGGGTCTCTAGCTGCCTCGGGTTCCCTTACATTAAATAACCTATGTTTGGCAGTTTGCAAGATCACCTCGTAGCATGAATATTTATCACTTGTGTGGGTAAGAGGTTTGATTAGCCAAAGCATTTGCTTAAACTCCGTGTTTTCTCACAGAAAGGGGGATTGAGAGACAGAGTGGCATTAGGCTGCAGCTCAGTGACTTTAATCTTCCAGCTCTTTGTACTTCAGAGAAACGTGAAAGAGAGAGGAAGTTGCTTCTGTGTTGTGACTGATCCTCTGAGTCGAAGCTACAAGCATAATCCTGAATTTACAGTGAGCCGAGCTGACCTCCCAATCCAAACCATGAACAGATTACTTTGCACTGTGTACCACATCTTTCCATACAGTACAATACTTGCAGAGGTTTAAGGCAATTTTCTCTTAACAGCTTTCAGGTATTTAGCCTCTCTGGGGACACCTATGGAAGCCACTTGTCACCCAACTGTAAAGCTAAGTTGTTTGCACTGAATACATTAAAAGCTATGGATGGATTTTATTTGCAACAATCTTTTATCATAGAATTTACACTGCAGAAGGAGGCCATTCGGCCCATCGAGTCTGCACCGGTTCTTTGAAAGAGCACACTGCTCAAGCCCACATCTCCACCCTATCCCCATAACCCAGCAACCCCACCCAACACGAAGGGTAATTTTGGACACTAAGGGCAATTTATCATGGCCAATCCACCTAACCTGCACATCTTTGGACTGTGGGAGGAAACCGGAGCATCCAGAGGAAACCCACACACACGGGGAGAACGTGCAGACTCCGCACACAGTGAACCAAGCCAGGAATCGAACCTGGGACCCTGGAGCCGTGAAGCAATTGTGCTAACCACCATGCTACTGTGCTGCCCTTTTGACACTTGCTTCAACACAGTCACTGCAGGTTTGTTTTACCAAACACTCCCACCAATTTATTGCATTGTTCTGCTTGTAACATTTTATAAGTTTTTTGAAGTTATACATGCATAAATACATCTTTTCATTTACCTTTTTCTCCTTCTGCAAAGAAAGGGGAACATAGTTTTGCTCTTTGCTCTCTCTGACATGGTTGCATATTTCTCGATGCACATCATAGAAAGATAAGAGACAATATCAGCCTGTGCTCGGAAGGTCCCAGGGAGATTTACAACCAGTTAATTACTTTTGAAGGGCAAGCACAGTTGTTAGGTTGGGGAAAACATAGTTTTCTCTCCTCTGCATTTTGGTAAGTCAACATTCCCACTTGCAGGAGAGAGGAAAATGGGGAGGAGACCCCCTCATATCAAGATTCTGCCATAGAGTTTCCTGCAGTGTTGGGGTTATCATGTTTACTTCACGCAAATGGTCCCGGGTTTGGAACCGGACATGTACACTGTCAAAATCCTCAGTGAGCATAATTCGGACAGCACCCACACTAGATTCAGGCCTATTCTCCCTGTTTAAATTTGGCAGAAGGGGACAAGGCCATAAGATGTTGGAGCAGAAGTAGACCATTCGGCCCTTCGTGCCTGCTCTGATAGGATAATCCCCAACTCCCCTTTCACTCCTTATCCCCATGACCCTTGCTTCGACTGATTAAAAATCTTTCTATCTCAGGCTTAACATCTCACATCAGCCCAACACATCACACACCTTCCACCCCCACATTGATCCTGTATATACCTCTCGCTGCCTCAGGAAGGCAGGCAGGATTATCAGATACCCCCTCCCACCCAGGCATTGCCTTCTTCCAGACCTTTCCAGCAGGCAGAAGGTACAGTAGTCTGAAGACTCGCACATCCAGACATAGGAACAGCTTCTTCCCCACAGCTACAAGACTCCTCAATGACTCCCCCTCGGACAGATCTGTTCCCTGTAAGAACACTATTCACAACACCCTATGCTGCTCTTGCTCATTTATTTGCTTTGTTTGGCCCCTTGAGCCGCACTGTAACCAATCACTGTTTTGCCGATGTACCATTTGTCAATGTTCTCTGTTGATTATTCTTGTGTCTACTATGTACGTACTGTGTACGTTCCATGGCCGCAGAATTATACTTTTCACTGTACTTCAGTACATGTGACAACAAATCAAATCAAGATCAAAATCAAATCAGTCGCATTCTTTTCCTGGGTAGATTAATGGCAGGTTACTGATAGAAAACAATGAGTCAACCCCATTACGACACTCCCGACACAATTGGGACTGCAGACTAAAGTCAAGTCTCAAAATCTCTCCTGGCTGCCACGCATCAGCTTCAGCTAAAGGTTTTAGGACCTTCTGTTCCTCCATCAGCTTCAGCTAAAGGTTTTAGGACCTTCTGTTCCTCCATCAGCTTCAGGAGGCCCCAGTCTTGGTAGTCATGAAAGTAGCTGTCAGTTTGAAAAGTCTGCACGTACTCATTTATTATCTCTGATTTCTGGGTGACCTACCCAACAAGGGACAGGTTTGAGACTTGGAGTATGCCGAGGTACTTTCTTGGCCCAGGAGAGTAAGCTACTGTTTTGCAGGCAAATGTTTCTCTTCCCTCTGGAATTGGTAAAAGAGATACTTCAGTCTTTAAATATTGAGAATCTTCCTTTGTAGGTTGGAATTAACCTTTTTCTCACAGATTGGTGAATAGTTTCTTCATGGTGTTAAGTGTAATTCAAAAATGATGCATTAGAGTGGTGTGAAAATCTCGGCTGGGATTCTCCGACCCTGCGCCTGGTCAGAGAATCCCCGGGGGGGGGGGAGGCGCGAATCCCGCCCCCAACACCAGCTGTCCTACTCTCATGTGCTGTTTTCAGGGTTCGCCGGGATTCCCGCGACGCCGGTCGGAGGCCATTGACAGCGGCCCTCCGGCGATTCTTCGGGCCCCGATTCGCCGAGTGGCCGTCCAGTATGGGCCAGTCCCGCCGGCGTGAACTACTAACCTCATGCACAGCGGGACCTGGCAGGTAAGTGTGTGGGGGCAGTCTGGGGGGGGGGGGGGGCACGGGGGGTTCCGACCCCGGGGGGTCGACCCCATGGTGGCCTGGCCCGTGATCGGGGCCTACCGATCCTGCGGGAGGGCTGTTTGTGTGGGGGCCTTCTTTCCTCCGCGCGGGTCCCTGTAGCACTCCGCCATATTGCCTGAGGGCCAGTGCGGAGATGAGAACCCACGCACATGTGCGGAAATATGCCGGCCGGTCCGCGCATGCGCGAGATCATGCCGGCCGTTCCGCACATGCACAAACTCACGCCGTCCCTTCGCCACCGCCTGGAGCAACAGGGACAACTCTGGCAGCAACCTAGCCCCTTAGAAAGGTGAGAATTCCTCACCTTGGTGAGCCGTTGACGCTGGAGTCATTGGCGCCGGTTTTCCCGCCGGCATGGGGACATAGCCCCATTTTCAGAGAACCCCGCCCCCACATATTTTGCCAAAGTGCCTGTACAATACATTTGTTTCGCTTAAACACAATCTCTCTTCACAGAATCACTGAATTGTTAATGGCACAGAAGGAGGCCATTTGACCCACCGTGTCTGTACCGGGTCTCCAAACGGGCATCATGACTTGGTGCCATTCCCCTGCCTTTTTCCCGTGCCCCTGCACATTGTTTCTATTCAAGTAATCATCTAAAGCCCTCTTGAATGCCTCAATTGAACCTGCCTCCACCACACTTCCACACAGCAAATTCCAGACCTCAAACACTGGTTGTGTGAAAACATTTTTGTTCACGCCACATTTTCTTGCAAATCACTTTAAATTTGTGCCCTTAGTTCTTGATGTTTTTGTGAATGGGAGCAGTTTCTCCCTATCTATCTCTGGTGCAAATAACATTCATGACAACAAACCAAAGTGAACCAGAAGTACATTCCGGTCAGAATTTTATTTGGCTGGAGTGGGAACATGCCCAACCTGGAAGTGCATTCAATTGCTTGGGAGTACGCTTTATATTTATATTTATTGTCACGTGTACCGAGGTACAGTGAAAAGTATTGTTCTGTGTATAGTCCAGGCAGATCGTTCCACGCATGAGAAAACATAGGACGTACTATAAATACACAATATGAATAAATAGACATAGACCAGATGCACACTGTGCTCCAATGCTCAGGAAGCATACGGAATATATTGCTAACAACAGTGAAGAAGATACTTGGAGAGATCAGTTCAGTCCATAAGCGGGACATTCAAGGGCCTGGTAACAGTGGGGAAGAAGTTGGATGGAATTCTCCGATCCTGGGGCTAAGTGTTGACGCCATCATAAACGCTGGAGCGTTTTATGATGGCGGAAACTGGCCCCTAGAATCAGCGATCCTGCGCCGCAAAGGGGGCCAGCACAGCACTGGAGCGCTTCACGCAGCTCCAGCTGCTGATACGAGCGCAAACATGGTGGGTTCGCGCATGCGCGTGGTTTGCTGTCTCCGCGCCAGCCCCAACGCAACATGGCGGAGACCTACAGGGGCCCGGTGTGGAGGAACATAGGCCCCCACCGGAATAGCCCACCCACTGATCAGTAGGCCCCAATTGCGGGCCAGCCCCCTTGGAGGCCCCCCCCGAGTCAGATTCCCCCCCCCCCCCCCCAACCAGGCCACCCCCCGCAGCAAGAATGCCGAGGTCCCACCGGGTAGGAACACACGGGAACGACGCTGGCGGGACTCGGCGAACTCAGCCCATTGCGCGGGGAGAATTGGAGAATCCTGCCCACTGTTTTTGAACCTGTATGTTCATGTTCTCAGACTTTGTATGTTCTGCCTGACGGAAGAGGTTCGGAGAGCGAACAACCCAGATGGGAGGGGTATATGATAGTGCTGCCCGCTTTCCCAAGGCAGCGAGAGGTATAGACAGAGTCAATGGATGGGAGGTGGGTTTGTGTGATGGACTGGGCTGTGTTCACAACTCTCTGAAGTTTCTTGCGGTCCTGGGCCGAGCAGTTGCCATAGCAGACTGTGATGCAGCCAGATAGGATGCTTTCTATGGTGCATCTGTAAAAACTGGTAAGAGTCTTCAGGACACTTCGCTTTCTGAAGTCTAGCTCCTTAGGTTTGCAGACATTGAGGGAGAGATTGTTGTCGTTACACCATGCTACTCGGTTCTCTATCTCTCTCCTGTACTCTGACATATCATTGTTTGAGATACAATCCGCGACAGTCATGTCATGTCATTCTGATGTCTTCACACACATGTGCAATTGCGTGACCAGCGGCCGCATGGCACATCGGATATGCACCTCCCACAATTAAAGGACTAAATAAAGCCATTAAAGGTCCAATTGACAGTGAATTCGTGCTGCCCATGTGATTTTTTGCTCATCATGTTGTTGCCAATAATGTTTTTTTATAAATGTTTTTATTCAGTTTTCGTATTTTATATTGAACAAATTACAAATTGTTAGGAGAGAGAAAAAAAAAACAAACAAAAACAAACACGCAAAAATTAACACACATATTTACAGGTAAGCATCTTCGTAGTAGTAACTGCGCCCCCCCCCCCCCTCCCCCCCTCAACATGTTTATTTAGCTTGGTTTTGGGCCTTAGCTAGCCATCGAACCCCCGTAACGAACCTGTAGCCCCCCCCCCCCCCTCCCGCTACCTTCCCCCGACTATTCTTCCTCTTGTACATTGGCCACAAATAGGTCCCGGAACAGTCGCATGAATGGCTCCCACGTTCTGTGGAAGCCGTCGTCCGACCCTCGGATGGCAAATTTGATTTTCTCCATTTGGAGAGATTCCGAGAGGTCGGACAGCCAGTCCGCAGCTCTGGGCGGTGCTGCTGACCGCCAGCCAAACAGGATTCTACGGCGGGCGATCAGGGAGGCAAAGGCAAGGGCATCCGCCCTCCTCCCCAGGAATAGATCTGGCTGTTCTGAAACCCCGAAGACCGCCACTATCGGGCATGGCTCCACCCTCACTCCCACCACTTTGGACATTACCTCGAAGAAGGCTGTCCAGTACTCCACGAGTCTGGGGCAGGACCAGAACATGTGGGCGTGGTTGGCCGGGCCTCTTTGGCACCGTTCACATCTGTCTTCCACCTCCGGGAAGAACCTACTCATACGGGTTCTTGTTAAGTGGGCTCTATGTACCACTTTTAGTTGCGTCAGGCTGAGCCTTGCGCACGTGGAGGTGGAGTTGACCCTATGCAGTGCTTCGCTCCAGAGTCCCCACCCGATCTCCATCCCCAGGTCGTCCTCCCATTTCCTCCTTGTTGCGTCCAGTACGGTGTCGTCCCTATCTACCAGTCGGTCATACATGTCACTACAGTTCCCTTTCTCTAGGATACTTGCGTCCAGTAGGTCTTCCAGTAGTGTCTGTCGTGGCGGTTGTGGGTACGTCCTTGTCTCCTTTCGTAGGAAGTTTTTGAGCTGCAGGTACCGTAGCTCGTTCCCCCCAGCTAGCTGAAATTTCTCTGTCAGTTCGTCCAGTGTTGCGATCCTGTCGTCCGTGTATAGGTCCCTGACTGTCAGTGTCCCCCCGTCCTGCCTCCACCTTTTGAAGGTGGCGTCGGTCAGTGCTGGTTTGAACCTATGGTTGTTGCAGATGGGAGCCCTGTTCGACATTTTGGTCAGGCCAAGTTGCTGCCGCAGTTGGTTCCAGGATTGGAGGGTGGCTGTCACCACTGGGCTGCTGGAGTGTTTTTTGGGTGGGGATGGGAGTGCTGCCGTGGCGAGGGCCCGGAGGGAGGTTCCCATGCAGGAGGCCTCCTCCGCACGCACCCACTCAGCTTCTGGCTCCTGGATCCATCCCCTTACTCGCTCGGCTGTTGCTGCCCAGTGGTAGAATTGTAGATTCGGGAGGGCTAACCCTCCCCTGGTTTTTGTTTTTTGTAAGACCTTCTTTGGGATCCTAGCATTTTTACCCCCCCATACGAACGCCATGATGAGTTTGTCCAGCGCTTTGAAAAAGGCCTTGGGGATGTAGATCGGAATGGATCTAAACAGGAAGAGGAACCTGGGCAGTACGTTCATTTTGATCGTCTGAACTCTCCCCGCGAGGGAGAGCGGGAGTGTGTTCCATCTTTGCAGGTCCTTTTTAACTTCCTCCGTCAGGCTGGTGAGGTTCCATTTGTGGATCCCTTTCCAGTCATGGGCTATTTGGATCCCCAGGTAGCGGAATTTATTGTTGCCAATAATGTTGGTGTTTCTCGGTCCCACCCAGCAGCGTCGCCAATAGAAATACCCCAGCCGTGGGTATTTCTATTTATCTTAGTGGACCACAAGCCTTCCCTCATATCGATCAAATGACCACACAACCAGTTAGTTAGTTCAAAAGATGGTTTATTTACATTCACAAGAGTTATCTCAACATGCAAACACAATATCTACTATGAGTTAAACTACACCTATCAGCTACAATAACCTATACTTAACTTCAGGGTGACTGGCACTGTGCAAATGGATAAGGCCTTTATCTGGATTTCACTTGGCTGGTTCGAAGAAAGTGGCTCTGTCTCTGCTGGGCTCATCCGTCAGGTAGCGATCGTTGGTCTTGAACTTGGCTGGCTGTTCCTGCTGCAATTGGGCTGGCACAGGCCGGATCCAAAAGAGACAGAACACATGGCTGTGTCCTCTTTTATCCCTCTGGGATTTTGCGCTCTTTGGGGAGGTCCTTAACCTTGGACCCAATAGTTCGATAGGGCTCTGATCACTGTCTTCGATTTCGGCCAATCAAGGGGCAGGTGCGTTGGTGGCTGGGTGGGTCCTCAGTGGTCATTGACCTTGGTAGTTGTGCTCTCTGAGTAAAGGGAGTGGTACAGCCGATCAGTCTGTGGCTGTACCAGTTGCTTGATTGGAGTTCTATTGTCCTGGGAAAATCGGCCATTAAAATGCAAACGAGCGGGGGTTTCGATCAGGTCTGCCTACCTGTGTTTCAGATACACATGGGCTCTGTATCTGTCTGAGTCCTGGGTTGGCCATAATTCCCATGGTCCTTTGCAGGTGGCCATGTTAGAAGGCTACAACGTTTTTTTAGTTTCCTCTAGGTAGGCAGGAGAAAAGACCACCAAAGCAGCAGCAGTATTTCTGTGATCGAGGTCATAGCTGTGCGAGTATAAAGTTTTGCTTGAGTTCCCTAGTTAGTATTTGAAGTGTGACTTCCCTGGAAGGTTTTCCTGAGGATTAGAGCACAGTGTACTATCATTCGAAAGGCATTGATCTTCTGCATCTGCTCTATTGGGAATGGTCTACTTTGCTGGTGGGACAGCCTCTGAAGAGGAAGTGAGGGATAGAAGGAACAGGAGGCCAGGTGAGTGTAGACAGTACTGGCTGACAAGAGCTGTCCCCAGAAGAGGTAACTGATGACCCCTGTCCACCACCCAAGGACTGAGGCAGAGGAGAAATATAACAGGAGTCATGCATCCGCAAGAATAGCGGTAGAGAGGACCACCGAGCTGCACAAGTTGCGCTTCCGATGCCTTGACCAATCATAGAATTTCTACAGTGCAGAAGGAGGCCATTCGGTCCAATGACTTTGTACTGACCCTCCGAAAGAGCACCCCACCCATCCCCACAACCCCACCTAACCTGTACAAGGCATGAACAATCCATCTAACCTGCACATTTTTGGACTGTGGAAGGAAACCAGAGCACCCGGAGGAAATCCACGCAGACACGGGGAGAAAGTGCAAACTCCACACAGTCACCGAAGGCCAAAATTGAACCTTGGTCCCTGGCGGTGTGAGGCAGCAGTGCTAAGCACTATAACACCATGCCGCCCTACTGGGTTTGCTCTATTGGGGGGTTATCAGGCAGGAGTCTCACTCATGGGGAGCTTCCATGCAGGGGTCTCTCTTATGGGGGGCTTTCAACACGGGTCTCTCTCTTGGGGGGCTTCCAGACAGGGTCTCTCTTATGGGGGTCTCTGGTGGAGGTCTTTCTAATTCAGGGGTCTCTGGTTGTGCGATAGACTGGGGAGTCTTGTGGGGGTAAGGTGGGCAAGTCTTGCATTGTGGGGTGAGGCTGGCCCTCTGATGGACTTTGGAACCAACTTAAAGAGTTACCCCTTGGCCCATCACGAGGTTCATCATGTCAGGGCCACGTTTGTCAGGGCCTGCACCAATTCTTACCCATGTGATTCCTGACCCAGAGGACCAGAGAATCATGAGAGCCCAGAGAATATGGTGCCCTGGCCATTAGTAGGATTCATGGGTTTTAATGACTTGTTTGCATCCTCCCACTGCTGCGAACATCTATCCTGACACCAGCGGGGCCCCGGAGCATCGGAATGGGCACTAATTCCTTTGTCTGCCCGACGCTGGATTCTCCACAGAATCAGGAACTCAGCTTTGGGTGGCGGAGAATCCAGTTTATATCTCATCACAAAAACATAAAAGAGCACAAAGATATTCCAAACCTAATAGAATTGTTAAAGTAATAGGCGCAAATAATGGCACTCGTGACACGCCTCTGTTGTGTTTAAGGTGCCTTGAACCTGAGGGTTCTGTGGCCTGATGCCCCTTAATCCCCCTATCATACCCCACACTCGCTGGCAGTGACATGGGAGGCAGCCCATTAACGTTGCTGCCCTGGTGACTGTGATGACATTGCAGTCGCCTTCTGGCCACTTGAGGTATCCAGCGGCCACTGGTGGAGGGTCAGAGGAACTGCAGCCATCATCTGGAAGACCCTGACGTGAGAGTGATGTGTCCTCACCACTGTGCACTATCCACCAAGGTGTAGTATCTGCACTGGTACCTGACCGGATGGGGGCCGGGGGGGGGGGGGGGGGGGGGGGGGGGGGGGGGGGGGGATCTTGGTGTTTCCTGCAGCTGATGTGGTTGGCTCATCTGTGGAAGGAAGACACACTATTAGAGAATTCAACGACCATCGTTGTTACACATGTTAGATTGCCTGCTGAGACCATACAGAGTTGTTGCATGGTACCCTCTGCATTGGAGCTGCAATGGACTCTCTGGCTGGGACTGCTCACTGTCGGATAAGTGGGGTCCATGAACTCTCCTCTGCGGCACATGCATCTTGGACCTACGCACTTACCCTAGACTCATATCCCACCAGGATCAGAAGAGCGAGCTGGCCAATTGCATTCCAATTCTCGAGCATCACTCACTCCTAGGCAGGATCAGTAGATTGAGGACTTCCACCCCAATTCAGTATTGTGACTTGTCTTCTCCTGAAAGCAAACAATAGGAAGTTTCATTAGTGTTCCATCTTCCTTGAGGTCCATTCCGGAAGCTCCCTCCTCCACGCAGTTATTTAGCAGGCCATTTCATTGTGGCACGCTTCCCCCCTCCAATGCACTGCAGCCTATTGTGCTGACAGTCCAGCTTTGACAGAGCAGGCTTCAGCGCCAGCTGGCATACATACTCAAACCCCTGAGAGCTCAGGGGATTTGACATCTGACTACTTCTCCCCGAATAGGTCCGTGCCATCTCTGCATTTACCATGCCGGCCACAGAACCTTGTTGAAGCTTTTGCGGCACTGAAACCAGGCCCACTAACCTGGGCAGAGACCTTCATCCAGGCCTTCATTGTCAGATGGAGGCCTTTTCTAGCTGTCTCTGGGCATCAGAATGTTGTGCCTGGCCCTGACTTCCTGCAGTCGGGCCGATGGGCTCACTCAACTTGCCCGCCAACATTTCATCGAACAAAATAGGAGCAGGAGGTTGTTCGGCCCTTTGGGCCTGCTTTCATGACCTGCTGATTCTGATGCCATTGCCAGACAGCAGTAAAGTTAATGTTCTTAAGACACACAATGCCCTCAGCCTCCTCTATAACTACTGGCAGCGTCGAGGGAGCTGCCTCCTCAGGTTTTAAACCACCTCTGCCGATTCCTCATTGGACCCAGTGCCCGATGTTTTCCCAACCAGCAGACGTGTTACCATCACGTTGACAACGTGATCTTGGGTGGGTTTCACGTCCGCTTCTTACAGTTCTGACCTACCCTGACGATGAGATTGAGGCAACAGCGTCATGTCGTTCCAGACGTTGTAAGAAAATCCGTGCTCCACCTCTTCTTTCTCTTCTTCTGCCTTTTCTCACAAGATTGTAATTAAATGTACTGACCGCGTGCAAGTAAAACACTTCTGGCTGGATTCTTTGGGCGCGATTCTCCGCTGCCCACGACGGGTCGGAGAATAGCGGGAGGGCCTTCCCGACACCCGCCAAGGGTGGCATGGGCCAGCGATCGGTGGGCACCGATTGCGGGCAGCGGGTCCGATACCCGCGCACTATTTGTTCCTCCGCCGCCCCGCAGGATCAGTCCGCGGGGCGGCTGAGGGGCATGACGGCCTGCGCATGCGTGGGTTTGACACATCTGCGTGATGATGTCATCCGCGCATGCGCGGGTTGGAGCCGTCCAACCCGTGCATGCGCGGCTGACGTCATCGTGCGCGTCAGCCGCCGTGACACTTGGCGCGCGGGCTTAGCGACGGTCGCTAAGCCCGCGATGTCGTGCTTCACGGGGCTGCGCTGCTAGCCCCGCCCGGGGGGAGAATCGGGTGCCGGGAGGGGGCGCGGAGGCTGCCGTGAAACACGGCCAGTTTCACGGCAGACTTCACAACTCTCCGCATTTGCAGAGAATCGCGCCCATGGTTCCTGAGACTAAGTGTTGATGCCAGGCAGGATCCGTGGAGTTCCATCAAAACTGGTGCCGCACCTGGACTGATTCAGTGATGGTTAAGCGGCTAGCACCGGGGTAACATGGAACAGAATCAATTCCGATGAGAAACAGTGCCGGATTCACCGGATTTGCGATTGACATTCAGGAGGCCAACAAACTGCAGCCGCATTTACACACTTAACTCCCCACACACACGCACCATCCTAGCAAACAAGATAGCGCTCGTTGCGTTGGAGCGCGCCTTCCCGTTAATGGGCTGTTGATGGGCTGGCTGGGGTCAAAGGGCCCCTAGGGGGGTTGCCTGGGGGGACAGCCATACAACCATGGGCAGTACAGTAGCCCAGTGGTTAGCACTGGTTTAATTCCCGGCTTGGATCACTGTCTGTGCGGAGTCTGCATGTTCTCCCTGTGTGTGAGTGGGCTTCCTCCTGGTGCTCCGGTTTACTCCCACAGTCCAAAGATGTGCAGGTTAGATGGATTGGCTCTGAAAATTTGCCCTTAGTGTCCAAGAAGGTTTGGTGGGGTTGCTAGGTTATGGAGATAGTATGGAGGCGTGGGTTAAGTGGGGTGCTCTTTCCTAAGGGTGGGGCAAATTCGATGGGCCAAATGTCCTCCTTCTGGACTTTAAATTCTATGATTCTATGACATGCGGCCCTAAGTTCACAGTGGGCAGTCAGCGGTGTGCGCAGCTGCATGGCAGCCTTGCAAGCTGCGGCAATGGTGTTCCATGGCAGTCCACCATGACCCCACAGCCCACCTACTGGCCACCCCTCGCTCCTCCCCCCGGCCCTGGCAGAAGCCTCCCGGCCAGCAGCACAGCTGTCAGCAAATAATGGTGACGTTGGAAGCTTTCCGTACCCCCTCTCTCTCCCCCAGCAGTCACAGTACCTGTTTCATGGGGAGGGATTCTCCGCTATCTGGCGGGCGGCCGTACCAGCGGCAAAAAGTGGCGTTAACCACTCCGGCGTCGGGCCGCCCGGAAGGTGCAGAATCCTCCGTATTTCCACGGGGGTGGCCAGAGCTGGAGTGATTGGCGCCGCGCCAACAGCTGCCAAAGGACCTCTGCCAGCCGGCATGTTGCCGCATTTCCCAGGAACGCCAGCGTATTCCCAGAACTGCTGGCGGGTGTTTCCTGCGCATGCGCGGTGGGTTTCTTCTCCGCGCCGGCCGTAGTGGGCCGTTACAGATCACCCCGCGCCCCCCCCCCCCCCCGAGGACTCCGCAGGTCCCGTCGGTAAGAACCTTGTGCAATTTAAAAATCCAATATGAACACGAGCGATGATGTAACAACATGTGAGATTGATGCTCGAGAATTGGAGTCAACGGGCCAGCTCACTCTTCTGATCATGGTACAGCCGGTGGGACAGGCTGAAAACGGGCAGCTGCTTGGCCCATCGTGAAGCAAAGAATCAGCGGGGGGGGGGCACTGCCAACGGCCCCCGACTGGCGCAACGCGATTCCCGCCACCCGCCAAAGAACCGGCGCCGGAGAATTCGGCAGCCGGCATTGGGGTGGTCGCCCCCCGGCGATTCTCCGGTCCGCCGGGGGGGGGGGGGGGGGGGGGGGGGGGGGTCAGAGAATTCTGCCCATGATTTTTAAAAGGACAAGTGAACCTTGCCGTTGGGAATTCGGCCCATTGGGGGCAGAGAATCAAGGAGGCGCCGGAGATTACAGGGTCAGGCCCGCTAATGACATGCCAACAGCGTTTACTGTACATGCATTCTGGAATGCATTAACGCCGCTGTCGAGGCGACAGAGAATTGCAATTTGTCTTGAAATCAGCACCTGCCATGATTTTGACATTGGAACCGATTCTCTGCCCAATCGCATTTCCCAATTCCAGCATCAGCTGATGCAGAATCCCGCCCCTCAATTTTGTAGCATGGAAAGCTGTTGTCAGTTGACAATGCTGTGCCAACAGGTATCTTGTTCAAGGGCCTCCTGGTCAAACATGGAGGCTCTGAGTCATGGACACACCTTTTTTGCACAACTACAATACCACAAATTGTGGCATTGATATTTAAAAAAAAGTAATTTCACTTGTAAATATCGCACATTACAGTAGTTTCATTTTATCCATGTGCACATACATCATTATTTGTTACAACTAGCTTAGTCAGGGAAATAAATGTATTTCTGTTTGTAAGTAAAAAGTAACATGTTGTGAAGTGGACCAGTGTGGAGAGCTGACTGGGTGGAGGCTGGTGAACATTGGGATGAAGAGAGAGGAATTCAGACTGCATACATCATCGCTGGTGTTCATATTGGATATTAACCGAACAGGAACCCATTAAGGTGGTGGCCTGTGGACTAATTACACCACCACTCTGTCCACAGTAACTCTTATAGATATATGTAACCCTCTGGATATGTGTTAAATAGCTTTCTTCCTGCCTTGTCAAGATACATGTTACATCCATTGCCGATATACACAAGGTTACTCCCTTGCTGAGAGCCCGAAATGATCACAAATATGTGGTCTTGCAGAACAATGGCACTATTTGCACAGGCATTGAAACCAACTTAGGTTTGAGGTATTATCTCATATGTCAAGGAACCAGGGACATGAAGTCACAGCTCACAAGGCTGGGCTAAATTGCTGGCTTTGAAAGCAGACCAAGCAGGCCAGCAGCACGGTTCGATTCCCGTAACAGCCTCCCCAAACAGGTGCCGGAATGTGGCGACTAGGGGATTTTCACAGTAACTTCATTTGAAGCCTACTCGCGACAATAAGCGATTTTCATTTCATTGTTGTTGACGCCATAGAAATGTGACTTGGTTAGGGAAGTCATGCAGAAGAATTTGTTCTTGGACCAACCACCTGGGAACATGCTCCTGGACAGGATCATACTCAGCACTGGTGTTATAAATATATACCACTGCCTACTGGGTTAATAAAAATTTTCCTCATAAAGGGGAAATTGTATCCAAATGTTTGTGTGGTGTCATTGATATGTAGTATGGTGGTCCAGAACTTGGAGGGAAGTGAGACCCCTGTTTAAGAGTCTTATATATAGGGGCAGCACGGTGGCACAGTGGTTAGCATTTGCCAGTAATTCCCTGCATGTAACACACTTTGGCTCTGCATCCTGATTTGCATTGGCACAATTACCAAAGCCATACCTCAAGAAATCATCTTTGTACTGCTTTGTTCCCGATTTCAGTTTCTTCTTAATGGATTGTTCACCAGAGGCCCTGAAGCTCGGTATACAGCTCACACTAGCACTGCTTTGTCCTGCCATTGAATCTCCTGTGCAGTTCTCTCCAGCAAATTCCGTTGTGATATCCTGGGCTGTTTGTGTCTCTGGCTCTCTCTTCCTTATTACAAAATAATCCATCTTCAGTTCTTCACAGTCCTGTTGCTTGCTGGCAGCTACAAAATGGAGGAATCTCTCCACCATGATTTTGTGCCCAAAACATAGTTGTACAGAACATGTGATGTCAATATACATGCAGGACGTGTGACCTGCTCTCTGCCGCCGCTCCTCGTGGGAAGACTCTGTCGTTCGCATTTATAAACCGGTCATGACCGCCATTCTTAAAAGCCAGTCACGCCCATTGGGCATTTCTCCCGTGTTCGGGAATGGCAATATAGATTTCTCCGCAACCCATCCTTGATACACTCGTGGGTCAGTACCCACAGTTTGAAAAACCCTGACCTGAAAGATACTGCTGAGGTTCGCTAGAGAAGGCTGTGGTTGGAGGGATGTTCAGGCCAAGTCTGAAAGAATGTAAATCTTTCAAACAGGAACATAAAGGGCTGGATTAATTCGCACCGCAAGATCTCCATAGGCCGGTGCGGTCCATGTAAAGGTCCATTGATCTCGGACGGGAATTCCGGTCACCGGGCTGGCATGGCCTGAGAATCCCAACCAAAATGTTCAAGTTATCTCTTGTATTCAAGTAAATTAATTTATGGGCCAGAATTTTACGCTGATTGAGCGGGCACGCAGCTGACCCTGAAGCACACAAGAAGACATTGGGCATGCACCTTCACGTTCGTGCACAGCATTATGGTCGATGGGCGCGCACGGGAGTCTGAAGCGCACCCACCAACAAGTAAGTGGCCAATTAAGACAACTGAGGAATCGATTGGTGGTGATTTTACGTGCTCTGTCCAATTTTATGGTTGGCAGACGGGCCAATCAGCCAGACAATTTCACGGTTCCGCGACAGGACAGGATGAAATGTCTGGGGTGATAGGAAATAAAGGTTGAAGTCTGATGAGGTCTGCTGTCAGACTGCGTGAATTTGCAGTGTAGACACAGTTTGCAGCATTTCTTCGAGCTTATTTCACTTATTTCACTTACACAGTACTGCGGTTCCCTGAGGCAGCTGTCAACCTTCAGGGAACTCGCTGGAAATGTCCACCCTCACCCTCACTACACTTGGCGCCCGTCCTCTTCCCACCCCACCCCCGGCAACGCTGAGCCAGTTAATTGACCAGCTGACATGAAATGGCGGTCGGGGTCCAATCGCAGCCCGAAGTGTGTGTTATGTCTGCTCCCGGGCCTGGATCTTCACACTTTTCAGCCAATTACGCAGCCCATTATTTGCTTGAGAAGTGTGACACAAACCATTAGTGTCAGCATCTGCTGACTGCCTGGTCTCTGCTTTGTGAGAATATTAACCAGCATTAAATCTGACTGGAAGAACCAAATGTTTAATTGACAGTCAGCACACTTGAACATAAAGAAATGTTTTTGTTTGAAAATATCCTTTCCAAAGAAACAATAGCATTGAAATGCTAAACATACTTGTCCTCTTTCTGTTGGCATGGATTCGTTCTGGGCTGAATAATTTTCAAATAAAGTCCACTTTATTGTGAGCATTGCCTTCCGTTGCTGGTAAACCTGGTATGGATGTGAGGGCGGGGGGGAGAGAGAGAGAGAGAGAGAGAGGGCGGGGCAGGGGATTCCCGGCCTTAGGTTTGCGCGACACATCTCCCAATCTTTACTTCCATTGAAGTCACAGAACAACATTTTCAAATGCTGGTGGGGTGTGGAACCGAGGCGGGTGCAATTTGAATATTGTAATTCTGAATGTTGTCTTTGCATCACCATCTGGCTGCTTTACTGCCACTGCCCCAATTGAGTCGATAACAGGATGGTTCATGGATATAAATCTGGGAAGATGTGGTGGGGGGGGGGGGGGGCAGAGATGGTTCTGCTCAGATCGCTCACCCTTTGTTGACACCCCCTCACCTCGCTCTCTCATAACGCCTGGTATGCAGTCGTATTCCACCGTCACTTCGCCCTGGGAGCCAGCAATAACCCTGGGCCTTGGGTGGCTATCCTATCAGCAGAAGCCATTGCCTCCCCAGAGCTACTGCTGCTCAATAGAGTTTACTGACCTCTGGTAGGCTGGCAGCCCTCGGCAGACTGGTCGCCTTCTCCTGTGGCTCCTCAAAAGCCTTATTGCTGTCCAGTTAAATGCCAGCGTGGCACTTAATTTGGTGGACCTTCCTAAAAGAGGAATCCTGTCACCTCTATTAAATAGTGTGGACTGAAGGATGCGAGGAGAAGATCTGGATAAACCTGAAGCTCATGGGCTGAATTCTTCGCCGTTGGGATTCTCTGTTTTGTCGCCATCCCGGGAGTTTCCCGATGGCATGAGGCTGCCCCACAATGGGAAACCCCATTGACCAGCCGGCGAAACGGAGAATCCTGACGGCGTGCTGCACCAGAAATCTGACGTGGCGGGACGCAGAAACGCTCCCCATAATTTTCAATTGTGAGTGCGTGCATGTGATTTTATGAGATGCATTCCTCACTGATGCACAAAAAAAATCCCTTCAGAGGTGCAAAGTCCCAGGCTGGCGACCACTTGGAAGTGATGACTGTGAGAACGTCAAATTTATTATCTATTATATTACATCTCCTACCCCTGAAGGGTCTCCAGTGCCCAGCCCACCCTGGGGCCGGGGTATTTACGTCCCAGAGACCCCCAGTTTAAGGAGGTGGCTTCATCCTTCCCATCTAAGGAGATCGTACTCGGGTGACGCCATAGGGATTCTGAGGTTGCAGATCCAGTCGGGTTGTAACAAGAGGTTAAATTCAGAAACAGTGAACAAGGAGATGCAAGATGATTGGGAATTCAATATTGAACATAAAAGTGGTTATTATTGAAACTTTCTCAGCACCAGAACTGAGTCACACATGCCAGGAAAATGTCTAGTCAAAAGGTTAGTCTTTTGTGGGTTTTCTGAGGCAGTGACAGCGGAAGGAGCACAAATCGATTTCAGCACGATTGGGCGAGTGAGGAGCAAATCAGTCACTTGACCACTGTCCACTTGCCATTCCTGGAAAGCACATGTGCGCAGACATACATCCAGGACAGAATGGAACTTGACTTTTATACCTCTCTCTGTTAATCAGATTGCTGACAACTCCTCGAGCAACACTTGTCTTGAATGGGACAACTGCAAATGTTGATTGTGGTGCCTCCATGTTTTTCTAATTAATTATCCAAAATGTTTATCTTCTTAATCTGGTGACCAAACCACACGTGCGTGATCATGTGAAGGCATAAGTAAGACAATAATAGTAGATAGCACGATTGGAAAGAAGCTATTGGCATTGCATATGTTTCTTCTCATTGGATCTGACTGGCGTGTGATCCAATAGATTTGCACAGGTTGCACAGTTTTAGCATATCCTGCTGACAAATGAAACATGGGCACATTTTTGTGACGATCTTGAACCCTGTCAGCAATTGTGTAATATGATAAAGCTTCACTGTGAGGAGAGGAGGGAGGGAAGGAGAATGTTTTTAACAAGCACAGTGGTGAGCACTGTTGCTTCACAGCGCCAGGGTTGAGCGATTCCTGGCTTGGATCACTGTCCGTGCAGAGTCTACAGTTCTCCCTGTATCTGCGTGGATTTCCTACTACTGCTCCGGTTTCCTCCCACAAGTCCCGAAATATGTGCTTTTAGATGAATTAGACATTCCGAATTCTCCCGAACAGTGTGGCGACTGGGGGATTTTCACAATAACTTCATTGCAGTGTTAATATAAGCCTACTTGTGACACTAATAAAGATTATTATTATTATGTCTAACAAAGGGCAGAAAAAGGGAACTCTTGGATTCATTATGGGCAGTAACATCAAAATCGAATTGTTAAATTGCTGAATAAAACATTTTTCAATTGTCATGAGTAAGACATTTCTGGCTCCCCAATGTCTTTGGAGGACAGCCAAAAGATACGCTGGGGAATCTCCTTTGAAAGTTCCCAAATAAGGATTTACCCTTTAATTGTCCGGATGCGCTAACTTCCTCTGGACAATTGCACTGCGCTTGGAACCATCCGACAAAGCGATTTAAATCGCTAACTTTGGATGATTCTGCCAGTGTTACACTAAGTCAGTAAAATTAGAAGGAATAAAGCCACTTCTAATTTCAGTGTAACTAATTTAAATACCCAGAGGGGTCCCCACATGGGGCTCCCCCCATCCTCCAACCCCCTAAGCAGCCACCCCATGGTACTCCACCGAACCACACCCCTCCCGATCAGATGCCCCCCCGACGTGACACAAATTTAGTTAGATCTCCCATGACCCTAACTTAAGCCCCCCTTTCCCCCCGCTGAAGGCTGATTCCCCACAATGTCCAACCTCCCACACATAGGTGGGCAATACCTGGCCATCAGCAGAAGCATCTGAGGCGCTATGAAGGAGACTTTAATGGGAGGGAAGCAACTGCCATTTACACAGGGTAAGCATCCGACAAGGCAATAGTCCACAGAGAGTGGATGGAGGGGGAAGCTGGCTCCCTGGGGATAGATCCAGTGGCGGACTGGCCAGGGTGTCAGCTTGCCCGATGGCAAGTGGGCCCCTGATGAAGTGGGCCCCCTATATCAAATAAAAATGCAATAAAGAAACAAACACAGACAACTGTTTTAGTAATAAAAAGGAATAAGAAAAAAAGAGAACAGGACACAAATAAGCAGTGCATGAAAAGGAACGAAGCAGGCGAGGTAGTGGAAGGATGTGGAATAGGGGGGTCCGGGTCGGGCATAATTAAGGAAATTCCATGTTTTCAGCAAGAGTATGTGAATTTAAAGATAAAGTTACAATTCGTGATTTGAGATGGTCGGCAACTTCAAAGGATATCAAGCAGTAGTCTTGGTTCAGCCGGTACATCGGTCCGGGGCCCGGAGAGCCAACAAGGGGCCAGTGAATCTCTGAAGGGCCCTTAAAAATTATAACTAATTAGATAAATAAATCTCCAACTTCTTTCCTGAGATTTGTATTCTAACTTAATAAAATATAATTGTTTTTAAAAAGAGCAATATCAAATAAAAATGCAATAAAGAAACAAACAAATAATCACTCAGTGTCTGAAGGAACGAAGCAGTGCTAAACGGATGTGAAAAGGAGTGGAGGGGGGAGGTTGCTGGTTCACCCGGGTCGGACATAGTTGGAAATCCACGTTTTCAGCAAGAGTATGTGAATTTAAAGATAAAGTTACAGTTCGTGATTTGAGATGGTCGGCAACTTGAAAGGATATCAAGCAGTACATAGGGTCGTGAGGTCACCGAAAAGGAGAAGCGGTACCTTTGACCGTGAATCATGAGGTCAAAGATATTGAAGTGATAAGCCATGATCGGTAAACTCAAAGGGTTGCGACTTGTAACACTACACTGGTATCAAACTGGGCATGTTAACTTTGGTCGTGGGACCATTCTTAATGTCTTACTATAGTCGGACCAAACTTCTAAGTTTCAACAGTTGTCTCAGTTGCTTGCTGGTGTGAACACTGGACAGTGGATTGTCTCCTCTTCTGAAGCTGCATAGGCCACAGTAGTATTGAGTAATGAACATAGCCTATTGAAGTGTAAGCAAGTTATTTTATATTTTTTTATCAAGTAGGGGTTTATCTGGCATTCCTTCAAGTTATTCTTGCAATCATCAATATTCATTTTTCCCAATGTGGGCTATTTTTAATTAAGTTTTTATTTCAGGAATATTACCCCTACCAGCATGGAAAAGAAAAAGCATAAATCTGGGTCACTAAAACACAAAGAACAAAAAGAAGCAGAAAGGAAGGAATCAGCCAAGCGATGCAGGCCTATTACAGAGTTTATAATATCACAAGCACAATCCACATCAATATCCAGTTCTGCAACAAATAATCAAGAAGCAAGAAACAATGCTCATGGTGATGATGCAATGACATGCGAGTTACAAGAACAGAGAAGAGATACTTTGAATGCAGAGACAAATACAAGTGCATCCATTACTAATCAACCCAGGCCCAATATTTCTTCTGGCTTCCTTGTTCCGGTATCTGTACTGCCTATAGTTGCAACATCTGAACACATAGCTTCAACTAGTGACAGGGAATCAGATATTCCTTCAAGCATAAATGACTTGGTTTCTGAAGCACATCCTGTAAATAAACCTACGCAAGAAAATGAAAGATCAATTACTGGAATCTTCCAATATCCATCACCAGCAAAGCTAAAACAGTTTTTTTTGCTGAACATCCACTTCAGCCACTTGATGATCTGCCATTTGATGCTCGTTTGTATGAAAGGAAAATTATGAATGACTCAGTCCCAAGAAAATGGCTAACATATAACAAAGAAAATAGATGCTTATATTGTTCATACAGCTTAGCCTTTGAGTTTCCCAACACTTGTAATCCATCACCCTTTGTACGTGGCTTTAGTGACTACAGGCGTATTAGCCAGAGCTTGACTTTACATGAATCGACAACAACACATGTCAGAAATGCTCAGCAATTTATCAGTGTGGTTAATGATGGCACCTTAGATAAATTTTTTGCAGCATCACTAATTAAAAGGAAAGAAGAAGTATTGAAGCAGAGATGTATTGTCATCAGGATTATAGACATCATAAAGATGTTAGGCAAGCAAGCACTTCCTTTTCGAGGCCACAGAAATTAATCGGCCTACACTCTAGATAATGAGGTTCTGAATCATGGCAATTTTTTAGCTACAGTGCAGTTGATGGCAAAATATGACCCCATTATGGCAGCTCACATTTCTGCAGTGCAAAACAAGTCTAAACAAAGAATCAAAAGATTAGAGCAAAAAGGAAAGGCTCAAAGTAAAGGCCGTGGTGGACTTGTTACATACCTGAGTAAAACAACTATAAACATGTTAATCAAAATTATGAAGAATATGATACAAGAAAGAATTAGTCATGAAGTTTCTCAAGCAAAATATTATTCTATTCAGGTTGATTCAACACAAGATAATTCATCCATCGATCAGTTTAGCATTATTATTCGGTATGTGCTTAAAGGTATTATCTGTGAGCGACTACTTTCAGTTGTGCCAAGTAATGATGGTACAGGACAGGGACTTTTTGATCTATTGATTGAAACATTACAGCATCTTAAAATTGACCCCCAAAAATGTTTATCTGATAGCACAGATGGCGCTGCAAGCTACCATGGCCGGTATAATGGTTTACAAAGTAAAATTGCTGATGTGGCTGATCAACATGTTCATATATGGTGCTATGTCCATGTCTTGAATTTGGTGATAACTGAAACAACAAAATGTTATGTGCCTGCAGTTTCTTTTTTCAATTTGCTCCAGAATATAGCAACTTTTGTGAAAGCATCATACAAGAGAATGGCTGTATGGACAGAAGTTGTTGGAAACATCTAGGACAAGAAAAAATGAAACGATTAAAGCTAATTGGTGAGACCAGATGGTCAGGAAAATCCAATGCAGCAACAACTATATTTGGATGTTTTGATGATGCCGCTGCCAGTACTTTCGTAAATCTATTGACATGCTTATCAATGATACAAGATTCAGAAAAGTTTGATGCAAAAACAAAACATGAAGCAAATGTTTTACTTCAAAGTCTTCTAAAGTTTGAAACCATATTGACAGCATTTACTTGTATATATTTGAAACTGCAACCCCGTTATCAAGTTATCTACAGACAAGTGGTTTAGATATGTTTACTGCATGGAGTTTGGTAGATTCAGCTACAACAAAGTTGAAGGAACAGACAAGAACATTTGATAACGTTCACAGCAAGGCTTTGTAATTTGTAAATAAATGTAATGACAGGATTTCACAGATGAATATGGATGAAAATCAAACATTGGAAATTGATGCGTTGGAAACAGCATTGCCAGTTAAGAGGCAGAGGAAGAAGAAAAGAATGGCAGATGAGTTTATTGATGATGAAAGAAATTCCTCAGATTCTCTAGCTGATTTTCGAGTAAATGTGTTTAACCTAATAATGGATTGCATTGTCCAGTCACTAGAATCACGCTTTGTACAACACAAACAGTTGTATAAAGATTTGTCCTGCTTGGACCCAGCAAAGTTTAAAACTATTGCAGAGAAGGGCCTTGAAGATGAAGCATTGGAAGATATTATTAAGCTGTTTCCACAAATCAGCAAAGATCAAGTAATATTGGAATTGTTTTCTTTTGCTTCAAACTTTGATGTATTAAAGCTATTGCTTAATGATGGTGAGAATATGGATTCCAGTTGCAACAATTGTAAAATTTGCAGCACTTGCCCATCGTGTGTACTAAAAATTCTGACATTCAGCAGACTTCATGACAAGGCATATGATAACCTTTATGAACTTTATAAAGTCATCTGCACACTATCAGTTACTCAAGTCCAATGTGAGAGGACATTTTCAAAGCTAAAGATCATAAAGACAAGGTTAAGAAATTCGCTGTCTAAGGAGAATTTGGAATCATACATGTTGCTATCTATTGAAAAGGAATTGTTAGATGAATTGGATGCAGAAGCAATTATTGGCAGATTCGCACAATCATCTAGCGAACACAAACGATTGCTCTTAATATAGTGGACTGCATGCAATGCTCTATTGTGCTTTTGAACTATCTGTTAATGTGTAAATTGTGCAGTAAACTATTTAAAATATCAACCAATTACTTAAAATTAAAAAAAAAATTTCAATTATAACATTCTGTATTTACATTTGGTATCTACTGCCAGTAATATGTACAGTACATGTACACTGTAATTGCTAAGAAATACACATTTTTTCCACAAAAATTTTAATTGTACCCTTTTTTCCATATGTATTTTTTGAAAATTTTATTTATTCGTTATGAAAATTAAATGATAGCATTGTAGTTGTGGGTGGGCCCCCTTTATCTCCTGGCAACCAATATTTTTAGACCCAGTCCGCCACTTGATAGATCCCTCTGTGAATTACTGCCAGCAAAGGATTTTAAACACTGAAATGTGTGGCAGCCAGGACCTCCTACTGCCTTTGACCGATTTTTATGCTCCTGACACCTAGAGTTAAAACTGTCTTCCTCATAAAGGATTTCAACTTTTCACTTTCAAACCCTGGGAGTTCTCTCAAAAGCCACTCTGACTTGGATTGCCTCAATGACTGCTCACCTCGCAGTCTCTTCCTCTGAGATGGCGTTTTGTGGGATTTATTACCAGCACACTTCAAACGCTTTCACGGACCACTAGCTTCACTGAGCTGGCACTTCCCTGCATTTCTCCAAACTCTAATATCCGGGCTGCACTGAGCTATACCTGACTTTTCAGCCCCAACCCTTTCCAACATGGAACCAGCAACCTTCAATGGCCTTCTCAGCTTCCCAGGACTTTTCATGAGCCCTAATTGCACTGAACAGGTCCCAGATTCTGTGAACTGCCAACTCCTCGAGGTCTAAACTGCCACTAACAGCCCCTCTCCAAGCAAACACACAACACAAACAAATTCAAACTGAAGAACCTTCTTGAGCTCGACCCAACTCTATGATCTTTCAGGGTTCACTGAATACTTTAAAATTAATTTAGCTCTAACTCCCAAACCATCTGCCTGGACTATACTTCTTTGCAAGTAATGTGGATATCACAGGCTGGGTTCACTGTGGCCCACCACCGGTAACAGAGTTCCCGATGCGATGGACAAACCAGCGATGGCCAAAAAATGGGATCAGCGCTGGGTGCCAATCCTGTTCCAATGCTCCTGTCCCCAGCTGGTGGCGGCATTGAAGTTCTCACCCTGTGCCAGCAGAATGGATCAAATTGACCCATTTGCATCCTATGAATGGGCTTGGCACTGGATTCCCCAAGCCCGCGTGAATCTTCGGTCCGCTAATGGCCCCTCATTAGAAAGACTCTTGCCTGGAAGCTAGAGAGCAGTCCAGACAGAGACAGTGAAAAAACATCACTGCTTTAAAACTTACCTGTGCAATACACCTACTGGCTCAAGTAGAGGAAGCAGCACCTGCAAATTCTTAGAAAGGGAAAACCGCATCAGCTGGTTTCAAACCCCCTCAGCTCCTTGAGCTGCAATGCTTTAATTCAATCAATGGGAAATTGATTTTACTAGGCTGTGATTGACAGCTTTCCCACACACCCAGCTTTCTGGATTGTTTAATATCATTTTGCTTCACACTTGAGTGGATTTCAAGTAGCCTGCTGTGAAACTAAACACAATGGTCATAAACATCCTGCTATGATTGACAGCTCTTGTACTACATCAAAGACAGTTAAGTGCTCTCACTTCCTCTTTTTATCTGCAGAAGTACGATCTGGTGGGGGGGGGGTCTCCCTTATAGGGGCTTTTTTGTGGGGAGATCTTTTATAGGCATCTCTGGTAGGGCCACTTATGGAGGGGTCTCTGATGGGGGTCTGCCTTATGGGGGGAGTTTCTGGCGGGTTCTCTGAAATGGGGGGTCTTTGGTGAGGGTCTCTCTTATGGGTGGCCTCCGGTGGGAATCTCTCTGCACAGTTGTTGCCAGTCTTCTTTATTTCATGTTACCAACATCCATGGTATTTTGCTTTTGCCTCCATTCCGTTCCTGGTATAAAGCATTTCTGAGCGTGCTCAGAGACAACATTTCTGGTTCCTTACCCAGTGCCAGAAAAATTAATCAACTGGAGCCAGTGCACAGGTGGGCAATTTTTTCCCCTAGTTATAAGCAACTGAAAATTGGTTGCCTGGCTGCCAAGTGTTGCTCAGCGTCTGTTCATTGTTGCCAGTTTCATTTTTTAATTGGACTGAATTTCAAGCAGAGGAATCTAATCAGTTGCTTGTTATTTTTCTAGTGATTAGCAGCTTTCCATTTGCAAACCTGGGCTTGCAATTGATCCAGGTTTCAGGTGGCTGTATTCACACAAAGGAAAATGCCCCTCCAGAGCTCAGGAACTCAGAGGAGGAAACCAAGGGCCGGAGTCCCTGAAAGGCCTGAGCTGCTGTACGTCCACTTGCTCTGTGCTCTTTAAACCTTCTAGCTGCAGAGTTGCAGAGACGATGACTTAAGAATTGCTTCCTCATAAATGGTGCAAGGATCAGCATTTTTCATCTCGCCATCAATTTTCCTGTAATGTAATTGGTTTACATTCATTCAAACCTTGAAGATTAAAAATTCTTTCAATTATTATTTTCAATTAACTCCTTTTGTTGACTCTTTATTATACCTTGAAAGCACACTCATGCATTTTGAAATGTACATTATGTTCCTGGATTACTCGCTTCATTACAATGAAGGGAATACATATTACATTTTTTGTACTTGGTTTGTGTTTAGTCATTAATTTATCTCTGCTTCCTTTGCCTCTGAATGAGAATTTAGACACTGGTCTTTGTCCAAGTGATGTCTTTGCATCTATGTATCATACATGTGTAAATGAAAAGTCTGTAGGTAATGCAAACTACATAGCTTATTGCCTGGAGCAGTTGATTTATATCACAGACCATATATACACAAATATACTTTTTTGCTTCACCACTTAGAAAGTAATTGAGTAGTAGCATCAATGTACTTTCAAGGTTTTATAAAGACTCAACAAAAGGATTTAATTGAAAAAAATAATCGATGATGTAGCAACATAAAAGGTGGGGAGAAGCCAGGAGAATGGGGATGAGAAACATATTAGCCATGATTGAATGGCGGAGCACATGTGATGGGGTCAATTGTCTAATTCTTCTCCTATTTCTTATGGTCCTATGGTAACCCATATACCTAATGAGAAAGCCACTGTTTTAATGATGATCACGAGATGTGGTCAATTTTGGCAAGGTCAACATTTATTGCCCATCACTAGGGGGTGAGCCATCTTCTTGAATAAAACTGAATGGCTTTTGAGTGAGCCAAACACATTGACTGGCCAGCTAAGGACAGCAGATGTCCTTCCCTGAAGGACATTGATGCAGCAGATGGGTTTTTACAACACTCTGGTAGCTTCACGGTCACCATTACTGCTGCTAACTTTTTGTTCCAGGTTTATTTAACTCACTGAATTTTAATTCCCCAGCAGTTGTCGTGAGACTTGAACTCTTGCCTTTGGATCACAGGCAGGTCGTTTGGATTACTAACTCGACAACATAATCACACTGTCATTTAAATGGAGCTGTTGTATTTCCAAGTGTGATTCCATCAATCTGCAATTGTCACTGCACTGGTTTTGGCACTAATGAGGTTGCCGCTAGACTCCAACAACGTCCTCATTAATAAATGCAATCCTGGGGCATGGGATACATGGGACCCTAAGTGAAGGTAAATTGCACCAAGCCCTGTGAGTTAAACTAAGGAAAACCCAAAAGTTGAATCAGGAGAAGAAGGAATATTCCTCCACGCCTACTCACTAAGCCCACACACATTGACCACGATGAGTCCTGTCAGTTGAAATGACTACCGTCCGATGGCCCTGACTTCAGTCATAATGAAATGCTTCGAGAGGTTGGTCATGAAACGCATCACCTCCATACTCCCAGAACGCCTTGATCCACTGCAATTCGCATACCGCCGCAACCGGTCCACAGCAGATGCCATGTTCCTGGCTCTAGACTCATCCCTAGAGCATCTCGACAACAAGGACATCATAATAATAATCGCTTATTGTCACAAGTAGGCTTCAATGAAGTTACTGTGAAAAGCCCCTAGTCGCCACATTCCGGCGCCTGTTCAGGGAGGTTGGCACGGGAATTGAACCCATGCTGCTGACCTTATTCTGCATTACAAGCCAGCTGTTTAGCCCACTGTGCTATATCAGCCCCTACATCAGACCCCTATTTATTGACTACAGCTCCGTCTTCAACACCATAAACCCAGCCAAGCTCATAGCAAAGCTCCAAAACCTAGGACTTTGTTCCTTCCTCTGTAACTGGATCTTCGACTTTCTAACCCACAGACCACAATCAGTAAGAATAAACAACACCTCCTCCACAAGTCTTCAATACCGGGCCCTCGCAAGGCTGCGTACTTAGCCCCCTACTCTACTTCCTGTACACAAAAGACTGCGTGGCAAAATTTGGTTCCAACTCCATATGCAGTTTGCTGATGATACGACCAAAGTGGGCCGAATCTCGAATAACGACGAGTCAGAATACAGGAGGGAGATTGAGAACCAAGTGGAGTAGAAGCGACAACAATCTATCCCTAAATGCCAGCAATACTAAAGAGCTGGTCATTGACTTCAGAAAGCAAAGTACTGTACACACCCCTGTCAGCATCAATGGGGCCGAGGTGGAGATGGTTAGCAGTTTCAAATTCCTAGGGGTACACATCTCCAAAAATCTGTCCTGGTCCACCCATGTCGATGCTACAACTAAGAAAGCATAACAGCGCCTATACTTCCTCAGGAAACTCATGAAATTCGACTTTTCCAGCTGCGCCATAGAAAGCATCCTATCCGGCTGAATCACAGCCTGGTATGGCAACTGCTTGGCCCAAGACCGCAAGAAACTTCAGAGAGTCGTGAACACAGCCCAGCCCATCACATGAACCTGCCTCCCATCCATTGACTCCATCTACATCTCTCGCTGCCTGGGGAAAGCGGGCAGCATAATCAAAGACCCCTCCCACCCGGCTTACTCACTCTTCCAACTTCTTCCATCGGGCAGGAGATACAAAAGTCCGAGAACACACACAAACAGCTTCTTCCCCGCTGTTACCAGGCTCCTAAATGACTCTCTTATAGACTGACCTCATTAACACTACACCCCTGTATGCTTCACCCGAAGCCAGTGCTATGTAGTCACATATTGTACCTGGTGTTGCCCTATTATGTATTTTCTTTTATTTCCTTTTCTTTCATGTACTTAATGATCTGTTGAGTAGCTCACAGAAAAATACTTTTCACTGTACCTTGGTACACGTGACAATAAACAAAATCCAAATCCAAATCTGAGGATTTACACCGCTGCACTCTAACATTACCCTGGAAGCTTGCTATCAGGGGTGATCGTTTGACTGAAGAAATCTGAAGATTTGAATTGCTTACACCCTCCTGCATGTACAGAAGCAAATCAACTACAGTATTTTCATCAGGTATTAATGTTGTTTCCTGCTCTAGCTGTTTGCAAATTTACTTCATGCCACCACTGACGGACAAGTTGCAAAGTCTATTAATTAAGCACACAGGATCCTTGGATCTAGTAATAGAACTGACATACAAAGCTTGGAAGGAGGCAGAACAAAACTAAAGATATTATGCTGAATCTTTATAAAATATTGGTTGGGCTCCAGCTGGCGCACAGTTTCTAGTTCTGGGCTCCGTACTTCAGGAAGGAATTCATGAGGGTGTCACAGATTAAATTTCAATCACAGCATGAGACTGGAGCAATTGGGATAGTTCCCCTGGAACAGCGAGGTTACAGGGAGATCTGATAGCATCTTGGTTAGCACTGTTGCTTCACAGCACCAAGGCCCAGTTTCGATTCCTGGCTTGGTCACTGTGAGCGCAGACTCTGCACGTTCTCCCTGTGTCTGTGTGGGTTTCCTCCGGGTGCTCTGGTTTCCTCCCACAAATCCCGAAAGACGTGCTGTTAGGTAATTTGGACATTCTGAATTCTCCCTCTGTGAACCCAAACAGGCGCAGGAATGTGGCACCCAGAGGCTTTTCACAGTAATTTAATTGCAGTGTTAATGTAAGCCTACTTTTGACAATAAAGATTATTTAAAAAAAATAATAGAAATGCTGAAAATTAAGATGAGCTTTGAAAGAGTAAAAAAGAAGAGTCTGTTTCTAATGATAGGAAGGCTATAATCAAAGGGCACAGATTTAAATTGGCAAATGAACCGGCTTCAATCGGAAAATGCATAAGGAAAAATGTAAAGGGCTACGTGGAAAGAGTAGGGTTCGAAGACCTGGTACAGGCATAATAAGTCTGTTTCTGTGAGATATAATTTTCTGATTCTATAACCGGGTGTTTGCAAACTTACATACTGTTGCTTAACTATGGATATGGTGCAGAAACCAACACCAATGGGGTTGTTTCCATAGCACTGGGTGCTGTAACTTTCAATGCAGAAATGAAATGGTTCTGCAGCCTTAATGTACTCGAAGGTGTTGATCAGCAGTAGTATCCAAGCCACTTGTTCTCTATCATTCGCTCCCTCTAATATAGTTTCAAGTGGCAGACAATTAAAAATAAATTATGATTTTCAAATCACGATGTGCAGTGTTAGCTTATGAATATTTTAATGCACTCATATGCATTTCCTTGACTAATCCACAGAACATTAACTTGTTTAAAATTATTTCTTACAACATTACACAAGAATTTATGCCTAAGTCCCTCCCAAATGGGGATTTATGCTTATGTAAGTTGCTCCCAGGTATCAATCACAATACAGGTTTCTGTCTGCAAAACTCCCAAGTATCAATTATCCAATGTGGAGTTGGTTTTTACTCCTGGATGCATTGGATGGACATTTGAAGTAAATCCCCAGAGACATGTTTCTATGTCACAGTTATATCGGAGGATGAATGCACAATTTGTGAATTGATTTGAAGAGCCAATAGCTGTTCTGGTGGAAACTACCTATAATTTGTTTTGTAAATCCATTTCAATTAAATAGAATAACACAGACTATATATACAATCTGGATGCAGACCATTCAGGTCATCTACTTTGTTGGTGTTTATTTTTTTCCTTTTCTATCTCAGCCTTTCAGCATCCTTTCCTACTCTTTTGTTCTCCGTGCAACTAACTTTGAAATACTCCTTCAGAAAGAGGTAAATATTATAGAGGGGCTTAATGGGCTGTGAGCTGCTGATTGTGACTGCTGATTGCATGTCACATTAAACTACTTGTACAAAGCTATAAGACCCTAAGAAATAGGAGCAGAATTAGACCATTTTGCCCATCGAGTCTGCTCCACCATTCAAGTATGGATGATATGTTTCTCATCCCTATTCTCCTGCCTCCTCCCTATAACCCCTGATCCCCTTATTAATCAAGAACCTATCTTTCTCTGTCTGAAGGACACAGTGATTTGGCCTCCACAGTCTTCAGCGGTGAAAGGTTCCACAGATTCACCACCCTCTGACTGGAGAAATTCCTCCTCATCTCAGTTTTAAAGGATCGTCCCTTCAGTCTGAGGCTGTAACCTCGGGTTCTAGTATTTCATACTAGTGGAAACATCCTCTCCGCGTCCACTCTATCTAAGCTTATCAGTATCCTGTAAGTTTCAATAAGATCTCTCCTTATCCTTCTAAACACCAATGAGTACAAACCCAGATGGCGGCATGGTAGCACAGTGGTTAGTACTGTTGCTTCACAGCGCCAGAGTCCCAGGTTTGATTCCCGCTTGGGTCACTGTCTGCGCGGAGTTTGCCTGTTCGAACCGTATCTGCCCGGTTTCCTCCGGGTGCTCCGGTTTCCTCCCACAAGTCCTGAAAGACCAGCTGTAGGTGAATTGGACATTCTGAATTCTCCCTCAGAGTACCCGAACAGGCGCCGGAGTGTGGTGACTAGGGGATTTTCACAGTAACTTCATTGCAGTGTTAATGTAAATCCAAAGATTATTATTATTAGAGTCCTCAACCGACGGCGGCATGTGGCGCAGTGGTTAGCACTGGGACTGTGGCGCTGAGGACCCGGGTTTGAATTCCAGCCCTGGGTCACTGTCCATGTGGAGTTTGCATATTCTCCCCATGTCTGTGTGGGTTTCACCCCCACAACCCAAAAGGTGTGCAGGTTTGGTGGATTGGCCACACGAAATTGACCCTTAATTGGAAAAAAAAAAAATTATTAAAAAAAATTAAAGTCCTCAACCACTCCTCATGTGACAAGCTCTCCTTTGTCTAACGTCCTTGTTACCTTGTCAAAAAACTCTAACAAATTTATCAGACATGGCCTCCCCTTGACAAATCCATGCTCACTCAGCCCTGTTTATCACGCACCTCCAAGCGCTCCACAATCTTATCCTAATAATGGACTCTGAAATCTTACCGATGACTGAAGTCAGGCTAACCGCCTATAATTTTCTGTCTTCTGCTTCCCTCCCTTTGTAAACAGCGGTGTTACATTATCCATTTTCCAGTTCTCTGGTACCCTTCCTGCCCCCAGTGATTCCTGAAAGATCATCACCAATGCCTCCACAATCTCCTCAGTTATCTCCTTTAGAACCCTCGGGTGCAGTCCATTAGGTTCGGCTGATTTATCCACCTTCAGATCTTTCAGTTTCCCCAGAACCTTCTCCTTAGTGATGGCCACTACACTCACCTCTGTCCCCTGATTCTCCTGAAGTTCTGGTATCCCACTGGCGTCTTCTACCTGAAGACTGATGCAAAGTAACTATTCAGTTCATCTGCCATTTCTTTGTTTCCTATTATTACTTCTCCAGCCTAATTTTCTAGTGGTCCAATGTTTATTCTTGCCTCTCTCCACCTTTTGTAAATTGAAAAAAACTCTTGCTATCTTCTTTTATATTACTAGCTAGTTTACACTCATAAGACCATAAGACATAGGAGCTGAATTAGGCCACTTGGCCCATCGAGTCTGCTCCGCCATTCAATCATGGCTGATATTTTTCTCACCCGCATTCTCCTGTCTTCTCCCCATAACCCCTGATCCCCTTATTAATCAAGAACTTATCTATGTTTGCCTTAAAGACACTCAGTGAATTGGCCTCCACAGCCTTCTGTGGCAAAGAGTTCCATAGATTCACCACCCTCTGGCTGAAATAATTCCTCCTCATCTCTGTTTTAAAGGATCGTCCCTTTAATCTGAGATAGTGTCCTTTGGTTCTAGTTTTTCTACAAGTGGAAACATCCTCTCCATGTCCACTTGCAGTATCTTGCACGTTTCAATAAGATCCCCTCTCATCCTTCTAAAGTCCAACAAGTACAGACCAGAATCCTCAAACGTTCCTCACATGGCAAGTTCTTCATTCTAGGGATCATTCTTTTGAACCTCCTCTGGACCCTTTCCAAGGCCAGCACATCCTTCCTTAGATATGGGGCCCGAAACTTCTCACAATACTCCAAATAGGGTCTGACCAGAGCCTTATACAGCCTCAGAGGTACACCCCTAGTCTTGTATTCTAGCCCTCTTGACATGAATGCCAGCATTGCATTTGCCTTCTTAATTGCCGACTGAACCTACACATTAACCTTAAGAGAATCGTGAGCAAGGACTCCCAAGTCCCTTGTGCTTCTGCTTTTCGAAGCATTTCCCCATTTAGAAAGTAGTCTATGCCTAGACTCCTCCTTCCAAAGTGCATAACCTCACACTTTTCCACATGGTATTTCATTTGCCACTTCATTGCCCACTCTCCCAGCTTGTCCGAGTGCTTCTAACAACCACCTTGCTTCTTCAATCCTATCTGTCCCTCTACAGATCTTTGTATCATCTGCAAACTTAGCAACAGTGCCTTCAGTACCTTCTTCCAGATCATTAATGTATATTGTAAAAAGTTGTGGTCCCAGCACAGACCCCTGAGGCACACCACTAGTCACCGGCTGCCATCCTGAAAGATTTCATCTTCTCCCCCATTATTGCTTTTTTCGTTGTCCTCTGCTCACTTTTAAAGGCTTCCCAATCCTATGGCATCCATAGGGGGCTGGTTTAGCACACTGGGCTAAATTGCTGGCTTTTAAAGCAGACCAAGGTAGGCCAGCAGCAAGGTTCAATTCCCATACCAGCTTCCCCGAACAGGCGCCGGAATGTGGAAACTAGGGGCTTTTCACAGTAACTTAATTGAAGCCTACTTGTGACAATAAGCGATTTTCACCTTCACTTTCACTAATCCTCAAAATCCTGTATGCTTTTTCTTTTGCTTTTAGGCTGTCCTTGAACTCCCTTGTCAGCTAAGGATGCCTCATCCTCCCCTTAGCATTTTGCCTCCTGCTTGGTATGAATTTTGGTTTTGTCTCCTAAATAACCTCCAAAAACCACTGCCATTGCTGTTCCACTGTCTTCCCTGCTAGGCTCGATATAATATTCCCAGACACAAAAACATCTCACCATGGCATTCCCTCTTATACCATTCCCCACCATTTACAGCGGGGATGTTGTTTGTGCCATTTTCCCATCACTCATGGTGAATGATAAAAATAAAAGGGTATGTAACATATGTATATATTTTTTAAAAGACAATTTCCATTTAGAACTGCTTATTTGTTCACAGTTACATCCAGAATCTCATCACTCACAGAATGGCACTTTAATGAGGTGCAAACAGTTGATGGAAACTACTTGAAGACCTGTTTTTGGCTGAAAGACGGCTATATAAATTGGTAACTACAAGGAATTAACCAGGTGTGAACAGCTGGTTGAACCTGTTTGGGGACCTGTCTTTGTCTGAAGTCAGCACATCGTTTTCAATGCAGGGTAAGAATTTACTGAACTGCCTGAAATAGTCAATGCGCTTAATGCAGTATGAGCAGCAGCTTTGTGATTGATGCCCATGATACTGGCAAACTGTTAGCATCAATTGCTGGATATTGACCTTTACCTGTGCTAAGTATACATTGGGATTCGAAATGCGGACAGCTTCCTCTCTCAAGCAGGAATCACAAACATAGTTGCTTTTTTATCCTTATTAACATACTTTGTTATTCAAAATCTACTCTGATCCAGTAGACTGCTGATCATTGCAAAGTTTCTTTCATCCTGGATGAAACACTGTAAACAGCAGAGCTCACCTTCACATGCTGGAACCATCACCTTTCCCCCGCATCCGTGCAAGAAATTCTTAGTGAAAAAGCGATTGATGGCACTGCAGAAGTGATGTACCATCAATTGGACTCGAGACACGATGAAGATCCAAACTGTGGCTTTAATCAGCTAGTTGTTAGCCCGGTGGTCGATTACAGAAAAAGGCCAACCGCCGGGAACTCTGGGTACTTATACCGCCTCCGAGGCGGGGTATAAGTACCCAGAGTTCCCGGAGACCCAGAGACCCTACTTGCCTCTCGACCAATTGGTGAGCAGTCATATGACTAGTCCCATCCAATCGGACGAGAGGCACATGACCAGCCAGAGCCAATGGGAAACCAATGCTCTGCACCAATGGCAGTGCTCACATTCATACCACCACAAAAAGTAAGATCGTGGTTGGTCCTATTGTTTGGTGACAACTCCATTCATATTCTCCACCAGGCTACTTGGGCAAGGTGGGAGGTATATGTTCCCCAGGGACAGAAAGGGAAGACCCTGCTATCTAACACAATAAGCCTCAATGGTAGTCACGGAGGAGGTCAACAACTTAGGATCATCAGGAGTACATTTTAAAAAAGAATTTTTTCATGGGATGTGGGCATCACGGACTGGACAAGCATTTATTGCCCATGCCTAATTGCCCTTGAGGGGGTAGTGAAGAGTTAACCATGTTGCAGTGCATCTGGAGTCACATGTAGGCCAGACCAGATAAGGAAGGAGATTTCCTTCCCTCAGAGATTAGTGAATCAGATGGGTTTTTACAACAATGGTTTAATGGTTATTGGTAAACTTTTAATTCCAATTTTTATTGAATTCAAATCTCACCATCTACAGTGGCGGGTTTTGAACCTGTGTCCCCAGAGCATTACAGTGGGTCTCTGGTTTATTAGCCCAGTGGCAATACCACTATGCCACCGCTTGCCCATGTGGCGGCTCCTGACCAGCTGTTGGAGGCTACGACAAGTGAGGTCACTGGCACTTGAAGGAGTGTGGGAAACCATGCCTTCTCTGAACCTCAGGGCGATGAATAAAAGCAAATTACCGCGGATGCTGCAATCTGAAATGAAAGGGAAAATGTTGGAAAATCTCTGCAAGTCCTTGCTGAGATTTTCCAGACTTTTCTCAGAGTGATTAACCTTTTAATCATTTGTGAAGTGACAGATGCTTAAAGTACAGCTTTGGCTGTGTGAGCATCTAAGGAAAGCTTTCAGAGGGTGTTTGTGCCCTGGCTCGGAATGTGGAGCAGTTAGTCGACGCTGCAACCTCCTTTTCATCTGCAAGTGTTGGTTCCTTCATCGAAGGATTGGTTACTCTCATGGAGAACTAGATCTAGCTGACCAGTCAGTGGGTGCCAGAGATGTTTGCCGATCTACGTGTCATTGTCTTGTCCATGAACTCAAAGCAGAAGTGGCAAGGCTTGGAGATGGGATGAGTTGCCTGGAATCTCCACCACCTTCGCATCCAGTCAGCAGGAAGATACAAACATGCCCGGCAAGGGGGGAGGAGCAGCTGCCTTCTGCTTCCTAGAACTCCACACAGGGCCCTTGTGGTATGGACTGCTGCTCCTCAGCTATCCTGCCGGTGAACCCAGCGTCTCAAGTTTATATCACGACAATGGAGGAGCTCTTTCTCATCATGCTGGGGCCCACAGGGTTCAGGCAGCCAAAGGACAGCATCGAGGACAGCATCCTACCTCCACGTCGGCTGCAGGTGTAGGGTTAGTTACCTCCTAGCAACATGCTTAAAAGAATTAAGAAAACAGATCAAATGCATTTGGGCCTCATGGCTCATTAGACAAATAATGGGCACGATTCTCCCAGAGAGGGAGAAATCGTAAGGCTGGCGTCAAATCCGGGCGGGTTTGACGCCAGCCTCCCCCTCCCCGACCGGGAACCGATTCTGGTCCCCGGTTGGGGCTAGCATGCCGCCGCCGTAAACTCCGGCATCATGGACTTAACGCATTTCGTTAAGCCCGCTTGCCAGAGTTTGCGCCGGCTGACGCGTCACATGATGTCATGTGACGTCATGCGCGGATGACGTCATCGCGCATTTGCACGAAACCCGCGCATGCGCGGGCCGGGATGCCCCTCAGCCGCCCCGCGAAGTGATACAGCGGGGCGGCGGAAGGACAAAGAGTGCGCGGGTATCGGACCCGCTGCCCGCGATCAGTGCCCACCGATCGTGGGCCCATGGCACCCTTGGCACGGCCGTGGTACTGCCGTGCCAATCGGTGCCATGGTTTTAAAAATCGGCACTTTACGGCCGTTTTTACGAACGGCCAGACCAGGTGTGTTTGCCGTTCGTAAAAACAGCCGTAAAGGGCTTGGAACTCGGCCCATCGGCCAGCTGAGTATCGCTGCTGGCCGTAAAAAACCGGCGGCAGCGATTCGTATCGGGAGTCGGGCGTGGGGGGGGGGGGGGGAGAATAGCGGGAGGGCGTCAGACTAGCGTGGCCGTAAAATTTTACGAACCCCGCTGTTCTCCGCACCGTCGTGAGTGCGGAGAATTGCGCCCAATGTTTCTCTTCTTGTGTGATCTGTTTAATGTGCTATTTACAGCAGAGATGAGAGGCATTAGTGTGGTTGGAGTGTGGATTTTTATTTGGCTGGCTAGCTGCAGTGATAAGACTCAGCTGAAACGTGTGATGGATAATGCTGGATAAACTCAACAGGTCTGGCAGCATGTGTGGGGAGTGGAACAGTGGCTGTAATTCTCCGGTGATCTCGAGGGGCGCATGTTTGATTCACTCCACGTGATGTCAAGAAATGGCTGAAAGCTACGGGCCCTGACAGTATTCCGGCAATAGTACTGAAGACTTGTGGTCCAAAGCTTACTTTACCCTTAGCCAAGCTGTTCCAGTGCAGCTACAACACTGGCATTTATGTGGCCAAGTGTGCCCTGTACATATAAAGTGGTACAAATCTAACCCGGCCAATTTATAATAATCTTTATTGTCACAAGTAGGCTTACATTAACATTACAATGAAGTTACTGTGAAAAGCCCCCAGTCACCACATTCCAGCGCCTGTTCGGGTACACAGAGGGAGAATTCAGAATATACAAATTACCTAACAGCACATCTTTTGGGACTTGTGGGAGGAAACCGGAGCACCCGGAGGAAACCCACACAGACACGGGTAGAATGTGCAGACTCCGCACAGACAGAGACCCAAGCCGGGAAACAAACCTAGGACCCTGGCGCTGTGAAGCAACAGTGCTAACCTCTGTGCCAATGACCGCCCTAACATTCAACGCTCAGTCATCAGTAAAATAATGGAAGAGGTCATCAGAAATGTTATCAAGTGGCACTTGCTTAGCAATAACCTGCTCACTGACACTCAGTTTAGGTTTAAAGTGGGTGAGACACAGCCAGGGTGAGAATTGGAACTTCGTAATTTGGTTCAGTGAGGTAATTCGATGCAGAGTGGGAGAAGGTGCTTTTTCCCGATCGTTTTGTTCTCTTTCTTCAGGCCTGTAACTGTTAATCTGCAGGGAGAGAACCAGTGACCATCCTGGGAAGGTAAGTGAGTTTTATTTTTATTACCTTTTCAAATTGTGTGGCGGGGGGGGGGGGGGGGACTGAAAGTGACATCACAGTAAAGCTGAGACCTGATTGGCTGGTTGGGAATCTGTTAAATTTGAAAAAAAAAAGAATATTGCAAAAAAAAATCTAATTGATTGACTAGGTAGTGGAGTAACTAAACCTGAGGGCAGAGATCAGTATTTAGCATTTAATTTTACAGTAAAAATCATCTTGTGTGAGGACCATATCGTTAATTGTAACTCAATCTAACAATAATTCAAGTGTTTATCTTAAATTAATTAATTAATGCTTAAATGTCACTCAGCGGGGAGCAGTGCTGCAACTATGAGATGTGGCAGATCTGTGACGCTTCCAGCAGTAAGTGTAACCAATGGCAGCTCCTCACAGACCGCGTGGTTCGGTTGGAGCAGCAATTTGATGCGCTTAGGAGCATGCAGGTGGCGGAAAGCGTCATAGATAGGAGTTATAGAGATGTGGTCACACCCAAGGTGCAGGCAGAAAGATGGGTGACCACCAGAAGGGGCAGGCAGTCAGTGCAGAAATTCCCTGTGGTTGTCCCCTCTCAAACAGGTATATAGCTTTGGATACTGTTGGGAGGAATAGCCAATCAGGGGAAAACAGCAGCAGCCAGAGCAGTGGCACCACAGCTGGCTCTGATGGTCAGCAGGGCGGGTCAAAGCGCAGAAGAACAATAGTCATAGGGGACTCTATAGTCAGGGGCACAGATTGGCGCGTCTGTCGATGTGAAAGAGATTCCAGGATGGTATGTTGCCTTCCTGGTGCCAGGGTCCAAGATGCCACCTAATGGGTAGCGGGCATCCCGAAGGGGGAGGGCAAACAGGCAGAGGTTGTTGTACATATTAGTACTAACGACATAGGCAGGAAGGGGCATGAGATTCTGCAGCAGGAGTTCAGGGAGCTAGGCAGAAAGTTAAAAGACAGGACCTCGAGGGTTGTAATCTCAGGATTACGCCCTGTGCCACGTGCCAGTGAGGCTAGAAATAGGAAGATAGAGCAGCTAAACACGTGGCTAAACAGCTGGTGTAGGAGGGAGGGTTTCCGTTGTCTGGACAACTGGGAGCTCTTCCGGGGCAGGTGTGACCTGTATAAGAAGGATGGGTTGCTTCTAAACAGGATAGGCAAAAATACCCTGGCCACGAGGTTTGCAAGTGTCACACGGGAGGGTTTAAACCAGTATGGCAGGGGGGTGGGTACCGGAGCAGTAGGTCAGAAGAAATTGAGGGAGAACTAGGGAATAGGGCCAGTATGGCTCTGAAGAAGAGCAGACAGGGAGATGTTGCTGAAAACAGCAGGACTGGTGGCCTGAAGTGCATATGTTTTAATGCAAGGTGTATAGTATGGCTCTGAGGAAGAGCAGACAGGGAGATGTTGCTGAAAACAGCAGGACTAGTGGCCTGAAGTGCATATGTTTTAATGCAAGGTGTATAACAAGTAAGTCAGATGGTCTTAGAGCTTTGTTTATTTTGTTTGATAATTTGTTTATTGTTACGTGTACCGAGGTACAGTGAAAAGTATTTTTCTGCAAGCAGCTCAACAGATCATTCAGTACATGGAAGAAAAGGGAATTAAACAAAATTCAAGAAAATACAAGAAAATACATGAGAATACATAATAGGGCAACACAAGATATACAATGTAACTACATAAGCAATGGCATCGGTTGAAGCAGACAGGGTGTAGTGTTAATGAGGTCAGTCAATAAGAAGGTCATTTAGGAGTCTGGTGACAGTGGGGAAGAAGCTGTTTTTGAGTCTGTTCGTGTGTGTTCTCAGACTTCTGTACCTCCTGCCCGATGGAAGAAGTTGGAAAAGTGAGTAAGCCGGGTGGGAGGGATCCTTGATTATGCTGCCCGCTTTCCCCAGGCAGCGGGAGGTGCAGATGGAGTCCATGGATGGGAGGCAGGTTTGTGTGATGGACTGGGCGGTATTCATGACTCTCTGAAGTTCCTTGCGGTCCTGGGCCGAGCAGTTGCCATACCAGGCTGTGATGCAGCCCGATAGGATGCTTTCTACAGAGAGTGCATCTGTAAAAGTTGGTAAGAGTTAATGTGGACATGCCGAATTTCCTTAGTTTCCTGAGGAAGTATAGGCGCTGTTGTGCTTTCATAGTATCATAGAATTTACAGTGCAGAAGGAGGCCATTCGGCCCATCGAGTCAGCACCGGCTCTTGGAAATAACACCCTACCCAAGGTCAACACCTCCACTCTATCCTCATAACCCAGTAACCCCACCCAACACTAAGGGCAATTTTGGACACTAAGGGCAATTTATCATGGCCAATCCACCTAAGTTGCACATCTTTGGAATGTGGGAGGAAACCGGAGCACCCGGGGGAAACCCACGCACACACGGGGAGGATGTGCAGACTCCGCACAGACAGTGACCCAAGCCAGAATCGAACCTTGGACCCTGGAGCTGTGAAGCGATTGTGCTATCCACAATGCTACCGTGCTGCCCACTGGGTGTTTCTTGGTGATAGCGTCGACGTGAGTGGACCAGGACAGGTTTTTGGTGATGTGCACCCCTAGGAATTTGAAACTGCTAACCATCTCCACCTCGGCCCCGTTGATGCTGACAGGGGTGTGTACAGTACTTTGCTTCCTGAAGTCAATGACCAGCTCTTTAGCTTTGCTGGCATTGAGGGAGAGATTGTTGTCGTTACACCACTCCACTAGGTTCTCTATCTCCCTCCTGTATTCGGACTCGTCGTTATTCGAGATCTGGCCCACTATGGTCGTATCGTCAGCAAACTTGTAGATGGAGTTGGAACCAAGTTTTGCCACGCAGTCGTGTGTGTACAGGGAGTAGAGTAGGGGGCTAAGTACGCAGCCTCGCGGGGCACCGGTATTGAGGACTATTGTGGAGGAGGTGTTGGTGTTCATTCTTACTGATTGTGGTCTGTTGGTCAGAAAGTCAAGGATCCAGTTGCAGAGTGGGGAGCCATGTCCTAGATTTTGGAGCTTTAATATGAGCTTGGCTGGGATTATGGTGTTGAAGGCAGAGCTGTAGTCAATAAATAGGAGTCTGATGTAGGAGTCCTTGTTTTCGAGATGCTCTAGGGATGAGTGTAGGGCCAGGGAAATGGCGTCTGATGTGGACCGGTTGCAACGGTATGCGAATTGAAGTGGGTCAAGGCGTTCCGGGAGTATGGAGGTGATGCGCTTCATGATCAGCCTCTCGAAGCACTTCATTCCAACTGACGTCAGGGCCACCGGGCGGTAGTCATTGAGGCATTTTGCCTGGTTCTTCTTTGGTACCGGTATGATGGTGGTCTTCTTGAAGCAGGTGGGGACCTCGGAGTGGAGTAGGGATAGGTTAAAGATGTCTGTGAATACCTCTGCCAGCTGGTATGCGCAGGCTCTGATCGCCCAAGAACTTTATGGATGAAATGCCAAAGGATCACTTGGCCTTGTTCAACTTGAGGTTGTTTGCATGAATGCGTCAAAAGACTTGTTTGAGATGAGATATGTGTTCCTCTGGGGTCATGGACCATATGATTACATTATCTACGTAGACACGCACACACTCAATGCCCTCCATCATCTGCTCCATGATCCTGTGAAAGATTTCAGAGGCTGAAACAATGTCGAGCGGCATGCGGTTATAGCAATACCTTCCGAAAGGTGTATTAAACGTGCAGAGCTTCCTGCTGGACACGTCCAGTTGTATCTGGCAGAAACCATGCGATGCATCTAGCTTCATGAAGAATTTGGCATGTTCCACCTCACTGGTTAGCTCCTTCCCACTTCTGGATCGGGTAGTGTTCCTGCATTATGTTCCGGTTAAGATCTTTGGGATCTATACATATGCGCAACTCTCCTGAGGGCTTCTTCACACAGACCATCGAGCTGACCTAGTCAGTTGGTTCCGCCACTTTGGAGACTATACCCTGGTCTTGGAGCTCCTGCAGCTGTGCCTTTAAACGTTCCTTCAGAGGAGCCGGCACCCGGCGTGGTGCATGGATCACAGACTTGGCATCAGGCCTGAGTAAGATCTTGTAGCAGTACGGCAGCGTACCCATTCCACTAAACACATCCGGGTATTGCGCCAGGATGCCATCAATGTCAGCCTGAAGATTCACATTGGCAGAGGACATGGCATGGACTCGCTGCACGAGATTGAGTAGCTTACATGCATGGGCACCAAGCAGGGAAGCCTTGTTAGGCTTGACGATTTTGAATTGCAGTGTGGCATTGATGGTCTTGTTGGAGACATGCAGATGACAAGACCCTAACACAGTACAGTAGTCCCCCTTTATAACGCGGGTGTTGGGGTCCAAGACAGCCACCCGCGTTGCATCCGAGCCGCGGATATCCACGATGGGGGTTTTAAATTTATTTAAAAATCTATGCTAGCGCTTCCCCTTGTGAGTCTACGGGGGGCGGGGGGAGAGGTCAGACCCCCGTAGACTCACAATGGGAAGCGCTAGCATAGCTTTTTAAATAAATTTAAAACCCCCATCGTGGATCTAATTAAAACAGTGTCAATTTCAGCGGCCGGCTCACTTTGATCCGGAGAGGGAAGCTGCTCTCTCACTGAAACAATCAGCCGGCCGCTGAAATTGACACTGCCGGCTGCTCTCTCCCTCCCATCAGTACCCCAGCAGCCACGGCCTGTACCCCAGCAGCCACGGCCTGTACCCCAGCAGCCACAGCCTGAACCCCAGCAGCCACAGCCTGTACCCCAGCAGCCACAGTACCCCAGCAGCCACAGCCTGAACCCCAGCTACAGAGGGGAGGGGCGATGTGAGACCATGCTGGTCTTGCAGAGGCCCGTATGACCTCCTCCTGTGTTCTCTGCTCTCTCCCTCCAATCAGCCGGCAGTGTCAATTTCAGCGGCCGGCTCACTTTGATCTGGAGAGGGAAGCTGCTCTCTCACTGAAACAATCAGCCGGCCGCTGAAATTGACACTGCCGGCTGCTCTCTCCCTCCAATCAGAAACATTAAAACTTAAAAGTTGGATTGGAGGGAGAGAGCAGCCGGCAGTGTCAATTTCAGCGGCCGGCTGATTTCAGTGAGAGCAGCTTCCCTCTCCGGATCAAAGTGAGCCGGCCGCTGAAATTGACACAACTGACAATTGGGGTCCATAAGCCCCCCCGCGGTATATCGCGAACCGCGGTATTGCGGAGCGCGGTATAACGGGGGACTACTGTATTGGCATTGCCATTATAATCAAGAAGCTAGCAAGCCAGTGGAAGAATTTTGGGATGCCTTTTGAGGCGGTCAAGATCTGCTTGAGATATGAGATTGGCTGAAGCACCAGTGTCCAGCTTGAACTGGATGCTGCATTGGTTAATGTGTACGACAGCACGCCATTTGTCCGCAGAATCTACGTTGAGGATGGATAGGCGCCTTGCTGGATTTGAGGAGGCATGTTCACATGTAGTGATGATGCCCACACGATATGGGGACTCCAGGCAGTTGTCGTCTCGATCCGTGGTGGTACCAGGATCAGAATCCAGCAAACCTTGCTGAACACATTGAAGGCGTTTGCGTTGGAAATGGGATTGTTGGCTAACGACCGGTGGTGCAGACCTGCACAAGGCTGCATAATGTCCAGGCTTCCCACAATTTAAACATCGCCTGCCTGTTGCTGCTTTAAGTGGGCTGTGCCGCAGTTTGGGCACGTCATGACGTTGACGTCATTATGCTCCGTGCGTCGTCGCTCATGCGCTGTGCGGTCAGCCGCTGTTTGCACCTGCGCAGTGTGGTCTTTGGCTGCTTCAGTCTCCTGTTCGTGGTGCACATGCGTGGGACCCCTGGAAAAGCACGCAAAATGGCTGCCTTCATCGATGCTAAGGCACCGCACCTGGGCGATGGCCCATACACTCTCTGCCTCGTGGGAGGCAAGTTGTCCTGTTCTGCCTAAGACAGGAGTACTGGCTTCTCGCCTGTTCATGCACTTTACGCGTCTCGATTGCGACTGGCAGGTTCATGTTTTTTATTTTTAGGAGTTGCTCCTGCAGGGTGTCGGAGTGGACCCCAAACACGATCTGATCCCTGCTGATGAAATCAGTGGTGTCAGCCTAGTTTCAGGACTGCGTTAATATACGGAGATGAGTTTGAAAGGATTGGAAAGCTTCCTCCTTACCCTGAAGGCGTTGCTGGAAGACATAGCGCTCAAAGTTCTCGTTCGTTTCAACTTCACAGTGATGTCGAATTTGGCTAAAACGGTCTGGAATTTGGTCTTGTCCTCCGCGTCGGCAAAAGTGAGCGAGTTGAAAATTTGGATGGCTTGGTCCCCCGCAGTTGATAGGAGCAGCGCGATGTTTCTGGCATTGGACGCATGCTCGAGGCCCGAGGCCTCAGTGTAGAGTCTGAACTTCTGCTTGAAGACCCGTCAGTTGGTGCTGAGACTTCCGGAGATCCGTAGCTGTGGAGGGACCTGGTTCTTCTCCATGCTGATGGAGGCACTTGCTGGTCATCACTGAATCACTCAAGATAAATTATTTAGATGGACCATGTCGTGTTAATCACCCTGGGTTAACACGGACTGCAACTGGATGCAGTTGTACCGGAAAGCAGACACCAAACTTAGGCGTTGGTTCAATACTATTTATTGAATCTAACTAACTAGACCAGACTAGCTCTGAGCCACATGTAGAAGGTGCTAACTGATATATACACCCTGACTGTCACTACAGTTGTCACCAGTGGAAAGAGACGGAGTGCTGATGCCTTGTGTGTTTTATAGTAGGAAAGCTCCCTCTAGTGTTCTGAATGGTGATTGGTTGTGTTCTGTCCTATGTGTTCATAGCATTTACAGTGCAGAAGTAGGCCATTCGGCCCATCGAGTCTGCACTGGCTCACAGAAAGAGCACCCTACCCAAGGTCAACACCTCCACCCCATCCCCATAACCCAGCAACCCCACCCAACACTAAGGGCAACTAGGAACACTAAGGGCAATTTATCATGGCTAATCCACCTAACCTGCACATCTTTGGACTGTGGGAGGAAACTGGAGCACCCGGAGGAAACCCACGCATACACGGGGAGGATGCGCAGACTCCGCACAGACAGTGACCCAAGCCAGAATCGAACCTGGGACCCTGGAACTGTGAAGCGATTGTGCTATCCACAATGCTACCGTGCTGCCCGTGTTTATTGGCTAATCTGGGTGTCTGTCACTGCCTGGCTTACCTCATTATGTAAATGAGTGCATATCGTGACATTGAGTATAAAAATTGACAATTCATGTTGCAGCTGTCTAGTGCCTTAGTTAGGCCATACTTGGAGTATAGTGTGCAATTCTGGTCGCCACACTACCAGAAGGATGCGGAAGCTTTAGAGAGAGTGCAGAAGAGATTTACCAGGATGTTGCCTGGCATGGAGGGCATTAGTTATGTGGAGAGGTTGAATGAACTCGGTTTGTCCTCACTGGAACGACGAATGTTGAGGTGCATCCTGATAGAGGTTACAAAATTATGAGGAGCATAGACAGAGTGGATAGTCAGAGGCTTTTTCCCAGGGTAGAGGGGTCAATTACTAGGGGGCATAGGTTTAAGGTGCGAGAGGCAAGGTTTATAGGAAACGTACGAGGCAAGTTTTTTACACAGAGGGTAGTGGGTGCCTGGAACTCGCTGCCGGAGGAGGTGGTGGAAGCAGGGACGATAGTGACGTTTAAGGGGCATCTTGACAAATACATGAATAGGATGGGAATGAGGGATATGGATCCTGGAAGTATAGAAGGTTTTAATTTAGAAAGGCAGCATTATCGACACAGGCTTGGAGGGCCGAAGGGCCTGTTCCTGTGCTGCACTTTTCTTTGTTCTTTGTTCTTTGGTCTGCTAGTGCCACTTAGCTCCTGGCCTCATTATAGCCTTGGCTCAGCCATGGACAAAGGAACTGAACTCCAGAGGTGAAGTTGGAGTAACTACTCTTGACACCAAGGCAGCATTTGACCAGTTGTTGCATCAAGGATCCCAAGCAAAACTGGTCTCAACGGGAATCAGGGGGAATACTATCCACTAGTTGGAGTCATACCTCGCACAAAGGAAGATATTCATTGTTGTGGAGGTCAGTTATCTGAGCTTGAGGGGATTACTGCAGGAGTTCCTCAGGTTTGTATCTGAGGCCCAGCCATCTTCAGTTGCTTCATCAATTACCTTTATTCCATGGTAAGAAGTCTTACAACACCAGGTTAAAGTCCAACAGGTTTGTTTCAAACACGAGCTTGATGCTTTCGCAATGTTCAGCAATATTCAAGACTCCTCAGACATTGATCCAATCCATGACCAACTGCAGCAAGACCTGGACAATATCCAGCCTTGCAATGATCAAGTGGCAAGTATCATTCATGTCACACAAGTGCCAGGTAATAACCATCTCCAATAAGTGCCAATTTAACCATCGCTTTTTGATATTCCACAGCTGAATCCCCAACTATCAGCATCCTGGGGGCTGCCATTGACCACAAACTGAACTGAGCTAGCCATATAAATACTGTGGCTTCCAGAACAGGTCAGAGGCTCAGAATCCTGTGGCGCGTAACTCACCTCCTGACTTCCCAAAGACTGTCCACCATTTTTAAAGCACATGATAGGAGTGTGATGGAGCATTCTCCACTTGCCTGTATGAGTTCAGCTCCAACACCCAAAAAGCTTGATACCATCCAGGAAAAAGCATCCCACTTGATTAGCACCCGATCCACAAAAATTCACTCCTTCCACCACCAATGCAGAGTAGCTGCAGTGTGTTCCAGCTACAAAATGTACTGGAGGAACTCACCAAACTTCCTTCGTCAGCATCCTCCAAACTCATGATTGCCATCACCTAGAAGGACAAGTGCAGCAGATGCATGGGAACACCACCACCTGGAAGTTCCCCTCCAAGCCACTCATCAACGCGATTGGAAATATATCACTGTTCCTTCACTGTCACTATGCCAAAATCCTGGAACACCTTCCTTCACAGCACTGTGGATGTACCGACACCGCAGGTACTGCAGTGGTTCAAGAAAGCAGTTCACCACCATATCAAGAGCAATTAGGGACGGGCAATAAATGCAGACCTAGCCAGCAAATCCCACATTCCTTGAATAAATAAAAAACATAGATCTACTCTATTGCCTCATTAACAAGCTTAATGAGACCTGACCCTCCACCATCAAATGCAATATTGCGGTGCCTATCTGTGCTTTGCCTATATTGTCATCTACTTCTGGGACATAAAATCCCAGTCTATAAGTCTAAACGTAACTAAGTAACAATATGAAAAGGAAATTTTAACACCAACCATCAAATGAATGTAGGTCATTTCCAAAAGAAAAGTGAATGAAATAAAATTATCCATCCCACTCATAAGACAGACCACATTCAGGTAATACACTTTTTAATTGAAGTAACAGATCACCAGTAATTCTATTCAGATCATTATCCGAGAATTAAGAGATTTGTTTTACTGTGAGGTCTGAATTAGTTTGAAGCCTATTACAATTGTTTAATGAGTTGAGCGTAATATCTGATAACAATCATAGTTATGCCAAATAACTATTTTATTCTGGAACTACTCATCTACAGAGAAATAGCAAATACAATAAAAATATAACCTATTCACTGCTTATATAATAATTTACATATTTTATTTGATAAATCCCTCACAATCCAAAGATGTGCAGAGTGGGTGGATTGGCCATGCTAAAATTGCCCCTTATTTAGAAAAAAATTAATTGGGTACTTTAAATTAAACAAAAATTGATAATATGGCACTGGTCAGGCACATGAAGAAATAGCTGGATGTGGCTCCGAATTCAGCATTAATATATGACTGATCATAAGTGAAGGACAGTCAAACTTACTTTAATCGTAGCTTTTAAGATCATGTTATCTGTTATTAAAAGTCACTTTTCAATGGAAAAAGTGCATTTCTTCTCATCCGTTCAGTGTTTGAGAGGGTTGAAATTAACAAAAAAGAAACAAAAAGGAAAGTTGCTTTTATAGAAGGTTCATCGGCTGCTTCATCTGGTGTGATGATGAGAGCAGGTCACCTCGTCTCTGTGTCTCTGTTTTAAAGTGATGATCGAGTCAGCATCAATTCTGAAGACATGAATAAAATCACCTCACATTAACAGGCAATCTTATGAAAAACAAAATAATGCATCAGCCTGCCTCCTCTCATACAAAGACATTGATATTTCGTGCAGAGAAAACAAAGGAATATTTTCTTATTTTAAATTACGCTCAAGATTTAATTTAGGGTTTGTGGATGAATCAGCTTTGAGGAATGAATTTGTGTTGCGATGAGCAACAGCAGCCACACGACATGAGCAACTAGGCAGAGGTGTCGGATAGAATACCAATTGTTCAGTTGCATTTGATTTCAGCTGGGATTTGAATGTCGTATCATAAAGGAGGCAACATGTTCCAGGAACAATTGAACTCAAACCATTCTTCAAAATGCTTTTCCTTCCTGCCTTGAAGATATAAACTCATGTTGGGGTATAATGCCGTCAAAAACCAATGGCGCCCTGGTAGTCACGTTGTTATCCTTCAAACTGAAGAATAGACAATGATATAGAATCATGGGATCATAGACTATAGAACTATAGAGCAAGAAGCTTGACTAATCTATCCCCTTCCTACCCCAGGGTCACTTAGATCAATTATATTAGCCCCACTGCTGACAGCAGTTGTTTCAACATTGCACAGAGATTGAATATGTAATTATCTTGATCTGGAAGGCTCCATTCAATAATCAGCAGTGCATTTATCTAATGAGCCATTCAGGAGTACTCCAATGCAGGTATCTGTGTTATAGAGTCATAGATGTTTACAGCATGGAAACAGGCACTTTGGCACAGTTTGCCCATGCCGCCCAGTTTCTATCACTAAGCTAGTCCCACTTGCCCACATTTGGCCCACATTGCTCTATACCCACCCTGCCCATGTAACTGTCCAACTGTTTTTTAAAGGAAAAAATTGTACCTGCCTCTGCCATTGCCTCTGGCAGCTCACTCCAGATGCTCACCACCCTCTGTGTGAAGACATTTCTCCTCTTTTGTATCTCTCCCCTCTCGCCTTAAACCTATGCTCTCTAGTTCTAGACTCCTCTATTTTTGGGAAAAGATGTTGACTATCTATCTTACCTATGTCCCTCATTATTTTATAGACCTCTATAAGATCACCCCTGAGCCTCCTACGCTCCAGGGAAAAAGTTTCAGCTTATCCAGCCTCTCTTTATAGCTCAGACCATTCAGTCTGGATTGCATCCTTGTAAAATCTCTTCTGCACTCTTTCTAGTTGAACAATATCCTTCCTATAATAGGGTGACCAGAACTGAACACAGTATACCATGCGTGGTCTGACTAATGTCTTGTACAACTTCAACAAGACATCCCAACTCCTGTATTCAATATTCTGACCAATAAAACCTGGCATGCTGAATGCATTCTTCACCACCCTGTCCACCTGTGACTTCACCTTCAAGGAGTTATGAACCTGTACCCCTAGATCTTTTTGTTCTATAACTCTCCCCAACTCCATACCATTAACTGAGGAGGTCGTGCCCTGATTTGAACTGCCAAAATGCATCACCTCCAAATTAAACTCCATCCACCATTCATCAGCCCACTGGCCCAATTGGTCAATATCCTATTGCAATCTTATATAACCTTCTTTACTATTCATTATGCCACCAATCTTGGTGTCAAACTTACTAATCATGTCTCCTATATTCTCATCCAAATCATTAAGTGGACCAAGCACCGATTCCTGAGGCACACTGCTGGTCACAGGCCTCCAGTTTGAAAAACAACCCTCCACCACCACCCTTTGGCTTCTGTCGCCAAGCCAATTTTGTATCCAATTGGCTACCTCGCACTGGATTCTGTGAGATTTGACCTTTTGCAACAACCTACCATGTGGTACCTTGTCAAAGGACTTGCCAAAGTCCATGTGGACAATGTCGACTGCACTGCCCTCATCTACCATCTTGGTTACCCCTTCAAAAAACTCATTGGTGAGACATGACTTTCCCCTGACAAAGCCATGCTGACTTCCCCTAATTAGCCCTTGCCTGTCTAAATGCCTGGAGATCCTGTCCCTCAAAATACCTTCCAACAATTTACCCACTACAGAAGTAAGGCTAACCGGTTTGTAGTTTCCTACAGCCTTTCTTAAACAAGGGCACAACATTTGCTACCCACCAATCTTCAGGCACATCTCCTGTCGCTGTCGATAATTTAAATATCTCAGCTAGGTGGCCAGCAATTTCCTCCCTAGCCTCCCACAACGTCCTGGGAAACATTTCATCAGGTCCCGGGCATTTATCTATCTTGATGTGCTTTAATACCTCCAGAACCTCCTTCTCTGTAATATGTACACTCCTCAAGACATCACTTTTTATTTCCCCAGTTTCCCTAACATTTGTGCCTTTCTCGGCAGTAAATACTGATGAGAAATATACTTTTAGGACCTCTCCCATCTCTTGTGGATATGCACATAGATGACCTTGTTTATCCTTAAGATGCCTACCATCTCCCTAGTCACCCTTTTGCCCTTTATGTATCTGTAAAAGCTCTTTGGAGTTTCCTTTGTCTCATCTGCCAAGACAATCTCATGTCCCCTTTTGCCCTCCTGATTTCTCTCTTAACTCTACTCCAACAAGTCTTATACTCTGCAAGGGGTATATGTCATTGCTCAGGATCCCAACAAATAAATTCAATCACACAGATTACACCTGGCTGGAATTGTATCATTCAGATCCCTTTGAGCTAAATTGAGCTAAATTGGGCATGCCAGTAAAGCAGTTATGGAAAACTGTTGCATTTTAATATTAAGGGCCATGAAAGTGAATTCAAGATAGTGTAATCAATTAGTTTATTGCCTATTGCACTGACTGACTTCTGTGAATGTCTGTTATTTGGAAAGTGTTTTCAATGTGTAGTTGATTGAGACATTTTCATTAGTAGTACCAACCATCTTTTGTTTTCTCTCAAGTAAATGCCTGCACCATATTCATAGAACTATGTGCATTGCCATGAGTATTTAAGAAACCCTTGACAAGTTGCATGTTTGTAATGGGTTGTAGTTTGATGACCTAAAGACTTCAGGCACCTTTGCATTTTATTAAATAGCTATACATTACAACTGTGAATACATTTCAAAAAATACTCTATTTGCTGTAAAGCAATATGGTGAAAGATAGATGTAAATGCACTTCATACTTTATTTTTTCCTTTAAACCATTTAGCATGCATTGTGATATTGTCATAGAATCATAGAATCATAGAAGTTACAGTGCAGAAAGAGGCCATTTGGCCCATCGAGTTTGCATGGGCCCTTGGAAGGAGCACTCCACTTGTGCCCACACCTTCACCCTATCCCTGTAACCCAGTAACCCAATCAAACCATTTTTTTGGATACTAATGGCAATTTATCATGGCCAATCCACCTAACCTGCACATCTTTGGACTGTGAGAGGAAACCCACGCAGACATGGGGAGAACGTGCATACTCCACACAGACAGTGACCCAAACCGGGAATCGAACCGTGGACCCTGGAGCTGTGAAGCAACTGTGCTAACCACTGTGCTACCGTGCTGCCACAGGACTGGTAATCCAGAGATCCAGGGTATTGCTCTGTGGACCTGGGTTCCAATCCAATCATTTTTTTTTGTTTATTTATAAATTTAGAGTACCCAACTCATTCTTTCCAATTATGATGCAATTTAGCGTGGCCAATCCACCTATCCTGCACATCTTTGGGTTGTGGGGGTAAAACCCACGCAGACACGGGGAGAATGTGCAAACACCACACGGACAGTGACCCAGAGCCGGGATCGAACCTGGGGCCTCGGCGCCGTGAGGCAGCAGGGCTAACCCACTGTGCCACCATGCTACCCTTCAATCCCATCATGACGTGAAGTTTGAATTCAATTTCAACAAATCAAGAATTAAAAGTCTTAATGTTGATCGTGAAAACCATAGTCGATTGTCACAAAAGCCCATCAGGTTCATTAATGTCCTTAAGGGAATGAAATCTGCCATCCTTACCTGGTCTGGCCTACATGTGACTTCAGATCAACAGCAATGTGGCTGATTCTTAAATGCCCTCTGGAATGGCTAAGCAAGTGGAAGGGCAATATCGGGAATGGCAAAATACGTTGGCCAAGCCAGCAATGCCTGCGAATGCTCCATGTATCAATCTATCATTTAAACCCTGGTCACCAACCCTCGCATTGTGGCAATGATTGCCCTCAGACCATCCTTTGGAAGGGACCCACCACAATGAAGATCTGGAAGTTGGTCCAATTTTTTTACGTTTAAGATTTTAAAAAACCTTCATAAGACATCTTGACACACCCTCTCTTGCTCTTACTACATCAGCAGTGCCCACATATGATAGTGGGGCAGCCAATCTGTCATTGCTTGAGGCTCTCTTATTGACCCCCCCAAGCTTGGAAGCCTGCCCATTGCCCTTAATTCCACAACAAGCCATGCACCGGGGTCGGGACCAAGAAATTCATCCAACGTCAAAGTTCTGATCCCATACCCCTGCTGACTATTTCCAGAACTTTATGTTTTATACTAACTACCTTATATCAAAACCTCCTTGTCTGTTCTTATTGCAGTGAGAAGTTTATACATGCCCAGATGGCTTGTGAATCCATCAGCCTTGGATGCATAACCTAGGAACAAAATAAAACCTGATAAAAGCCAGACATAATTTGATACACTTGCATTAGTTGAACTGAGGTTCTTCAGAATGTATTCAAATACTGTGAGGCCCTTGAATAGTATGAATCAGAATGTATGTTCAAATTGTAAATATAGGGAATTCTCGTAAAGTCCATTTAAATTGAATAAAACACTGCTTCTTTCTAGTTTCATGGTGGAAGAGAAATCCAACTAGTGAGCTTGGATAATCCAAGTATCACCAGTAAGGCAGCACAGTAGCATGGTGGTTAGCATACATGCTTCACAGCTCCAGGGTCCCAGGTTCGATTCCCGGCTGGGTCACTGTCTGTGCGGAGTCTGCACGTCCTCCCCGTGTGTGCGTGGGTTTCCTCCGGGTGCTCCGGTTTCCTCCCACAGTCCAAAGATGTGCGGGTTAGGTGGATTGGCCATGCTAAATTGCCCGTAGTGTCCTAAAAAAGTAAGGTTGGGGGGGGGGGAGGGGTTGTTGGATTACGGGTATAGGGTGGATACGTGGGTTTGAGTAGGGTGATCATGGCTCGGCACAACATCGAGGGCCGAAGGGCCTGTTCTGTGCTGTACTGTTCTCTGTTCTATGTACTCTGGGGAATGTTAGACCTGCTGGGTTCAAGACTGGATCGCTGAATCTGTCATGAAAGGTAGACTCAATTCGAAACGGATATCATGGGGCCACGCTGACCCTCGCAGTAACAGTCTCCTGTCCATTCGGTAAAATGAAACAGCTCTTTAAAACAATATTCATTCTTGGGATTTTGGTGATGTGATAATGGCCCATTTATTTCCCATGGCTATTTGCATTGAGAGTGCGGTGAGTCTTCTCCTGGAACAATTGCAGTCTATACCTCTATGGTGCTCCCATAATTGTGTTCAAAAGTGAATTCTGAGCTAATTACCCAGTATTAATGGATGAATTCCAAGTCAGAATGTGTGGCTTGGAGGGGAACTTGATGATATTGCTGTTGCTTAATGTCTGTGATACAATATGGTTTGAGCTTATTGTTTTCTTCAGGCTGTGGTATTCCACAGTCGTGCATGAAAAACTGTTTCCATCACACAAATACTTGAAGGTCTCTTCTAGGCCCTTTCACGTTGCTTATTTCCATTGTTCCACCATCAGTGGCCATACCTTAAGCTGCTGTACCCCAGACAATTTATCCCTAAACCCTTCTGTCTGGCCAATAACTGCAACAATGGCACCTGGAGACTAGCCCTAACATTCAGGGATGCAGATCTGGGGAGACTCCTAGACGCAGTGGAGGCTAGGAGAGATGTTCTGTTCCCCCAGTGTCCCGGGGAGGGGGTGAACCACAAGGCAGCCAGTGCTGCCTGGGATGGGGTGGCGGCATCTTGAGTGGCAGGAGTGTCGCCAGGAGGACTGGCCTCCAGTGCCGGAAAAAGATCAATGACCGACACCGGGCAACACGAGTGGGTATACACCAACGACCCCCCCCCCACCCACACGCCCCACCCACCAGGATCTCTCCGCCCCCTATGAGCATCCACTCCTCCCCAACCCTCCCTCCACACCGTCTCCATTCAACCACCTCAACTTCTCCTTCACCCCCCTCACTTCAACCCCCCAACCCTCCCTTCATTCTCCCTCTCCCTTCAACACACCCCAGCCCTTCCTTCACACACCCCCTCCCACCATTGTGAGGTTAACGTTTCCCTCTCTGTGTCTCCTCAGGAAAAGCTCCCTCAAAATCGCCGGGAGAGGGCTCAGACTGGTGGTGGTGTGCCACACATCAGGGGAGGAATTTTCCCGTACCCGGCGGGGCGAGACTTCCGGCGGGACATAGTGGCATGAACCACTCCAACGTCGGGCTGACCCAAAGGTGTGGAATCCTCCATACCTTCAGAGGTTAGGAGTGGTTGGCGCCCCGCCGGCTGGCGTGGAAGACCTTTGGCGCTGCACCAGCCGGGGCCGAAGGGACTCCTCCGGCTGGCGGGGGTCCGAGCATGCGTGGGTCATCCCGGCGCACGCGCGTGGGGGGGGGGGGGGGGGGGGGGGAGGGTGTTCACCTACGCGTCGGCCATCGTGGAGGCTTACACGGCTGCCGTGTAGGAATGGAGTGCCCCCACGGCACAAGCCCGCCCGCGGATCGGTGTGCCCGAGCGCGGGCCAGGCCACCGTGGGGGCACCCTCCAGGGCCAGATCACCCCGCGCCCCCACCCCAGGACCCCGGAGCCCGCCTGCGCTGCCAGGTCCCGCCAGTCAGGGACCTAGTCCAATTTACGCCAGCGGGACCTGCATAGAATGAGCGGGACTTCGGCCCATCGCGAGTTGGAGAATCGCCGGGAGAGGGGAACGCTGACCGGCGCGGCGCAATTCAAACCCCCGAATTCACACCCCGCTGAATCTCCGGCGCCGGAGAATTTAGCAGCCGGCGGGGGCGGGATTCACGCCGACCCCCAGCGATTCTCCGACCTGGCGGGGGGTCGGAGAATCCTGCCCCTGGATCTTCACCACCTTCGCGAAGCCTGCCCTGGAGGTGACAGGTGTAGCACAGGACAGAGTGGTCACTAACGGGAAGGCTGGTGGATGCTGCAGAGGTGAGGAAGCACCGGGACTCAGACAAAGGACCAGTCAAACGTGAGTTGCTCTTGCCTCACTCTCTGACCCATTCCTCCCACTGACCACATGTTCATTCTCCCACAGTTCCCCCAGCCGATGGATCCGACCCATCCCAGGTGACACTCCCTCCAGCCAGTGCCGGCCCTAGGGTAGCTGGCGCCCCGGGCAAGCTGAACTTCAGCGCCCTTCGGGGGGGGGGGGGCTAGGCGGGGGGGGGGGGCTGAGGGGCTGAGGGGGGGGGGGGCGAGGGGGGGGGCGGGGCCAAGGGGGGGGCCGAGGGGGGGGCCGAAGCGGGGGGGGGCGGGGGGGGGCGGGGCCGAGGCGGGAGGGTGCCGAGGCGGGGGGGGGGCAGGGCCGAGGCGGGGGGGCGGACGGAGGGGGGGCGGAGGAGGGGAGAGGGGGGGGCGGAGGGGGGGCGGAGGGGGGGGGCGCGAGGGGGCCGCCCTGGGGGAGGGCGGCCACCGCGCATGCGCTGGTTGGCACCGGCCCAACTGCGCATGCGCGGGACCGAGTCTCTGGCGCCCCCTAGCACATGGCGCCCCGGGCGACTGCCCGAGTTGCCGGTACCTTGGGCCGGCCCTGCCTCCAGCCTTCCATGAGACCACCTCGGAAGGGAGCTCCGAGGAAGACATGATCGAGGCGTCACAGTTGTCATCGCCACCCTCCACCAGTGCAGATACACGCATCTCGGATGGAAATGTTAATGGTCAGGGGCACAATCTGGTGAGTACCACACAGCTGCTAATACACATCAGGTGGAGGCAGGAACCCCCAGGTGAGACAGCAGTCAGAGGGCTGCTGGATTCCGGGACCCAGCTGGATCCCAGCCCGATGCTGAGCCTACGGAAGAGGTATTCCAGGATCTGATGGAAATGATAGGGAGCGGTCAGGACATTCAGAGTGAGATGTCAGCCGATCCATGGCCAATTGGAAGAGTCCAAGGGGCTATGGACGTAGGATATGTCGCCGGAAATGCGCTGCACCGAAGCCAGCAATGATAGGGTGGCGACCACAGTGGAGAGCCTGATGCACAACATTGGCACCATTAGTGAAAGTGTCGAAGGCTGAGGGTCTCGGCAGAATGTCCGTCTTGCTGGGGCACGTTACCAGGCTGACCTTGATGAGGTGCTGCGGGTCATGTCCCACTTACACGGGATTGGCCAAGGCGCTGCAGATCTGTCCCAGTCACTGAGGAGCATCACTGAGGGCATCGACACGATGGTGCAGGTCATGGTGAGCCGCTAGGGCTGGCAGAGCCAGATGATACAGGGGCAGCTGGGGCTCGACATTGCTGCCTCTCCATCCCAAGGTGAACTCCAGGGCCCCATGGGCACAGACCAGGAGAAGGGGGCCCTGAGTGCCAACCTGGACCCGTCCCATGGAGTGGCGATGGTAACCACCAGCTCCCCCGAGTTCCACCCTTCTGACGAGGCCGCGTCTCACAGTTAGCAACCAGAAAATGGCGGCACAGCTGGGGATGTGCCGCAGACAAGGGCGTCGGGGCTCTCCGACCCCAGAGCCCCCAGAAGACGCATGCCGGAGTATCGACGGCCAGGAGACAAGTTAAGCAGCTGGCTGCCTCCATTTCTGATGTGCATCCTGGGGAGACACATAAGGCTAGGAAGGCAAAGAACATCAAGGATCACTGAGGTCACTGGGGAGAGGGGAGAGGTGCGGGGAAGTAGGTAGGGGGTGAAGGGGTGGGGTGCAGCACTATCGGGAGAGTGGGGAATTGTTAAACACAATAAAAACCCTTGTGACGCCTCTGTCACTTTCATCCGCTATGTGGGCTGGCCATCGAACCCTTCGTCCATCTCTCCAGGCAGCTGGCCCCTCCCCGTGGCACTCACCCATCCTCCGGCTGTGGACATATCCTCGGAGCTGTGCCCCATCCCCTGGGTGTTTGGATGTTGGCTGCTGCATGTGTGATGTTGTCTCCTGCAGTATTCAAGCACAGTGTCAATGCATCAAGGTGTGATTTGGATGCTAGGCAATGACTCCCACATGCTACATGGGACACCCACCCACGGGAATTTACATGGGTTGTGTGAAATGCGGCCAGAGGACTCAGCAGCCATGGGTGGTTGCTGGGGCAGATGGGCAGGGACAAGGGTTGCCCCCGGAACCAGGGATTGGTATGGTAGTGCCGTGCACGGTTGCCCACCCCAACGCCTCCACCCATCCTCCTATTGTGACCCACCGCTGAGGAGGGTTCCTCACCCCCAGATGAGGTTCCCCCACACCTCCCACTGAGCACTGGGGTGGCAACCCCAGCGCCCCCGGGCTCTTTGCCGGTGAACAAAAATGGCTACTCACCTCCTCCTAAAAACCCTTTCGCCAGGTTCATGGTTTTTGAAGTGTTGGCTCGTGTTGACTTGAGAGATGAACAGACATTTCCAACACTGATAAAGGTTCAACTCAATTTTATTAACTACTTCTAACTAACTAACACATGATGACTGTGGGTCTAAATGATGCTAACTTAAACTAGAGACCTAAGCCTTGTCCGAACCAGTTGATTCTCTCAGCACGTGTTGTAAGTCGGTGCTGGACTGGATGAGTTCTTGTTACACTCAGAGGCAGCACCCAGAATGAGCGGGAACCGTGTTGCCCTCTGCCAGCGGGAACCGTGTTGCCCTCTGCCTTTATAGTCATAGAATTTGCAGTGCAGAAGGAGGCCATTCGGCCCATCGAGTCTGCACTGGCTCTTGGAAAGAGCACCCTACTCAAGCCCACATCTCCACCCTATCCCCATAACCCAGCAACCCCACCCAACACTAAGGGCAATTTTGGACACTAAGGGCAATTTATCATGGCCAATCCACCTAACCTGCACATCTTTGGACTGTGGGAGGAAACCAGAGCACCCGGAGGAAACCCACGCACACACGGGGAGGATGTGCAGACTCCGCACAGACAGTGACCCAAGCCGGAATCGAACCTGGGACCCTGGAGCTGTGAAGCAATTGTGCTATCCACAATGCTACCGTGCTGCCCTGGTGATTGGCTGCGGTGTTTGTACATGTTGATTGGTCCCTGTGTGTGTCCATCAGTGTGTGTCTGCACCATGATATACTGGTGTATATTATCACAGTTTTCAAAATTGGCGCCAACATAACCATTTGTTGGGGAGGCTGATGAATGACGAGAGGCCTTTGGATCTGGGGTGGCTCTGTTAATTGTATGGAAAAAGGGCTTTAGTGGTTTCTCACCACGCCACAGCGAGATCCCGATTTTGCTTAGGGGAGCTGGCTGGTTGCATTGAAAACTGTTTGGCACCTGGCGCGTTTCTCGTTTTCGGCCTCTCCCGCTTTTCACTAGCCTCGTTTTGCTTGAGCGAGAGCTTAACGAGGCTGGAGAATCGTGCTCAATGTCTATGCCAAAGAAAGTACACTGCCCATGAGCAAGAAGCCTGAGCATTGCTTACTTGCTCTTCAGCATTTTTAAGTTTATGTCTGGCATGATACTAAGCAAAGTCTTGTCTCTATTGATCATAATTTGCTTGCATTTGTGGAAAAGTTCAAAACTTGGACGCAAGATTGTTCCATTGGATTTATTATTGCAATCTTTCAATGTAAAAATTGTGCATCATCCTCAAAAGGATAATATTAGTGCGAATGCATTGTCATGGGCTTAAGTGTTGGTGAGTGGCAGAGATAGGAATTGGGGGAACTTAGGTAGTGGGAAAGGAAATATGAATGATGTGTGCTTTGTATTTTGTGTCACATACCTTATGATGAAGCATCCTTACAATGACGTTACATCTCTCTAGCTGGGGAGGTATATAATAATATAATATAATAATCTTTATTGTTACAAGTAGACTTACATTAACACTGCAATGAAGTTACTGTGAAAAGCCCCTAGACGTCACATTCCTGCGTTAGAGCCCTTCCTGTTTATTTCCTTTGTTTCCATTTATTTTATTTTATTTTATTTTGTCTGTGAACCCATAAAAGGAATGTGCCTTTAAGCAGAAAAGTACTTGGCAGACTCTGTGTTCCAATGTCTTGTTTTTGGAAAGGAGAAGCCAGTATTTTTGGTGCCAATCTTAGGAACCAGCTTTGGAGGAAGTCAGTTCAATTGGCTAACTGGCAACCGGTGGGTTTACCAGGGACAGTGTCCTGCCTGACAACAGTCAGTGATTGGTTCCTGTGTGATGCTTTCTGAGAGAGCTTGGCAGAAGTGTTTAAACCTTAGAAAGAGAAGGAACATGCTCTCTAGCGCTCTTTCGTTGCTAAAGTAAAGAACTGTTTATTGTTGTAAAACTTGTGAGTGCCTGACACATCTTAGCTGCAAACCCGAAAAGTTCCTGAATCTACAAAGAAAGTGAACAACATTGTCAGAGATAACCATCTCAAGCCGAGAAGGACAAAGTGCCAAATGAAAGCTTGAACTTCAGAAAGACATCAACTAGAAGTCATCCTGTGTGTAAGTGTGTGTAAAAGTGGGGGTAGTTAAAAAGGAGAAGTTTCGGAAAGGGATGCAAGATAGTCAGTTACATTTTTCTGTTAATTTAATTATGATACTGTACATAATAAAAGGTTCCTGGTGTTAGTTACAAACCTGGTAACCGCAGTTTATTGGGCTCAGCCAAGAACCTCAGGTATTTTAAAATAAAATCTAATTGCATTTGTAACTCTGGGTCAAGTGGGGCTGGAATTGACCATTCATTAGCCCAGGATATCATGACAGGGTTGAATGGTAATGAAAATCGCTGATTGTCACAAGTAGGCTTCAAATGAAGTTACTCTGAAAAGCCCCTAGTCGCCACATTCCGGCACCTGTTTGGTGAGGCTGGTACGGGAATTGAACCATGCTGCTGGCCTGCCTTGGTCTGCTTTCATAGCCAGCGATTTAGCCCTGTGCTAAACCAGCCCTGAATGAGGGTTGTGCTTGAAGTAGATTTAGACGACAAAGGTTGTGAACCATGCCCAGGGGAGAGGGCAGTTGAGTCAATTGTGCAGCTCAACCTAGCACTTTATCGCACTCTGCAATACATATTCCTGTGGTGGCATGTAGCATGAACTGTTGCCAATACATTTATTGTTGTGATGATGGGTGATATTTAACGGGAAAAAAAGAGTCCCATTTTGAGCTGGTTTCGTGGAGTGTTTCTTGGCACCTGCAGCGCTGAAAATGACCCCGCTATCAAATGGGACTGTTTTGTTGGCCTTGGCGAGGAACACCTTGCCGAGGCCACATTTTGTCAGTGTAGGAAAGGATCAGGGCGCCATTTTAAAATGATGCCCGATCTCTCGACCACCCACAGCGGTCTGTGGACCCCCTAATGCCCCAAATTAACTGTTAGGGGATCCTTGAGCCGCTTCACCCCACCTCGTAAGAGCAGGGCACTCCCGGATCCCATTCCTGACATGGCAACCTGGTGCCTGGGTAGTGCCAGGGTGACCAATTGGCAATGCTAGGGTGCCCAGGTGGCAGTGCCAAGATGCCAGGCTAGCATTGCTGCCTACGCCGCTGAGGACCTGGGTTCGAATCCCAGCCCTGGGTCACTGTCCGTGTGGAGTTTGCACGTTCTCCCCGTGTCTGCATGGGTTTCATCCCCACAACCCAAAGATGTGCAGGATAGGCGGATTGGCCACGCCAAATTGTCCCTTAATTGGAAAAAAATGGTGCCCAGGCAGTAGTGGGCATGGTAGGGTACTATGCTTTCCAGAGCCCGACCACCTGGGGGCCTGCGATGGCCTGGGAGAACCCCCCCCCCAGGTGCTGTTACGCATGGACAAGGTTTATGTGGACCAGTACTAAACGGCATCATGCAAGACCTCCCGGGCGCGGGCCTTTGCTCCCGGTCTCTGGGTCAATCCGGCGCAGACATATTTAAGTGAGCCTAACTGCCCAGCGAGGGCGGGATCCAGATTGTGACACCTTACGAAATCATGTTAGATCACATGAGCCACTCTGAGTGTTGCAACTCTCAAGCGAGGCCTCTCATGAGATTTAACAGCCTTGTCACGTCACTGGATCAGGTGCGATGTGGCAGTTCGATCGGGCCTGATACCTGACATGTGAAGTAGATGGAATTGTTTCAATGCAGAAAATGAAAAGTCCTCAAATATAATCACTTTTTAAAAAACAATTGCATCGATTGAAATAAAGAATGGGACTTACACATGGAATGAAGATTGAAGCAACTTCAGGCCAGAGAACCTTCCAGTTGGTGTGTCCATGGTTTTAAACTTCACAGGCTCTGCTTACAAATGTTCTACTTACAATCTGGGGCATGTGTTTACTGACCTGGATCTAATTAAATGAAAGTAGGGCACAGGTACAGAGACAAATAATGCAACTATTAGTATGCTGTGCCTACAGTGATCTCAAATGTGCATGGGCTGACACTTGTGTTAAAGACAGCACCTTTCACAACTTCAGGATGTCCCAAAACACTTCATCATCAGTGAAGCATTTTGAAGTGTAGGCATTGTTTCCCGCTGTTACCAGACTCCTAAACGACCCTCTTATACACTGACCTCATTAACACTACACCCTTGTATGCTTCACCCGATGCCAGTGTTATGTAGTTACATTGTGTACCTTGTGTTGCCCTATTATGTATTTTCTTTTATTTCCTTTTCTTTTCATGTACTTAATGATCTGTTGAGCTGCTCGCAGAAAAATGCTTTTCACTGTATCTTGGTACACATGACAATAAAAAAAATCTATCCAATCTAAATGTCGGAAAATTTGTGTCAGCCAATTTGTGCACAGCATGTTACCACAAACAACACTGAGACAAATGATCAGATAATCCATTTTTGGTGGTGTTGGTTGAAGGATGAATGTTAGCCAGGACACTGGGATATCTTTGACAAAGCTTTGATAAAGACTCATACGGACTCAAAACGTTAACTCTCTTCTCTCTCCACAGATGCTGTCAGACCCGCTGAAATTGTCCAGTATTTCTGCTTTTGTTTCAGATACCAGCATCCGCAGTAATTTGCTTTTATCACTGGGATATCCCCTTTGCTCGTCTGTGAGTAGTGCCGTGGAATATTTTACATACACCTGAGACTTTGCAGATTTGGTGTCAAATATGAATGATTTTATGATCTCAGCTGAATGTTTAGTACACTGGGCTAATTCGCTGGCTTTGAAAGCAGACCAAGCAGGCCAGCAGCACGGTTCGATTCCCGTAACAGCCTCCCCGAACAGGCGCCGGAATGTGGCGACTAGGGGCTTTTCACAGTAACTTCATTGAAGCCTACTCGTGGCAATAAGAGATTTTCATTTCATTTCATTTCATGTTGGGGCCTTCAACACACGCGAGCCCTTGTGCATGCTCAAGTCCCTGGAGTAAGAAGTCTGAATTTCTGCTTCAGATGTCAAAATCCTGCAACCTTCTACCTACAGCATTGTGAGATTTCCTTCGCCACGTGGATTACAGTGATTCAAGCAGAAGAACCATCATCACCTTCTCAAGGGCAATGAGGAATGTGCCATAATTGCCAGTCTTTCCAGTAATGCCCACATCCTGTGAATAAATAAAAGAGGTCCACATGCTAAAACTGCACCAAAGCAGAAACCTGTTTTTCTCCTATCCTTCTGGAAGACAGAATGAGTAGTGTCATTTTGAAGAATCAAACCAGTTATTTTATGTGAAATGGGTGAATAAATGAATACGATTTTCACAGCAAGATTTATCCATTTCCTATCACTGTTAGTGCCACCAATTCATTGCACAACCTTATCCTTCGCCAGACAAAAGTTACTTTATAACTAGCATTTCCTGAACTGAATGCTGTGCTGTTACTCTTCGAATGCACATTCAGAGCAGCAAAAGAAAATTCATTGCTTTGATTTAAAACGATTAAGAAACCAAAATTCACTGGGCGAGATTCGCCGACGCTGAAATCGCGTTCGGCGATCGGCCGGAGAATATCCGTTTCCAATGAAATCGGGGACGGCGGTGCTTTCGCAATCCTCCGGCCCCTCCAAAGTGATGTACTCGAGGAGTATGCCGCATGCCGTATCGACGACCTCAGGATGTTGCCTGAGGCCCACCCCCTGTGCTCCACCCCCTACAGGCCGAGTTCCCGACGGCGTCGGTCGCATTTGCTATCCTCCGTCGGGAACTCAGCATGGTGGCTGCGGACTCAGCCATGTTGCGCGGTGAGTCCACTGCATGCCATTGCTGTGCAGGACCCGGCAATTCTCCGGGCCGTATCGGCAGCTAGAGCTGGGTGCTATATGCTGCTCAGCTGCTAGCCCCCAGTCAAACGGAGGATCGGTGGCTGTTTTGCGTCGAACGGTCGGTCATAAAATGCCATCGTTCCCACGCCGGCATCAGGACGGAGAATCCATCTTTTTGGCCCAATCTGACACCAGATTGTGCAGAAATGGCCACAGATGAAGTCAGGACATGGTGTTGCCAGGTCTCATCCAAATGGTGAAGTCGGCACATAAGTTTGGAAAGGATGAAAGGAAGGTTTCCACTTACGTCGTGTCATTCACAACCACAGGGCTTCCCAAAGTCCTTTACAGCCAAGTACTTCTGAAATGTAGTCATTGCTGTAATGTAGGAAATGGACTACCATGCAAGATTATCACTTCAAGAGTGAAGAGGACTCCAGGTGCTGGAGCATTCAGTCACCCTGGATTTATGGTACTGACATGCCAAGCATGCCAGTCAATCAAATGGCAACAGTAGGAACCAGTTACTGATCAAGCTAATATCATGACCTGGATCACTCTGAACAGAAGGTTACTTTTTTTATATTGGAACCCCTTTCACCGAACGATTCTGGGGCATTTCTGAATTTCCTTGGTTGGATAATGTTTGACACCAGAGGGTTGGCAGGGACATAAGTATACTTGGCAGAGTGGGCATGTAACACTAATATATCATTCAAGAGCCTACTCCAGGCATGGGGAATTTTGGAGGATCCAGACCGTGAAAATCCAGCTGAGCATATCATAGTATTTACAGTACAGGAGACCATTCGGCCCATCGAGTCTGCACCCCTGCAGATTTCTTGCCCTGCCCTTTGCAGCTCAGAAACTGACTTCAGAAGGGGAAATGTACTTATTGAGGAAGTCACATTGTAAGATAGTTTCTTTATTATTAGTGATCCAACCGATCTTGATTCCGAACAGCAAGTGGTGACTATTTATCTTATCAGGACAGAATGCCTCATAGTTTGCATCTGGAAGAGTGTTTCTGAACAAATCCATCTGGGAAAGAGTTAATTGGGTTCTTCGTCAGAACCATCTGGCAGCAACAATATCTCAGCTTGCTGCTCTCACTTTCTATAAATCTTGTAATGATAATTATGGCCTTGTTTCAGCAGTGCTGATGAAGTCCTCGTGATTGCTTCTTTTTACACTAAGATTTATATTTGTGATTTCAATAGCAATTATACTGTTCACCAAAATCAAAACTCAACATTCCTATTTTCTCTACTCTTTCGTTCATGTTCATTGTAGATAAACATTTATCTATACCCCTGAATACAATGTTACATGAGCACAAAGCTTTCAGATAGCTCAACCTGTATAAGCATAAAAATGAATCAAAAGCAAAATAACCTTGGGAAAGAGCCGGATGGAAAGACATTATAATGACGCAGTGGTGGATGATGGTAAACGAAAGGTAGATTTATGTGCAAGTATTTACAGCGGTCTACATAATATCACTAGGCCCTGATTTTGGCCTGCTTTTAACCTTTACTCATAATGAGCCCCAAGTGGTGGACCTCCACCCCCTACCTGGGGAACTCGGACTCGGTGCGTCTCATGGGGCGATCAATGATGGTTTCCCCGTGGTGCTCGTGGTGGTTATAACACCCCTCCCTTGCAAAGTCCGAATGTTCCCCTTAATTTGTCAATGAAGGGGACCTTCTGCATCCCTTCGCCCGCGGCTGTGTCTCTGCCTGTGTTGGCTCTGGGTCGGGTGAGGTGTATCGAGTTGCCAGGAAACCACTGCCTGGTTGACCGCTGAAGGTCGACAGCTGGGACCTGGGTGCCAGACATGTTGTTGCACGCCGGTGTGGTGTATCCATGTCTGAACCTGAGACATCGCCCTCTTGCTGGATCAGGCGCTGCATCCTGGACGGCTGGGCTGTCAACCGGAGGGTAGCTCCTAATGTGATGAAGGCAGTACCTGCACCAGTCGGGTGTCCTGACTGGTAGGCTCACACCTGGTTAAGTGGTCCAAATGTTCATAGATCATATAATTTACAGTGCAGAAAGAGGCCATTCAGCCCATTGAGCTGCACCACCCCTTGGAAATTCACCCTACTTAAGCCCACACCTCCACCCTATCCCTGTAAGGCAGTAACACCTCCTACTCTTTTGGTCACTAAGGGCAATTTAGCACAGCTAATCCACCTAACCTGCACATCTTTAGACAGTGGGAGGAAACCGGAGCTCCCAGAGGAAACCCATGTAGGCACAGGGAGAAAGTGCAAACACCACACAGACCCAAGGCTGGAATTGAACCTGGGACTCTTGAGCTGTAAGGCTGCAGTGCTAACCACTGCACCACCATGCCGCCATCACGCTTCTTAGGGGTCTGTCCCTGAACTCACACCTTTTATGAAACTGGGCACGTCTGTTCCAGGACCAACCCTGGAAGCCACAATGCACCAACATCAAAGTTTTGAGCATATATGACATCGCCAGCACAAAATGCTAGCCACGCGTCCAGGGACTCCATTGACTGCTTCTTCAAACCCCGTTTGAAAGTCAGGTCTGCTCGCTATGCCAGTCAATTGGAGGAAGGATGGTATGGAGTGCCAAATGCCATTTCATCACATGCAAATGGCAAACACCTCGCTGGTGAAAGGTGTGCCATTGTCCATCACCAGGAACTCTGGAATCCTATGGGTGCTGAAAATCCCCCGATCACTTCCTCATAGCTCTGTTCACCTTTTTCAAAGCCGAACGAATTGTACAGTTGAAGTGCTTGGAATTTAGCTGTTGTTAGCAGCAACGCAACACGTCTTTCATCAGGGAGCGCCTGTCGGCCAAGGGCAACAAGAAAAAGCTCAACTGCTTGAACGCACAGTGGTTTGAGTCTAAATATCCTGAGACTTGAAGTCAGTGTGGTACATTAAGCATATCCATCTTGCACTTCATCGTCTTGTGTTGCGTGAGGTCGCACCTCCTTGCCTCACCAGGTTGGCGGAGCGGGTATTCGTCTGGTGTCTACTGTGCCGCGTAGTTTGTCTTGCTGCGGTTACCTCAGGTTCTTCCAGACGCCTGGTACCATGTTGTGTTCTGTTACTTCCTTGATGATGAAGGTACACATAGAACGTGAAGATGCAGTTGCTACAAGTATTTGTTCTTAGTGGTAACCATGCATTACTATATACGAACAATTTCACCCTATTACAGATGACTGTTGTCTTGTCCTTCCTCCTCCCAAGTGCCTGGCTCCCATCCATCCTCCTATGTGACACAGTAGTGGTTAGCACTCTTGCTTCACAGCGCCAGGGTCTCAGGTTCCATTCCCGGCTTGGGCCATTGTCTGTGTGGAGTCTGCAAATTCTACCCGTGTCTGCGTGGGTTTCCTCCAGCTGCTCCAGTTTCCTCCCACAAGTCCTGAAACACGTGCTGTTAGGTAAGTTGGACATTCTGAATTCTCCCTCAGTGTATCCGAACCTGCGCTGGAATGTGGTGACTAGGGGCTTTTCACAGTAACTTCATTGCAGTGTTAATTGCAAGCCTACTTGTGATAATAAAGAATTTTATATTATTATTATAAATATATACATCTGTCCGCTCTGGTTCCCCCTGCTGCCAGGAGGTTATAGCTGTCCTTGCATATGTTGGTCATTGTCTATGTACAGTGGCACTGTTATAGACACATATGTACATTGATACAACTATAGATAATTATAGATAGATATGCCTGTATGTATATCACCACAGCAGGCACCGTAGCTATGGCCCATTCTGAAAATTGAACAGGGCAGATAACCCCCAGATCCTGCAGGCGTTGTAGTTCCACGTCAACCATCAGGAACAGCATGTAAGGTACAGCCTTGCCCAGAAGTACTGGGTGCAGCAGCAGGATCCACATTCATCCTGCCAAGACCCTCCTGGAACACCTCGGGATATTTATCCTGCACGTCATAGAGACTCCCAGTGCCTATCTGAATGACCAGTTGCCAGTTAAAGCGGAGGACTCTCAACCACTCTCTACTGAACAAGTTGGGACCTGGTCCTTGCACCACCACCAAAGGGAGCTGGCCCAACTGCTGTCTGTACGTTACTGGAGTCACAGTGGACCCCACGATCATCAATGGTTCTCCTGTATTCGTTGCCAACCTCGCTCTGGTATCCCACAATTGCAGCGGTATGATCCCCGTGCGAAACCATTGAAACATGCAGAGGTCTACAATTTCCATTTCCATTTCCAGCAGCACCGGGTGCCCAGCGACCTGCAAGGTGATTCAGATCAGAGCAACTCTCCAAGCCGAGACGCAGTTTAATTGCATCAAACAGTCATGCTCTTCTGGGGCAACCACGTGTAAGGCCCTGGTGGTTGCCGCGGATGGCTTCTCCTGCCCTGCCCTACAAACTATGCACATCATAGACCATGGAGCCTGCTGCTCCTGCACACTTTCCTCCATGTGTTCATGAGAGAGGGAAATCTCGATAGCCCACTTCAAATCTAAAGTAGTTTCTGCTAACAGCTTCCTCTGCATGGCCATATTGTTAATACCACACATGAGCTGGTTCCTCAACATTCCCGGGAGAGAGACGGCCCAAACTTGCAGGGTTCAGCCAGGCACCACAGACGGGTCACAAAGTCCGTAACTGATTCACCAGGAGAGCCTACTGCTGTGTTAAATACCATTGCATAATTAGGGGAGGGTTGGGGCTCATAGTGGTCTGAAACCATAACTACCAATCCATCAAAAGAATCTCTGCCAGGGTGCCAGGTTGGCAGTACCAAGGTGCCAGGGTGATAAATTACCTGCACCGGCGATTGGGCCCAAGGGTCCTGCCCTTATGAGCTAGGGTGCAGGGGGAGCGAGGATCCCCTCATTGGTAAGTTGGGGCATTGGGGAGGTCTGGAAGCCATGTTGGGAGGGTTCAGAAATTGGGGGGGCCATTCCAATCTCTTCCTGCATGAGCGAGCGGAGCTCGAAATGAAGCAGAGTCCCATTTAATAGGGGGGTCGTTCTCGGGGTTGCGAGCACTGGTACCTGCTCAACACCCAGCTAAACGTGCAAATCACGGGAATCTGTTTCATTTCTATTAAATTGCACCCAATGTTTTCACATTTCTTACTCTGTTTGTCTGCAACAAAATGCCTCAAAAATTAATGGATGGATTTCAATGAAACTTGGTAAATAGATAGGATAGGACTCAAGAAAAAACTGATTCATGCTTGGTGAAGATGTGGTGCAAATCTGGAACCTGAAATTTTTTAAAAAACATCCATTATCATTGTGAGATGGGGGCAAATAAACCTTTTTCTTTTAGAATGCGATGTGTAGTTTTATTTAGAATGTTGTTGATTGTTTTAGAATGTGATGGATTCTTTCAGCCTTTGTGCTGTCAAAATGAGAGCAGAGTCTTCAGAGCAGGTTTTTGGATGTGGATTGGCCAGGTGTGGCGGATAAAAAATCTCTTGTTTTTTCAGTATGGTAGTTACCCAGCATTAGCGAGGCAAAGAAGAGCCTTAAGGAAGAGCTGCATAATTGTAATAGCGTTAAATGAACACAATATGACATAAATTTGTGCTCTACTGTGTGGACGGCATGGTGGCACAGTGGTTAGCACTGCTGCTTCACAGCTCCAGGGATCCGCGTTCAATTCCGGCATCGGATGACTATCTGTGTGGAGTTTGCACTTTCTCCCTGTGTCTGCGTAGGTTTCCTCCCACAGTCCAAAGATGTGCAGGTTAGGTGGATTGGCCATGCTAAATTGCCCCTTAGTGTCCAAAAGGTTAGATGGGGTTTCTGGGTTATGGGGATAGGGTGGAGGTTTGGGCTTAAGTAGGGTGCTCTTTCCAATGGTCAGTGTACACATGATGGGCCAAATGGCTCCTTCTGCCTGTAAATTCTATGATTCTATTGAGTGCCACCTTCACTTATTACAATATGCAAACTAATTTTGAATTTCAGGTAAATTCTGGCTTTAACAAAGAGTGCCTGGGTTTTCTAAGTTGTCTGCAACTCACTGGGATAAACTGTGTGAAAGCACAGTGGGAAGTGTATCTTCAGTGAAACTGACAAGCTGGAAACCTTCAAACAGTGAAACTGAATTGCTGCAGGCATGGCCAAGTGAGGACTGGTGCTCACGGAATATCTTCGAAGAATGTGCTCTTCCTGTTTGATAGATGAAATCAGTATAACTGTTGTGTACTTTACTCGCCTTGATCTGTACTTGCCAGCTTTCAACCTTCACAATAGCATGGAGGCAGCTTCTGTCGCTCTACTTTACATCTCTGAGGAGGAAAGTACGACAGTGTGGTGGTATTGTCACTGGACTGGTGATTCAGAGACACAGGGGGATTCTGGGGACCCAGGTTCAAATCCCGCCACGGCAGATGTTGGAAATTGATTCCAGTAAATAACTGGAATTAAAAGTCTAATGATGACCATGAAATCATAGTTGATTGTCGTAAACAACCCAGTTGCTTTAGCGTAGCAAATCCAGTACAGCTACAACTCTGGCATCTACTTGACAATGTGAAAAATTGTCCAGATATGTCCTGTACACAAAAAGCAGGACAAATCCAAACCAGCCAATTACTGCCACGTCAGTCTGCTTTCAATCATCAGTAAAGTGATGTAAGGGGTAATCAACAATGCTGATGCTTTGGTTGGGTTCCTCCAGGGTCACTCAGCTTCTCAACTCATTGCAGCCTTCGTTCAACAATGAGCAAAAGAGCTGAACTCCAGTGGTGAGGTGAGAGTGACTGCCCTTCATAAGACAATCCCACCATCCCCAGAACAAGTCGGGTAAACCATCATCAAGTTCCCTCTCTGGCAGTAATATCGGTTTTGAGGTAAGGGGACCAAACTAATCAAACTTCGATACAGCTGAAGCAAGACATGGCTCTTAATTCAAGTTTAGATTTCCCAGAAGACAATGGGGCAGCTGCTTAAACCTCCGAGACAACGGCATGGGCAAGGCCAGATCTGGAGCACCAGTTGCTGTCAGCCTCAAAGAACACACCAAGAGCAAAACGGTAAAATTACTGGAATTCAATAGATTTAAAACTCCATAAGGATTGATGCCAGGCAGAAAAGGGAAGGTTAGCTCTGAGTGTAGTGTAATTTAAGATCTTTTAGACTATTTTGAAGTACTGTTGACTGTGTGAAGCCATTCTCATGTTTAAGTTTATTTTTTTAAATAACTGTTCACTTTAATGTAACACCATCACAGTTGGTTGGAGATGTCATTTCCTGATTTTAGAACATCACCTGGGGGTTACTGGGTTACGGGGATAGGGTAGATACGTGGACTTGAGTAGGGTGCTCTTTGTAAGGGCCGGTGCAGACTCTATGGGCCGAATGGCCTCCTTCTGCACTGTAAATTCTATTAAATTTTATGATTCCTCATAATATAGAACATAAAACAGTACAGCATAATATAGAACATAGAACAGTACAGCACAGAACAGGCCCTTCGGCCCTCAATGTTGTGCCGAGCCATGATCACCCTACTCAAACCCACGTATCCACCCTATACCCGTAACCCAACAACCCCCCCCTCCCTCCCCTTAACCCACCTTACTTTTATTAGGACACTACGGGCAATTTAGCATGGCCAATCCACCTAACCCGCACATCTTTGGACTGTGGGAGGAAACCGGAGCACCCGGAGGAAACCCACGCACACAGGGGGAGGACGTGCAGACTCCACACAGACAGTGACCCAGCCGGGAATCGAACCTGGGACCCTGGAGCTGTGAAGCATTTATGCTAACCACCATGCTACCCTGCTGCCCCGAATTGCAAATTGCAAAAGCCGTTTTAGCAGCTGTTTCACGTTTCCTTGTGGGATTTGGGCAGTTCGGCATTTACCATCAGCCATGCCTTAATACACTTGTCTTGGCAGATCTCTCCAAACTTCAGTCCCTCAGATCCCAAAGCAGGCCATCCAGGCAGGACTCAGGGATCAGCCATCCCATGTGCCCTTTCCATTCCTGTGGTTATTGACATTACAGGAATCAATGTACAGTTTGACCAGACCAACCCCTGCCACGTGCCTTAAACTAGCGATTATTCCTTTGAAAGTTTCAACACGTCATTCTACCTGTGTCTGATTGGTCAGGTAATCTGAAAGTGGGATCTTAATGTTGTGACTGAAGGAAAGGGCCATTGGAAAACCTACTGATGGAACAAATAGGTTCCCATTCTGCTATTAGCCTCCCCATTGCATGAAAGTCTTTTCAATTAGAATTCCATCCCAGCAATTTTCTAACAACAGATTTTAGGCTAATTAATTTATAATCTCATGAATCCATGATATCTTAACAAAGCAGAATGACTTGTAGGAGTCTTCAATCTAAAAGAACTGTTTCTCAATCAAGAGAACATCGGAAGATTAGAGTTAAGGCGTCCACAAATATTTTCAATTATTTCCTTTAAATCCATGAGCAGGAAATCATCTGACCCTGGGGATGTGTCACTCTTTAGAGCCATTTTTTTTTACTTTATTACTGCTTTTCCAGGTAGTATTCTAGATTATGTGAGAGTTGCTAAACCAATGCTAATGCCATGATTTTACTGCAGCAGGCAGGCAGAATGGGGATTAAGCCCCACACTATTGCCATCATTGTAAAGTATGCATTAGCTGTCAGTCAACTGAGCTAACCAACCTTCACGGTTTTCATTGCTTGTTAATTCTGATGAGTCCCTAATTCAATATTAGCTTCCTTGTGATGTCTTCTGCTAAAAATACTTACACAAAGTAATTATTCAGAATGTCCATCATTTCCTTCTTTTCATTTACAAAGCAGTTTTCAAGGGATAAACAGGGATTGGGCGTGAGAAGCAGACATTGGTCCAAATGCAATGAGTGCGAGAAGGGTTTTGATTCACTTCACCTCAGATCTTTTCTTTAATAACACAGAGATAGAGAGAGTTAAAAGAAAAGATTTTATCTTCTCTTCAGTTTTAGTCACGTTTAATATCCCTGTTTGAAACCATGATGTGGATCTCACAACCAGCCCCTTAAGAGTGAGTGAAGAGGGCAGCACGGTGGCCTAGTGGTTAGCACAGCTGCCTCATGGCGCTGAGGTCCCAGGTTCGATCCCGGCTCTGGGTCACTGTCCATGTGGAGTTTGCACATTCTCCGCGTGTCTGCGTGGGTTTCGCCCCCACAACCCAAAAATGTGCAGGCTAGGTGGATTGGCCACACTAAATTGCCCCTTAATTGGAAAAAATAATTGGGTAATCTAAATTTTAAAAAAAAGAGTGAGTGAAGCTTTTCGATCCTCTGAACTTTAATCACTATTTACCCTGGCTGCTTTTCCTCATCTAATCAGTAAAAAGTGTTTTATTTCTTTTCATATTCCCTTTTTGTAGCTCTTACTCTCTGTTTTGTCACCTTATGTTATTTCATCTCTGCCAGTTGCAAGGATCTGTGTTAGATTTTTCATTTTGAATCATTTTTATAAGTAAAATTTACATTTCCCCTTAACTCTTTCGTTGTCGGAGGCTTTTTTGTTTGGTGAGCAAAGCTCTTGTGTCTTAAGTGTTTAAACTAGTTCTGTATCATGTTAAACTATTTTCTGGAAAAATTGCTATTTAGAATGTGTAATTGTCCTCCTGTTTCTTTGAAAAAGAGTTGATGGATCAAGTTGGCATTATAAGGCAAGGCCTGGAAAGTTCGGAGAGAGTGATAATGAAAAAAAAGGACTGCATGTGCTGTTGACTTCTAACACACGCGGCTGGATTTCCAGCTGGGCATTGGGACCCTGACATGGCGCCCATACAGGGGTCTTGAACCCACCACGTCGTCAACACATCCACTGATTCAACCTTAGGGGCCAGTTAGTAGGGGCGGCCTACTAATTGGCACTTCCATATTTGCAATCCAGGGCTGCTGACTCTGGATGGACATATCCTGAGAGAAGTCAGCCAAGTGGCATCACGGAAAACCAATGACATTACGTGACCAGCTTTTGAGAGGGCGTGAGAGAGGAAAATGCAACAACTTTCATTCGATAAACAGGATGAATTTGAAGCCAGGGTGAATAATGAATAAAGTTTAGAGAAGGAAAAGCTTCACTCACTCTTATGTTGTGAGATCCAATACATGTTTCAGACAAAGATAATAAGCGCTGTTGAAACTCAAGAGAAGATAACTCTTTTCTTTTAACTCTCCCAATCGCTGTGTTATTAATGAAAATATTTGAGATGAAATTAATCAAACGCCCTCTCATTCTCATTGCATTGAGATTCATGCTTCTGGTGCCCGATCCCGGAATGAAATTCAATCCTCGCTAATCCCATCGTGGCCTGCCAAAATCCCAGCCAATTGGAGTCCTGCTGGTCAGTTCTTTGGGTTTAAGGTTTGAACTTGATTGAGTAACGCCGTACTGGATGTGATGTCACTGCATGGCAATGCCTTATGCTGAGAGTTGAAATTTCCTTTTCCTTCTTGGCAATTGCCACTGGTGACTGGTTGGTCCAGCTCACTTTTTAAATTCATTTACGGGAAGTGGACGTTGTTGGCATGGTGAGGCCACCATTTATTGCCCATCCCTAGTTGCCCTTCAGATGGGAGTGGTGACTTTCCTTCTTGAACCGCTGCAGTCCTTGAGGTGTAGATACACCCACTGTGCTGTTAGGGAAGGAGTTCCAGGATTTTGATCCAGCGACAGCGAAGAAACGGCGATATAGTTCCAAGTCAGGGTGATGAGTGACTTGAAGGGGAACCTCCAGGTGGTGGGGCTCACAGGATCTGCTGCTCTTGTCCTTCCAGATGGTAGTGGTCGGGGGGTTGGAAGGTGTTGTCTAAGGAATTTTGCTGAGTTACTGCAGTGCATCTTGTAGGTGGCACACACGGCTGCCACTGTTCGTCAGTGGTGGAGGGTTTGAATATTTGTGAAAGGGGAAGCAATCAAGCAGTCTGCTTTCCTGGATAGTGTCGAGCTTCTTGAGTGTTGTTGGAGCTGTCATCCAGGCAAGTGGAGAGTATTCCATTGCATTCCTGACTTGTGCCTTGTAGATGGTGGACGGGTTTTGGGGGAGCAGGAGTTACTTGCCGTAGGATTCCTAGCCTTTGACCTGTCCTGGTAGCCACAGTATTAATATGACAAGTTCAGTTCAGTTTCTGATGAATGGTAACCCCCAGGATGTTGACTGTGAGGGAGGGATTCAGTGATGGTAATGCCATGATAAGGACACGACTGATGGTAAACACCGAGTTATTCCGAATCCCAGGAGGGAAATTTGAACAAACTGCCCTCGGGCAGCACAGTGGCGCAGTTGTTAGCACTACTGCCTCATGATGCCAAGGACCTGGGTTCAGTCCCGGCCCCGGGTCACTGTCCTTGTGGATTTTGTACGTCTCCATGGGTCTCACCCCCACAACCCTGAAAGCTAGGTGAATTGGCCACTAAATTGCCCCTTAATTGGAAAAAGAAGAATCGGGAACTTTAAATTTAAAAAAAAGAAAAAAAAACTTGACTATATTTATTTATATATATGACCAAGCACAGAAACATACAAAATAGGAGCAGAAGTAAGCCATTCGGCCCTTCGAGCCTACTTTGCTATTCAATAAGGTCATGGCTTATCTGTTTGTGTTTCGAGTTCCACGTTCCCATCTACCCCCATTAACCTTTGATTCCCTTGTCTAACAAGAAGTTATCCAGCTCTGCCTTAAAAATATTGAGTGGCCCCATTTCCATCGCCTTCTGAGGCTGAGAGTTCCAAAGTTATTCAAATATTTGAGAGAAAAAATTCTCCACATGTCTGTCCTATAAGGGTGATCCCTAATTTTAAAACAATGCCCTTAATTCTGGACTCACCCACAAGAGGAAACACCGGCGTGATTCACCCCCAAAAATGACTTAAGTATTATTTTGCCCGGGTTTGGTGGGGTATTACTTGCCGGCTTTTTGGATGCAATTCAGACCTGTTGCGCTGATTTAGGTTTTCGATTTTTGTTTTAGATTTAGGCTTTGCCGATTTACGGCTATAACTGGAATTTGGTACATTGCAAGAAAAGGTTTGAAATCGAGAGAATGACGTCCCAAATGTTTTCATAGAATCCTGAAAGTTCAGAAGGGGGCGATTCAGCCCATTGATTCTGCACCGACCCTCCGAAAGAGCACATTACCTGTTATGTTCTTGTACAGAGACAATTACTGAGTTGGTGTACAAAAGAACATCTAGGGCGAAATTCTCCGACCCCCAGGAGGGTCGGAGAATCGCCTGGGGCCGCTGAAAATCCCGCCCCCGCCGTGGCAGAGATTGCCCGCCACCCGGGAATTGGCGGGGGCGGGAATCACGCCCCGCCGATCGGCGTGACGTCCCCGCCGATCGGCGTGACGTCCGCGCCGATCGGCGAGGCCCCTGCGGCGATGGGCCGAAGTCCCGCCGCTGGGAGGCCTCTCCCGCCGCCGAGGTTTGAACCACCATGGCAGCGCAACCTGGCCCCCGGGGTCTTGGGGGGGGTGCGGGGCGATCGGACCCCGGGGGGTGCCCCCACGGTGGCCAGGTCCGCGATCGGGGGCCCCCGATTGGAGAGCTGGACAGTGCCTTGGGGGCACTTTTTCTCCTCCGCCGCCGCCACGGCCTCCGCCATGGCGGAAGCGGAAGAGAATCCCCCAGCGTGCATGCGCGAACCGACGAAGGCCTTTCGGCCAGCCCCGGCGCCGGGCCTGAAAGGCCGCTGGTGCCAGTTTTGGCGGCAGTCGGCGTGGTGCCAACCGCTCCGGAGTGGGCCTAGCCCCCAAAGGTGCGGTCAATTCCGCACCTTTGGGGAGGCCCAACGCCGGAATGGTTGGCGCCACTCCCCTATGCCGGGACCCCCCGTCCCACCGGGTAGGGGAGAATGCCGCCCCTAGTTCAAGACTAGTCAGTTTTATTATTGTATAATAAACTGAGTAGGAAACTAATGCTATCAAACTGGAACTAATACAAACATGACTACCCATGACCATTTCTCCTTTAGACTCCCCCAGGTTACAGTGTCATGTGCTATGAATTGCCTGACACCTACTGGTCGGAGGCTATACATATTTACACATACACTTGCTTATGCATGTCACTACACTACCGAGGCACACGTCCCCACCTTATCCCAGTAACCCCACCTAACCTTTGGTCACTAAGAGGCAATTTAGCATGGTCAATCCACTTAACCTGCACATCTTAGAACTGTGAGAGAAAACCGGAGCACCCGAAGGAAACTCACGCAGACGGGGGAGGGGGAGAAAGTGCAAACGTCACACAGTTACTCAAGATCGGAATTGAACCCGTCTCTGGTGCTGTGAGGCACGAATGCTGACCACTGTGCCACCATGATTATTTTAACGAGAATAAATGTTTATTAAGCAATAAAATAAGTAATAAAGTAAACTAGAAGTGCACATAGCGAAGAATTACTAATTTTACACAGGTTGAAACGATCATTACTTCACCCATGACCTTTCCTGCCCCCAAACTTAATTTTGTGGCGAAAAGAAGGCAAGGAGATGCCGCTTGTTACCTTAATACCTGATTAACTGCCCTCCCCTCTGACAAACAATCTGCAAGAGAGGGTATAAAATTCCAAAGAAAATCCTTGGCGTCTCTTGATTGTTACTCTGAGGTTGGTAGAAGTGGGCATAGTCTAAAAATTAAAACTGGACTTTACAGGTGTAAAAGTAGGAAAACCTCCTACACATGGATGGTAGAAGTTGGGGATTCTCATTTGCAAGAGGACGTTGATGCCAGATTAATTTAAAAATTTAAAGCTGAGAATAATAGATGGAGAGACTAAATGGGGCAACGGCAGATTTGTGGATCTAGATCGCACTCGAACCATGACTTTGTTGAACGGTGGAAGAGGCTCGATGAACTAAATGATCTCCTTTCCCTCATTTATTAATATTCTATGTTCTATGTTCACGCTAGGTTCAGCTGTAAATTGCCATCAGAAAGAACAATACCTGGATTTTAGGCGGTTGAGTTGAAAGGACTCTCAACTAAAATCTCCAAGACTTGTCAAAAATTTGAGAAATACCAAAAGGATGAAGGCTAACTTAATTTGTGCAAGAATAGCTTGGATTTTGTGGCAGCAACATTAACTTTTGTGCATTTGAAGGCAGAGAATCTTGTATTTGATACAGACATTCTTTAAAGAAGACATTTGAGAGCCAAAGGTAAAATCAAATATTAGATTCTATAGGTCTATGCTCAGTCCTTCAGTAAGGGAGTTCTATTTTGGGATACTAATTACATGTGTAAACCATGGCCAATTTCTCTCAATTCCAGAAATAGTAAAGGTAATTGTGCTGCTCTTGCCAGGCGTGATTGCCTCAGAACGGGTCAAGGCCTGAAAATAGCACTGCTACACAGCACGACATATTTATCCATTGAATCAATTTCGCTTTATGGTGATCTCCCCCTCCTTTCTTTCTTTCCTTCCAAGCCCCCTTTCTTCCTCCCTCCCTCGCTCCCTTCCTCCCTCCCTCCTTCCTTCCATCTCATCCTTTCGCTCTTTATATTATAATCAAACATTCTGGATTCTCCATTGGCGGGATCCTCCATTTCGCCGGCAGCGCAACTCAGGCCCGCATGTTTTCCCAACAACGTGGAGGTGCCCACAATGGGAAACCCCATTGGCCGGCTGCCGGGATGGATGATCCCGCTGCAGGCAGGGCGCGCCGTACCTGAAACTGGGTGCGGCAAGACGGAAAATCCTGCCCATACTTTTATGGAATAATGTATTCGGTGGAATTCTCTGTTCCAGAGACATGGGGCTGGATCCTCTGATTTTGAGGCTATGTTGGAGCATATGTCTAGTCTTACAACCAAAACTTCGGCGCCACGTCCGCACCAATGCTCCTCCCGGTGGGGGCTAGCAGCTGGGCCCCGGCTTTACCTGCAGGTACGGACGGAGAATTGCCGGGTCTGGACCATGGTTGCCCCGTATAACATGGCGCTAGCCCCACGCAGACCTGCCCTGCCAGATACTGCTCCCCTGTAACCTCCCTTGCCACCGCCGCACCACCTCCCACTAGTCCCTCCAACACCCACCAAAGCCTCCCAGGCCAACGGAATGCCTCCTCCTTCCCCCCAGACTTTGACTGCGCTGGTTACAGTCGCAGCCGCTATGCGAGGTCCCCGACCGGTGTGAGCACATGCGCCCCACGCCGTCAGGAAGTGAAATGAAATGAAAAAATGAAAATCGCTTATTGTCACAAGTAGGCTTCAAATGAAGTTACTGTGAAAAGCCCCTAGTCGCCACATTCCGGCGCCTGTCCGGGGTGGCTGGTACGGGAAGTCGGCCCATCGGGGGCAGAGCATCAGGTGAGACCCTCAGGCGACGACCTGAGGCCATTCCAATGGCGTGCGGTGTACTCAGCGATAACGCTGTTTTTGAGGGGGCTGCGCATTCAAAAAACAGCGCCGCCCCTGATTTCAGCATAAAAAAGGATTCTCCGGCCAATTGCCAAACGTGATTTTAGCATTGGTAATCAGAAAATCTAGTCCAAAGTGTCGGTCCTGGGGCAGGATTCTACGACAGCAAAACTGGTACCGTATCTGGACCGATTCAGTGAACTGTTGCGGGGCTGGTACCATCGCCATGTGGATCACAATCGATTCCAATGAGAAATGGTGCGGGATTTGCCGGATTTGCGACTGACACTTAGGAAGCTGACAAGCTGCAGTTGCATATATAAACACTCCCCACACACCATCCCGGCCAACAACATGGCAGCGAGGAGAGCGGCACCAAGATTCATGGACGCTGAGCTTGAGGCACTGCTGGGTGCCATGGAGGAGAGGCGGGCAACACTGTAAAGGAGTGGGAAGGAGGCTGCCAGCCACCACCATTCACCGTAACTGGGCACAGGTGGCAGAGGCAGTCAGCACCATCAGCAACACCGTCCGGACCACTCAGCAGTGCTGGAAAACAAAAACTACCCGACCTTCTCAGGGCGGCCAGGGTGAGTAGGTGGTACTGTGCCGCTGGCACTAACCCCTGTCCCATACACACGTAACCCAACCCGCCACAGACGGAGGACGGTTGAACCCCCACCTGCACCACATGCATGCACTCATACCAGCTGCCATGGCTGGATGCCCTGGCCAATTACACTACCAGCTATCCACCCCATGGATTATCTAACACAATGCCTTTTCTGTTCCCTCCTCCCCACGCCAGGAGAAGGCCTTCCATAACTGCTGGGAGCGGGAGAGGACTGGAGGGGGACCAGCAGACCTGTAGTCCCCCACCACAGCAGCGCGAGCAAAGGGAAGTCACCGGGGTGGAGATCTGCGCCAGGCGAGGACGTGAGATGCCACTGAGCTGTGGATCGCCGTGACACGTGTGTCCCCACCCAACCCTCCACCCACCGGCCAACACCACCTTCAAACCACCCTCACCCCCATTGAACCCACACCTTCAGTCCTGCTCCACACAGTCCCCTCGGCGCAGAGTCAAATTATGCATCTTATCTTGTGTCTTGCAGGTGATGGGGTCACCTCGGAACTCAAGTGCAGAGATGACACAGATTTCCCGTCACAGCTGTTCCAACACCCTTGCATCATCCCAGACACTCACCTCGGTTGGGCACTTTGGTAAAGAGGCTCCTGGGACACTTTGTGGTGTGTACCACACAGCTGATCCAGTACAGCAGATGGAGGTAGGAACTCCCAAGGGAGCTGACAGTCGGAGGGCAGAATGACCCTAGGGAGCGGCTGCCATCCAGGTGGATTTCGGACTTCTTGAACGGACAGTCCCATCTATAATGAAGATGCAGTTGCAGACTACGTGAGGGGATGACAGCGAGCATTCAGCGCTGGCAGGCACAGGTAGAGGAGTTCAACGCAATGCAGGAACAGGAGGTGGTGCCCGCCATGCGTGCCACCCAGGCCAGCGGTGCACAGGTAGCGTTTGCGGTGGACACCTTGGGGGTGAGGGTTTTGGCCATTGATCAACATGTCCAAAGCTTGGAGCAATGTGTGCAGGTGGTGGCTGAGGTCCAGTACAGGCGTACCATGCCACAGGCAGCCATGTGCCAGAGCCACCTGGACATTGCAGCGGCGCTCCTGAGCGTGTCCCAGTCACAGATGGACTCTACCCCCGCATGTCCCCCTCCCCTCTTCCTGTCCCTGCTGCCAGGGGTACCATTGGCTGTCACTGTCCATGCCAACGCCAAAACTGATTTTCAGCCCAATCACATTTCCTGATTTCGGCCACAGAGAATCCCATTCTTGAAGTTAAATAAATATGATTCAGTTTAGCTTTGTAGCTGGTTAATCCAACCGGGACCCACGGGGTGGGACCAATTAGTCTCCCCGTGAGTCTCATCGAGTACAATCAGTGGAGCAATGGACACTATGGGCGCGAGTCTCCGCACTCACGCCGGTTCGGAGAATAGCGGGCCGCGCAAATTTTCACGGCGACGCAGGTCCGACGCCCTCCCGCTATTCTCTGAACCCCGCACAAACTACACGTCGGGATTCCCGGCAAAGGCCTCGAACACGCCCCCGACACGACCAGAATCGCTACTTATTGGCCCCCCCGCTATTCTCCGGCCCGGATGGGCCGAAGTCCCGACGTCATCACGCACTGTTTTCACGCCGGCCAACACACCTGCTTTTCAAGTTCGTCAACCAGTCGTACTGGCTGACGAGAGCTTTGATTAGGTGAGCGCACCGCTCAGCGCACCGCTCAGCGCACTGCTGGAGTCTGGCAACAACGGGGAAGGCATCCCCGAGAACGGGAGGGGGTCCAGAGCGGGGGGGAGTGGGGGAGACTGAGGGGGGAGTGGGGGAGACTGAGGGGGGTTAGTGGGGGAGACTGAGGGGGGGAGTGGGGAAGATGGAGGGGGGAGTGGGGGAGACTGAGGGGGGAGTGGGGGAGACTGAGGGGGGAGTGGGGGAGACTGAGGGGGGAGTGGGTGAGACGGAGGGGGGAGACGGAGGGGGAAGTGGGGGAGATGGAGGGGGGAGTGGGGGAGACGGAGGGGGGAGTGGGGGAGATGGAGGGGTGAGTGGGGGAGACGGAGGGGGGAGTGGGGGAGACGGAGGGGGGGGAGTGGGAGTGGGGGGAGGTAGGGAGAGAGTGAGCGAGTGACCCGTCCAACCCCGGTTACAAAATGTCTGCCACCATGCCATGGCGTGCCGGTCACGAGGACACGGCCGCTGGTTCCCCTGTGGCTTACGGCCACAGGCCACTGACGCACCGGTGAAGAGGACGTAGTTAACTGCCCGTTGGATGCAGAAAGTGACCAGGGGTTAGGCTGCCCGCGTGTCAGCAGTGCGACCAGACCACCGGGACACACAGGTATCCCGTGGCAGGCGGCTGCCGAGGTGTAGACTAACCTCCGTCTAACATGTCCCGTTTCTCTGCCCCCCACCACCCTTCTGTAGGTTAGCACAATGTCTGCGAACAGAACGGCGATGTTCTGCGCAGTGGTTGGGGCCGTTGCACTGCATTTGGAGATGCAGCGGCATCCACAGCCACAACCCGCAGTGGATGCAGGGCCAGCTGTAGCAGCAGAGGGAAGGGCTGAGGAGTTGTCAGTCGTCGAGCAGCATGGGGGGCGAGGAGGAGGAGGAGGGAGAGGAGGAGAGAGTGAGGGTGCACCCATGGCGCCAGAGGCGACGACCAAGGCCGAGGGTGTACCGTGCCCGGATCTCTTTCCTAACAATGACGGACATCACCTGCAGGAGGAGACTACGGCTGAGTAGGCGGACGGTGATACATATCTGTCACCTCGTGGCGCACCTCGCCCCACGTGGAACGGGGGGAGGACACGCGATCCCGGTTGCCATCAAGGTGACGGTCGCTCTTAACTTCTATGCGACCGGCTCCTTCCAGTCTCCGAGCGGGGAACTCTCCGGGATCTCCCAGTTATCGGTCCACAGGTGTATCCGGGATGTGACCGACGCCCTCTATGCCATCGCCGATCGCTACATCACCTTTCCCGAGGACCGAGCAACTCAAGACTCAACAGCTCGTGGATTTGCCAGCGTGGCCGGGATACCGATGGTGCAGAGGGCAATCGATTGTATTCACGTCCCCATGCGCCCGCCTGCAGGGGACAGGGACGTTGTGACAAACAGGAGGGGGACATACTCCATTAATATCCAGGTAGTATGCAACTCCCACATGAGGATCATGAACGTCTGTGCAAGGTTCCCAGGGAGTGTGCATGACTCCTACATACTGGCGCAGTCGTTCATCCCTGCGATGTTTGAGGGACGTCCCCCACCGGCTGATGGGCTGGTTGCTAAGCGACAGGGGTTATCCGCTGAGGTCTTGGCTGATGACGCCTATACGGAGCCTCAGACCAATGCGGAAACCCGATACAACGAGGCCAATGCAGCAACCAGGCGTGTGGTGGAGCGCTGCCTTGGCCTCCTGAAGATGAGATTCAGATGCCTGGACCGCTCTGGAGGGGCCCTGCAGTACCAGCCCGACAGGGCCGCTCGCATTGTTGTGGTCTGCTGTGCGCTGCACAACATCGCGATGCAGAGGGGAGATGACCTGCTGCAGGAGGCGGAGGGAGAAGCAAGTGGCAGTGGTGCCAGCAAAGAGGAGGAGGAGGGGGAGGAGGAGGAGGAGGAGGAGGCTGGCGGAGTGGCGGGCGCAGCACGCAGACACGACCCTGGTGCTGGTGATGTCCAGGAGGCGGCATGACGGACCCGGCGAGGACGGCGGGCACGCGACGCCTTGGTGGCAGCATGGTTCACGCGTCGTATGCGACGTCCCCGCTGAACACCAAACCACCACCTGCATCGCTAGTCGTGCAGAGGGTCAACACATAACTGCCACCACCACAGCCCCCCCCCCCCCCCCCCCCCCCCCATCCCCTCTCAGTGTACACTGCTCCACTTCGACATCACCCTTACCACTGGGTCCAGACGGTATGGCACAACATTGATGGCTGTGTCAGCGGGTGTGATCAGTGCCATGTGGAATGATGACAGCCCGCTCTGCGAAGAGCTGTGAGCTCAGAATCGTTAGAGAGAGTCTGACCCATGGCAATAGCTGAACCATCCACCTTGTTGGCCGCTGAGATCGTCACGGACACTCCATCACGTGCCCGCGTGGGCTAGCTGTGGGAGGGGGTGGGGGGGAAGGGACTGCTCACCCGGCACCAAAGTTTCATCGCTCGTCAACCCCAGTGACACTCGGTCACCATCACGATTCTTGTGGCTGTGGAACAATCACACGGTATTACAAGTAAGGTGGAACAGTGCGTTTAATGCCCTAGCCCCTACAACTAAACTGTGCCCTTCACCCGTGCCAACTTACTCAGTGTCTCTCTTTGTTGCCGTATGGGCCCTACCACTACGTCTAAGTGATTCCCCAGATGATACAGCAGGAGTGGCGGAGGACTGCTGAGAATCGCCCCCTTCGACACGTTTCTCCTTCGGCAAGCGTTTCCTGGGGCGACCCGGCCTTGATGGGCCAGGCTGCTCTGCGGGCATCTCGGGTGACGTTGTGCCACCCTGCTCTGCCTGCTGCCCACCCGATGCACCAGGGATGGGACGGGAGGAGGCCGAGAATTCCGGGACGTCCCGTGATGGAGTTAATGGGACGGGCCCCGAAACCTCCTCCTCCCTCGGGGAGCCCGGTGGCCCCTGGGCCTCACTTTGGGACAGAGGTGTGAGCGGGGAGGTGCCCCCTCGCGCCACCGAGACCTGGCGCTGCCAGTCCTGGAGGCCTGCAATGGTATCCACCAGGATCCGAAGGTTTGCAGAGACGGAGTCCAGGGAGTTAGACATTCCCGCCAGGGACTGTGCGATCTCAACCTGTGAGTGCACGACACCATCCAGCACATGTGTCAGGTGGTTGATGCTCTCCGCGATTGACTGCTGGGACTGTGCCATCGACTTCTGGGACTGTGCCATCGACTGCTGTGACCGTGCCATGGCGTGCTGCGACTGGGCCATGACCTGCTGAGACTCGGACAAGGCCCGCAGCGCGCCGGCAATGTCGTGTTGGCTCTGGCGCATTGCTACCTGTGAGAGGGCAGCCCTGTCCAGGGCCGAGGATGACGCGTGCACATTAAGCCCAACGCCTTGCATTACCTGACCCATTGCCTCCACCGCGGATGCCACCCGTGCGGTGTCGGCCTGGGTTGCTGCCATGAGCGGCACCACTCCCTGCTCGTGGACGCGGTTTGACTCCTCTAACTGCGTCTGCAGAGTCTGGAAGACAGCCCACATCCCGTCATTGTTTCCCTGGGTTTCTTGATGCATCGGCTGTGCGGGTGGGTTGTGAAAGTCCAGGAACTCGGAAAACGTCTGGGAGCCAGCTGCATGCTGGGCCTGGCTTGGCCTCCGCCAGTCCGGGCCCTCGGCTGCTCCGACCTCCACCTGCTGTACCTGCTCAGCTGTGATGTGCGACCCAGACTGTGACCCAGGAGCCTCATCACTAAATAGACCAACCAGGTTGAATGTCTCTGGGATGGTGGATGGTGTGGGAGATAGCTGTGCCGCAAGCTCGAGGTCGTCTTGGGTTGACGCCTCCTCTATGTCATCGGCCCGCTGAGAGGCCGCAGGGCGTTCGCGGGCCATTTCTTTATCTAGCGGTGTTGCCGTCCTCTGGGCGTCCTGCTCCACAGATTCGGTTGGGGAGGATGGGACTCCCCGCTGATCGGGCACCCTCTCTTGTGCGGCTCTGGGTGAGGTGGGGGCAGATGTCTGTGTCTGCCTCAAGGCAGACGGCCCTGGTCGTTCGGCATCACGTCCTAGGGAAGAGAATGAAACGGGTTATTTAGATTCGCTCGGCCAGGCGCTGGACGGTGACCCAGTGGGCAGGGTGTGAAGGGACAGAGGATGGGGGTGGTGTCCAAGTGGGCAGGATGTGAAGGGACAGAGGATGGGGGGCGTGTCCCAGTGGGCAGGGTGTGTGAAGGGACAGAGGATGGGGGAGGTGTCCCAGTGGGCAGGGTGTGAAGGGACAGAGGATGGGGGAGGTGTCCCAGTGGGCAGGGTGTGAAGGGACAGAGGATGGGGGAGGTGTTCCAGTGGGCAGGGTGTGTGAAGGGACAGAGGATGGGGGAGGTGTCCCAGTGGGCAGGGTGTGTGAAGGGACAGAGGATGGGGGAGGTGTCCCAGTGGGCAGGGTGTGAAGGGACAGAGGATGTGGGAGGTGACCCAGTGGGCAGGGTGTGAAGGGACAGAGGATGGGGGAGGTGTTCCAGTGGGCAGGGTGTGTGAAGGGACAGAGGATGGGGGAGGTGTCCCAGTGGGCAGGGTGTGTGAAGGGACAGAGGATGGGGGAGGTGTCCCAGTGGGCAGGGTGTGAAGGGACAGAGGATGGGGGAGGTATCCCAGTGGGCAGGGTGTGTGAAGGGACAGAGGATGGGGGAGGGGGGTTTGTTTGTCATGCAGGGTTATCTCACTTGTTGCAGCTCCGCCAACCTCGCATTGCGCGATCTCCCGGGTGGCAGATCCCCCAACAAGGTCCAGTGCCCTCTGCTGAAACGTAGTGAGGGGGCGCAGGATGGGCGAACCCCCTCCAGTCTTGTTCCGCTCACGGGTGTTGTGAGCGGTCTTGTCCTGTTGGGGGAGGGGGCATAGGTAGATTATTACAATACGGCAGGTATCAGCAGGCCATTCAGATACTGGCACAGTTTGGGGGTCAAGTTGTAATAAGACCATTGCATCTCTCCACGGGGGCCAGAGCGCTGGGTCTGTGACTACTTAGTGAACCACCCTCAACTCACTCTGCCCCAATTCCCCTCCACCCCCCGTGCCGGGTGGGGGGGGGGGGGGAGGTGGGTGATTAAGTTAAGGGGGGAGGGATGGTTGTGACCCGGGGGCACCCTCTTGGCACTTACCCTGGCAGCCCTGGTGAGGTCGTGCATCTTCTTCCGACATTGGTCTGCAGAGCGAGGGGTCTGCCCCACAGCACTAACGGCAGCAGCCACCTCACGCCAGGCCTGGCGCACCGCGCTGGCAGGGTGGCGATGCCCTCTACGTGGGCAGATGATGCCCCTCCCCTGCTCGATTGATTCGAGCAGCATCTCCACGTCAGCCTCAACGAATCGCGGGGCTGCTCTCCTGAGCTCCGACATCCTGGCCTAGTTTCTGTGCTCGCCCGCGCCCTTTTACAGCGTCGGGCAGTGTCACGTTCCGGTGTCATCGCGCACGTGATTGATGCGGCCCCGATCCTAACCCATTTCCCGGACGTGAATACCTCGGGAAATGGGCCATGTCGGGCCGTCGCAAAAGTCGGCCGTTTTCACGGCCAACTTCGTGATTTTCGAAGGTGCGGAGAATCGCGCCCTAAGTAGAAAAGCTTAGGCCGACTGAGAGCTGAGCAGAGAAATCCCGACTTGGACCTGTGTACATCATAGATCATAGAAGATCATAGAATTTACAGTGCAGAAGGAGGCCATTCGGCCCATCGGGTCTGCACCCTACCCAAGGTCAACACCTCCACCCTATCCCAATAGCCCAGTAACCCCACCCAACACTAAGTGCAATTTTGTACACTAAGGACAATTTATCATGGCCAATCCACCTAACCTGCACATCTTTGGACTGTGGGAGGAAACCGGAGCACCCGGAGGAAACCCACTCACACACGGGGAGGATGTGCAGACTCCGCACAGACAGTGACCCAAGCCGGAATCGAACCTGGGACCCTGGAGCTGTGAAGCGATTGTGCTATCCACAATGCTACCGTGCATTGTAGTCATGGAAGTAGTTGTGAATATAAATAAATAACGCCTCTCGTGTGGACTCCTCTGTGGTCACAATGGTAGCACAAAGCATGTTTTTTAACAAAATAGTTGACACAAAATCTTTGATTTGTTTTTATATATTAACTTAAGAATACTTTAAATTATATGTATGAAGTACCTTTATTTTACAACTTTAAACACAGCATCCAGGTTTGCGCCGGCGCTGGGAGCAGGGGCCTGGGCTATGGGACCCCAGAGCCAAAGGGATAAGACCCAGCCTATTGTGTTCTGTGTCTGTATAATTGCCAATTTGCCTTTCATTCATTCACCCTTTTGTTACCACTGGAAACCTCCAGAGTGTTTGCTGAACTACCACAGGTGCCTATACTAAATTAGCAGTTTAACAAATAATATAGATTATATTGAGATTGGGATTCCCATCTGACAGTAATCAGGTTTGTTGTTCAAATCTCTAATCCTGTTGTCATCCTAATGATACAGGGCAGCACGGTAGCACAAGTGGCTAACACAGTTGCTTCACAGCACCAGTGTCCCAGGTTCGTTTCCCCGCTCGGTCACTGTCTGTGCGGAGTCTGCCCGTTCTCCCTGTGTCTGCGTGGGTTTCCGCCAGGTGCTCCGGTTTCCTCCCACAGTCCAAAGATGTGCAGGCTCGGTGGATTGGCCGTGCCAAATTACCCTGAGTGACCAAAAAAAGGTTAGATGGGGCTATTGGGTTACAGTATTAGGGTGGAAGTGAGGGCTTAAGTGGGTCAGTGCAGACTTGTTGGGCCGAATGGTCTCCTTCTGCACTGTATGTTTTATGTTCTATGTTCTATGAATATCATAGAATTTACAGTGCAGAAGGAGGCCCCTTTGTGTCAATGGGGAAGCTACTGGGGGGCGAGTATTTCACCTCATTGGTGTATCACATGCCGCAGTTTTGAAAGGTTTCTTGTTTATGACAGTGTGCAACCTTTATCAAGCAGCAGTAAACCAGAAAGACAGCTACTTTTCATGACTCTGCATTTTCTGACGGCATTGTTAAAACATTTGGACCAGAGGAGAAACCCGGCTTTGAGTAAAGCAAATGGTGAGCCAGTTCAATCGTGCAGGGAAGTGATAGGATTTGGGATGGGATTTGGCTGCTACACCAGTAAACTTCTATTGATCTCACCAGGACAGCTAAGCTCTGAGAAAGCACTAAAACCTCTTCTTGGCAATGTGCACTGAGGATGCATGGCAGCCACGTTTAATTGCCCTCACACTGTCTTGTTTGATACTAAGGTAATGGACAGTGCATTGTCTCGACCTTGCCTGCACTCCAGTTTAAAGAAAAACAGGGGAAGGCGAATAGGGAAAGGAATATATAATAATGAGACATTTTAAACCATGGCCAAAAGAACTGAATCAGACAGTTTAAGGTAGATTTTTAGACAAAATCGCCGATCACACAGTGGTCAGTCAATCCATTAAAATAAAGTAAAGTTGCTATAGTCCCAGATGACCATAGCTGCTTTCCCCTTTGAGTTGCAGAGCTGACTGGTGCTGATTTAACCTGAGGATCACCACACCTTAGTCAAGGTTGAGAAGGCGGGGCCTTCATGAATGAACTTAGGAGGTACGGGAATTGAACCCATGCTGTTGGCCTTGCTCTGCATCACAAACTAGCTGTCCAGCCAACTGGGCTCAACCGCCAGCATCCTCCCTCCCTCCCCCACCCCATCAATCCATTATCATCCACCGGGCTGCTAGTGATTATTCTGGGTTAGAGTTTTTGGATGCCTCCATACAAACAACATTGACTTGCAATTCAATGAGAGAATGGCGTTCTGCTCAAAACAGAACGTCTTCCTTTACAGCAGCATATGCAGCAGCATCACCAAGACCTCCACAGGAAAGGAGGTCCCCCCGCCCCCCCCCCCCCCCCCCCCCCCCCCCCCCCTCCCCATCCCCCGGGACCCACATGTCTTTGACTATCTTTGCCTGTAATTGGTCACAGTTCTTCTCCAGGAAACACAAACTAAAATAATTCAATCATACAGCACGGAAGCAGGCCTTTCACCCCAATGTGCCTGTCACGGCTCTTTGAAAGAAGTATCTTGTTTGCCTCAATCCCCATAGCCCTCAAGCACAACAATATCTCATCTTGTTTTTATGGTGATGTTGTCACTGGATTTATAATCCAGAGGCCCAAGGTAGTATGCGTTTGAGGTGGAACTGAAATTCAATTTATGTATAACACCTGCAATTGAAAGCTCATTTCACCAACGGTGATCATGAAAAAATAACTGATTGTCCTGAAAGCCCAACTGCTTCAATAAAGGAAATCCCCTGGCCTTCACGTGACTCCAGATCCACAGCAATGTGATTGACTTTTAACTGCCTCCAGAAAGGCTGAGCAGTCCTCAGTTCAAGGGCAATTAGGTGTGGGCAACAAATGCTGGGCCTTGCCAGCAGCAGCCACATCTCATGGAGGAATGTGAAAAAAAAATCTGAAGCAACAGCCCCTTAAACCAAGCAGATTTTCCAATTGGCAGCTAATTACACTGGTAACCAAGGCCGAGATGGAATATTTGATGGACCATTGACTTTGAGTGGAAACTTGGACTGGAGAATCCCAGTCGAGGTATTTTATGCACAGAAATTATACGAACTAAACAAGAAGCAGCTAGTCTCCCTGTTTCCAATGCATGCTCTGTGAGGCAACATTACCAGAATGAGACTAGTAAAAAACCTTCATCTACATTCGTTCTCAGATAAGTTATTCATCACAAAGACCTCAAGGTATCTCAGATCATCACATATTATCTTGCCAACTGCATGGGCTGAACTATTTTGAGGATGACTGCCAGTTGGCTGGGGTTTGGCCAGATGGTAACACAGAATACTTTAACGGAAAAGAGTTGCACAGCATTTATTTGAAACTCCGGAGGCAAACGGTGAAGTGTTAGAACGTTATGCACTCATTTATAATGGAAAACTGATTGAGATTAACATTTATGCAGCGTTCATGTGCTGCCATGTGCCAGATATTATTTGATATTTGCTTTCAATAACAATATGCAAGAATTAAATGAAATGAAGATTTAAAACAAGGCCAATAATGGTGTTGGTATGTGTGCACCGTGGCTAGATTTTACGCTTTATATTCTGGGAAGGTGGACCACAATTTCTGACTTGATCATGAGCCAGTTTCCTGTGTGAGCATGGGGCTTATGGTTAGCTTGTCCCAGAAACTGACAAACCATCGCTTCCCTGGAGAAGAATTGCAACAGCGCCTCAGTGTGGGAACATTGCTTCATCACCCATTACGATGGAGCGGAAGAGCACCAAAGGTGAAGAAGTGACCTGAGGCCTGGTGAAAGAGGAAGATGCTCATTAGCAAGCTCTCCCCCCCCCCCCCACCCCCCAGGAAGGGTATCAAGGGGGTCTTTGACTGCCCACGGAATTATACCAACCCTCCACCTTTCTGCTGGTCTGAAGGGAAGTTGCTGACACTTAATTGTGGAAGGGAAATGGCAGTTTGTTGATCCCCACATTATCATTATATTATACTTGCAGCTTATGGAAAAGGGACCTCTTGCCACCATCATCTTCCCTCCAGTCATCCAACATGGACAATGGATGAAAGTTATGTAGGTTGAAGCTGGGAAGAGGTGGAAGGCCTCACTGCTCCATTGTCCTGCATTTTTGGGCGATATATTTCCTAATCTGGCATTAGATAGCGGAGAAAATCCAAGCCTATGTTTTTGTGATTTTATAATAAATGAGAGAAACTTTGAACTTTCCTCTTCTAACTAAATGTGTTGCTCGGTACTTAAGTGATTAGCATTGGAAACCATCTACCTTTGCATCAGGTATGGCTCTCTCTACGTGGGAGTGTTCCCTGCCAGTATTCTGCAGATTGCCAATTTCTGGGAAAGATATAGAGGAACACAGTTGCAAGGGGATAACAGAGAATTGCAAAAGCTATAAATTAGTGAGAATGTAAAACTATAATTGTTCCAGTGTAAACTGCAATAGCAATAGTGTAAAGGGCGGAGATGGGAGAAGATTTCTGATGTGTGCTCAGAATAATTATCTAGATCAGTTTGTTTCCAGTCCAGTGAGGAAGGAGAGATTGTTGGATCTGATTCTGGGGAATGAGGTGGGCAAATGAGGTAGATTGGCTTTCTTGAAAGTGAACCCTCGGAAAGCAACGGGTCCTGACGGAGTCCTGGGTTGTGCACTCAGATCCTGCATGGACCAACTGGCGGTGTGTTTGTGGACATCTTCAACCTCTTCCTATACCGTTCCGAGATTCCCACATGCTTCAAGAACACCACCATCACAGCGGTGCCAAAGAAGAACCAGGCAACATGCCTCAATGGCTTTAACGTCTATATTTATGAAGTGTTTCAACTCTAGACACCCGGAATGCCTTGATCCACTGTAATTCGTATATTGCCACAACCGTTCCACAGCAGACGCCACCTATCTGGCCCTACAATCATCCCTGGAGCATCTCGACAACAAGGACTCCTACGTCAGACTCCTATTCATTGACTACAACTCTGCCTTCAACACAATCATCTCAACCAAGCTCATATCAAAGCTCCAAAACCTAGTACTTGGCTCTTCCCTCTGAAACTGGATCCTTGATTTCCTGACCAATACACCACAATCAGTAAGGATAAACAACAAAACCTCCTTCATGATAGTTCTCAATACCGGGGCCCTGGAAGGTTGCGTGCTTAGTCCCCTACTGTACTCCCTATGCACACACGACCATGTGGCAAAATGTGGCACCAACTGCATCTACAAGTTTGCTGATGACACGATGGTTGTAAGTCGGATCTCAAACAGTGATGAGTCAGAGTACAGGAGGGAGATAGAAAACGTAGGGGAGTACTGTAACGACAACAATCTCTCCCTCAATGTCAGCAAAACTAAGCAGAAGGCCATTGACTACAGGAAGTGAAATATCATACACACCCCTGTCTGCATCAATGGTGCCGAGGTGGAGATGGTTGACAGCTTCAAATTCACGGTGTGCACATCACCATCAATCTGTCCTGGTCCACCCACGTTGATGCTAAGATCAAGAAAGTACAACAGCTATACTTCCTCAGGAAGTTAAGGAAATTTGGCATGTCTACATTGGCACTTACCAATTTTTACAGATGTACCATGTAAAGCATTTTATCTGGCTGCATCACAGCCTGGTATGGCAACTGCTCGACCCAAGACCATAAGAAACTTCAGAGAGTCGCGAACACCACCCAGTTCATCATGGGAACACACCTCCCATCCATTTACTCTGTCTTCACCTCCTGCTGCCTTGGTAAAGCGGGCAGTATAATCAAAGACCCCACCCACCCGGGTTACTCACTCTTCCAACATCTTCCATCGGGCTGGAGATACAAACGTCTGAGAACACGCACAAAAAGGTTCAAAACAGCTTCTTCCCCACTGTTACCAGACTCTTGAATGACCCTTTTATGGACTGAACTGATCTCTACACGCATCGTCTCTACTGACTAATACTACACTCCGTATGCTTCACCCGATGCCTATATCTATGTATTTACATTATGTATTTATCATATATCCTATGGTTTTCATTTATAACACGATCTATCTGGATTGTATGCAGAACAATACTTTCCACTGTACCTCGGTGCAAGTGACAATAAACCCAAATCCACATCATGCGGATCATGGCCGGGATTCTCTGTCCGTTCACGACAACGGGATTCTCTGGTCCCAATGCAGTGAATGGGAGATTTGGCTGAGCGCCACAATTTCCGTCCTCACTAGCAGCAGTAGAATTCCACCCCAAGTGTCGATTGGGCAACATTTCGGGTGCAGTGATCACAGTAGCATATGGATCAGGACAAGAAGCAATCCAAACTAAAAGTAATTAATTGGGGGAAAGCCGATGCAATAGGTGTCAGAACCGATCCAGTCCAGGTAACTTGGAATCAAAGATTGATAGGTAAACAGTAATGAAGCAATGGGCTACCTTCAAAGAGGTGGTTCCAGATAGAGGTAGGGTACCTTCCCACAAAGGAGAAAGATAGGACAAACAGACACCTAGGTAAGTGGGTTCAATGAAGCAGCAAAGGGCTGCCAATGACAGGTGTCAGATTGGTGTTACAACTGAGAACCAGGCTTAATATAGAAAGTTCAGAGGGTAAGTGGCAAAGGAAATAAGGGAGACAAAGGTGTCAATGTATCAGCAAGTGCACAAATTTTGCAGTCAGTATCCCGCATTTGGGGACTGCGCAGGCGTCAACACACCCCAAGTGCAATGGGTTACCTTCATCGTGGGCCAACCACCTTCATGATCATGGTTCCATTGTTTAGCTAATTGCCTTATTAAAGTCAAGTGATGATTATTGGTTCAAGCTCCAAAAGAGTATAAATGGACACAACAGTTACTTTATAATAATATAATAATCTTTATTGTCACAACAGGCTTACATTAACACTGCAATGAAGTTGCTGTGAAAATGTGGGGAAACCATAAGAAGGTTTTATCTCCACTCAGCTGGATTTGGAATAAACTTGCTAAATGTAAAATACATAATTAATAGTTAATGTTTGTATTAATAGGTTGTATGGTTCCTGCCCAAGACCGCATTAATCCTCCACTATATACTAGTATCAATATTAATAAAAGGGAGAGTATGAGGAAACACTGGCAGCTAACAAAAAGGGAAACCAAAAAGCTTTCTACAGATAAAAAAAAGTAGGAGTGGGGATGCTGAGGTACCGAAAGCGAGATTTAAATATTGAGTCAGAGAGGATGCCTGAGGTTATGAATGAATATTTTGGGTGGGATTTTCTGGTGCTGCCCGTGATAGGCATTATGTCCGGGAGGGACAGGAAAATTAGGTGGCCATCCTGCCAGTGTAAAAGTAGATGGTGAATGGCAAATCAGGTAGGTTTCTGTGCAATGTATTTGTATAAATGTCATGAATACTCATCAAAAAGCCAACTTGCCAGATTCACACCCCCACTCCAGATCAAAAGGCCACTCTGACAGCTAATTAGACTGACGAGATTTGTGACTGGATACAAGTGACATGCACCTGGCGACCTGTATTTCACTGGTGACTTTGAGCTATCGGGGGATGAGGTGGAAGGGACTGGAGGGCACAGGCCTGATTTTAGTGGTGGGGGCAATGTGTGTGAGAAGACAGAGCTCAAAGGGGCAGGAGGGCAATGGCTTGTCTGAGGGCATGGAAAACTGGGAAAGGGAGCACATGCACACATGACAGAAGGTAAGATTCAGGGAGGGAGCACAGAGACACAATATTGAAGGGGATAAGATTCAGGAAGGGTGCACACAGACACTTGATGGGGAGATAGTAGATTCAGGAAAGGAGCACACAGACACATGACGGGAGGGGGGTAAGATTTAGGAAGGGAGCGCACAGACACATGACGGGGGGGGAGGGTAAGATTCAGAAAAGGAGCACACAGATACATGATGAGACAGAGTAAAGGAATGAAATAGAGAACCTGGTGAACTGGTGTGACGACAATAATCTCTCGCTCAATGTCAACAAAACAAAGGAGATTGTCATCGACCTCAGGCAGCGCAGAGGAGAACATGCCCCTGTCTACATCAATGGGAACGAAGTAGAAAGGGTCGAGAGTTTCAAGCTTTTAGGTGTCCAGATTACCAACAACCTGAACTGGTCTCCCCATGCTGACACTATAGTTAAGAAAGCCCACCAATGACTCTACTTTCTCAGAAGACTAAGGAAATTTGGCATGTCAGCTACGACTCTCACCAACTTTTACAGATGCACCATTGAAAGCATTCTTTCTGGTTGTATCACAGCTTGGTATGGTTCCTGCTGTGCCTAAGAGTGCAGGAACCTACAAAAGACTGTGAATGTAGCCCAGTCCATCACGCAAACCAGCCTCCCATCCATTGACTCTATCTATAATTCCCGCTGCCTCAGAAAGGCAGCCAGCATAATTAAGGACCCCCGCACCCCGGACATACTCTCTTCCACCTTCTTCCGTCAGGGAAAAGATACAAAAGTTTGAGGTCACGTACCAACTGACTCAAGAACAGCTTCTTCCCTACTGCCTTCAGACTTTTGAGTGGACCTACCTCGTATTAAGTTGATCTTTTCTCTACACCTAGCTTGGACTGTAACATTATATTCTGCAGTCTCTCCTTCCTTTCTTATCTACGGTATGCATTGTTTGTACAGCATGCAAGAAACAATACTTTTCACTGTATACTAATACATGTAACAATAATAAATCAAATCAAATCAGTATCAAAATGACAGGAAGGGAGCATATAGACACATGATGGGAGGAGGTAAGATTCAGGAAGGGAGCACACAGATACATGACGGGAGGATAAGATTCAGAAATGGAGCACACAGACACATGGAGGGAGGAAGTAAGATTCAGGAAGGGAGCACATAAACACATGAATGGAGGATAAGATTCAGGAAGGGAGCACACAGACACATGGCGGGAAGCAGTAAGATTCAGAAAGGTAGCACACAAACACATGACGGGAGGGGGTAAGACTCAGAAAGGGAGCACCCAGACACATGATGGGAGGGAGTAAAATTCAGAAAGGGAGCACACAGACATATGACGGGAGGGGGTAAGATTCAGGAAGGAAGCAGGGAGACACATGACTGGAGAGAGTAAGATTCAAGAAGGGAACACACAGACACATGACAGATTGGGGGTAAGATCCAGGAAAGGAGCACCCAGACACATGACAAGTGCGGGGTTAGATTCAGGAAGGGAGCACACAGATACATGCCGATACGGGGTAAGATTCAGGAAGGGAGCACCCAGACACATGACAGTTGGGGGGGTAAGATTCAGGAAGGGAGCACACAGATACATGATGGGAGGGGGTAAGATTCTGGAAGGGAGCACACAGATAGAAGATGGGAGGGGGTAAGATTCAGGAAGGGAGCACACAGGTACATGATGGGAGGGGGTAAGATTCAGGAAGGGAGCACACAGGTACATGATGGGAGGAGGTAAGATTCAGGAAGGGAGCACACAGGTACATGATGTGAGGGGGTAAGATTCTGGAAGGGAGCACACAGGCTAATGATGAGAGGCTAAGATTTAGGACAGATGCATGATGGTTGGGGGCGAAGACTATTTGTGAACTGAAAGCTCAGACAGTCCCGGCCAAGAGTAGAAGTGCTAGTTTGGGCCATAATGCTTAGACAGACATGTGGCTCAGCACCACAATTTAGAGGGCTGTGCCTGGAATGGTTGACCTTGTCCCAGTCCAGGGAGGGGGAGGGCCTGTCAGTCCTGTGTCAGTCAATCCCGCATAGGGGCTGGTTTAGCACAGGGCTAAAGAGCTGGCTTTTAAAGCAGACCAAGGCAGACCAGCAGCACGGTTCAATTCCCATACCAGCCTCCCTGAACAGGCGCCGGAATGTGGCGACGAGGGGCTTTTCACAGTAACTTCATTTGAAGCCTACTTGTGACAATGAGCGATTGTCATTTCATTTCAGTCGTGGAGGTTTCTGGCTTCATACTGATCTTCAGATGGTACAGTCATGTCAAGGAAGGCAGTCTGAAGGTGGGGAAAATGTAATATAGTGGTGGGGTGCTCAATGCTCTCATGGGGGTGTCTTTGTAGAATCATAGGTCATAGAATTTACAGTGCAGAAGGAGGCCATTCGGCCCATCGAGTCTGCACCAGCCCTTGGAAAGAGCACCCTCCACTCTATCCCAGTAACTCCACCCAGCCTTTTTTTGAACACTAAGGGCAATTTAGCATGGCCAATCCACCTAACACGCACATCTTTGGACTGTGGGAGGAAACCGGGGCACCTGGAGGAAACCCTCGCAGACACAGGGAGAACGTGAAGACTCCGCACAGACAGTGACCCAATACGGGAATCGAATCTGGGACCCTGGAGCTGGGAAGCAACTGTGTTAACCACTGTGCTACCGTGCTTCCCTCTGAAGTCCTCCCCTCCTCCTCTGCCTCCTCCTCCTCCTCCAGCACCGTCCCTTGATCTCCCCGGCGGCAATGGCCACTTCAGCACCCCGCAACCCAACTTCAAACCGGAAATGACAGACAAAGCGCAGGTTGCAATGCAATTGGCCCCTAGATGGGGAAGGTTCAGGTCTACATGGGAGATCAACGGCAATTTGTTCAGTGCGGAGGACAGGGATATCCATGCTTATAACAACAGGATCAAGGGTTAGGGGAGGAGGAGGGATAGTGATTAGAGAGAAAGAAACCTGAATGTGATGGTCCTCCAGCACAATGGGAGGGATTTCCACAGTCACAGGGGAGGGTCGAAGCTCTTCTGGCAGTAGAATCTCAGCACCACCATTTTCAGAGCTGAATCTATGTCGGAGGTGAAAAAGAAAGTGTGAAAAAGTTTGTCACAGGAGGACTTTCAATTCCTGCTGAGTCCATCATGGATGGAGCCAGAAATTTTTCCTTTATCCTGGCAATCAGGTAACTAAGAAGGAGAAGGGGGGGCAATCACCGCCAGACTGGGTAACTAGCTGGGCCCCCTCAAAACCCAGAAGCTCAGGCTGACAGTGCCATTGAATGGGGGGCATTTGGCACAACCAAGGGTGTACAGAAGATGCTTCTTATACCTCCAGGTGACCGACAGACAATTGTGTATCCTCCACGTGTCCAGGTATCTGTTGGCTCACATCTTCCACATTACCCAGGAGAGGTTGAAGCCACAGAAACTGAGAGGCCATCCATTGCCAGTGGCTTTCATGAGGGGTTCCTTTCAGGGCAGTGCTGGGGAACCTCTGTGAGATTTGTCATGCATCTACTCACAAATGAATACAGGAGGTCACCCTGCGAGGAGAGCCATATAAAATGAAGGGTATAATTTTAAATGTGAAGGGGTCAAGAATCTCATAGTCATGCCTTGATGATGATGGAGGAGTGAGGGTCAATAAACATAATAACAAGCAGATTGTTTGGCCATTATTGCATTGCTATTTGTGAGAGTTTGCTCTGGGTCAATTGTTTGTCCCTTTCCTGAAGTGAAGATTCAAAACTACTTCATTGGCTGTGAAGCAATTTGAGACATCTGGTGGTTTTGAAAAGTGCTATATAAATGCAATTATGTTATAAATACAATTCCATATTTTATTTTCTTTATGTATAGGACCATGGGGCTATCGATTATGGTGGTAAACAACATTACTGCTATTCTTCATCCATCGTGTCACATATTTGTTAGATCTGCCCTTTGCCTAAATTGAAGTTAAAGGTTAGACCTTGGGTCAAGTGCTCCATTTCCTCACCTACCCACCCTGGACCTCAGGCCTGTTTCTCTGCTTCCCCTTTTGTCCCCTGGCTATGCAAGTGCAGTCAAACATTCTCCCGCTGGCCAGCTTCACTTCTTCCCCTTGAATCTTAATGCCCCTTGCCACCACTGAACATTGCTGGCTTTCTTTATCTCAGGGCATTGGACATTTTCAGATCACCCACTCACTGCCAGGCCTCTGCAATATGGCCGCCCTACAATTTTGCTGCCGTTCTAGCTCCTACCCCGTTTCTGTTCCACAGGCTGCCGTCTGAGCCAAACCCACTCTCATGTTTGTCTAACCCCATGCACATTCATTTCAGTCCATTTGCCAGCTGTTTCCAGCATGCCTGCTTTGACTTAGCTAGATTTGTCTTTGGTTTGGCTTTCTTTATTCTGTAACCTTGGACCAGAGCCTTCTCTTAGCTAACTGCCTCTACACCATGGCTGCCTCCTGGTATTGTCCTTCTTTCCCAGTGCCCTGTAGTTCTCTTAATCCCAGCATGATTTTATTTATATTTAAAAACGTTAAAGTATCTTTTTGTACTTAAAAAATCTACTTCACATCCTTTGATTTCCGCCAAAACATTACAGCATCCTCTACCAACTAATCCCCATCCTATTCATTGTCTAACTATAGGCATTGCCTCTGATGTTGCACCGAAGGCACTCTTGCCTCTGAGTAAGAAGTTTGAGCGTTCAAGTTCCACACCTTGAGCACAACATTTAAGCTGATATTCTAGTGTATTCTATTTTCACCTTTGGAGGAGCTGTGTTTTGGTTCAGCTGAGGCTCCAGCTGGCGTCTCAGGTGGATCTATAAGAATACAGTTGCTAGGTGTTCTTCTTGTCCTTTAATGTCCAGATTTTGCTAATAATTACACTTTAAGTTTGCAAAGATCAGTACGTCTTTGGGCGGGATTCTTTGGCTTCACCCGCCCGGCGACTGGAAATTTCCGCCGGATGTCAATAGACCTTTACATGGTCAGCGTCTCACCCGTGGCGATCTTGCGGCGGGTGGTGTAGGAGAATATAGGAGCTTATAATAAATTTTTCCATGCTGCCTGGTTCAAAAGAAAAACCACATTGAACTGGTTATGTGCACAATTACCTCAGTCTCTAGTGTAGCTCTGAGTTGTGACCCCACCCCCTCCCCACCCCGAACACTTACACATCACGTTAGTTCTGACCTAAGCAGTTTTGAGCTGTTTGTGGATATTTTCATACAATATAACATATAACAGCATTATTTTGAGGAGGAGTACGAGAGACTTTCACGGTGTCCTGACCTCAACCAACATCACTAAGAGATAAACGAGCCGGACATGATCGCGTTGCTGCTTGTGTGATTTTGCTGTGTGTGAACGGGTTGCTGAATTTCCTACATTACGACTGAAGTTACACTTCAAAAGCACCTCACCGGCTGTAAAGTGCATTGAGAATTCCTGATGCCACAGAGGCACTAAATAAATAAAAATTATTTCTTCCTTCTTTCTGAATGAATTTATTGATGCATGGAGATTGAATGTTGCAAGAATTTTCTATGTCTGTTCTCGCAATGCTTTCTGATGAGGCCAGGACTAGCTTTCTCGCACTTATCCTGTCTACGAGCCTTTTCAAATTGTTCTCTATTTACAATAGCCTGCCAAAGCTTTTGAGTGTGTGTCTCATTTGGGAAATAAGCATAATTTAGTCCAACTGTTGATGTTGTTGTGGCAGCAGTGAGCACAGTTCCAGTTGGCAGCAGTATATGGAATCCAGTCAAATTATTTAATCAGCAGTTTTCATCCTATCCTACATATCCAGCAATTTGGAGAGAAAGCTGTGTGATTTGACTCATCCATTGACCTCGGAGCTACCATTTTGTTTCAAATCCCTAAAATTCTCCATCATCCTCTTTTCGGTCATTTCATCGTTTCGTGCAAAGTGCATTAGAATCAAATTAGATTTTGATCGAGGCAATTTACCAAAGAAAAATGATTTGGATCCCAATGATCCATCACATTGCTCGTAGATTTTGTAGCAGCTGTGATATTCTGATGTTTTCCACGATGTCCTGCAAATTTATACTATCTTGTATTTGTGTCTAATTTTACAAACCTACTCAGTATGTTGGGGCTTATACCCTGGTCTCTCAGTCAACTCTACCATGCTAAACTGGGCACAATGGAGTGCCCACCAGTAAGGATGAAGGAACTGCAACCAGGCTCCATTCTATACTGGGATCACAGGTTTAAGGGGGAGTATAGTTGTCTTTCCTCACCTCTAAAAGATGAACTTGTCCTGACTTACCCAGTTTCAATAAAGCAGGTAATTTGATCATTATGATATTGCGGTTTGTGGGAGCTTACTGCGCCATGTTTCCTACATTATAATAGTGACTACACTTTGAAACTATTCAATTGGCAGTAGAGCGCTTTGGGACATTCTGAGTATAGGAAAGTCTCCATTTAAATCCTGCGAAGAATTTGGGGCGGTGTTCTCCAGCCGCCAACCCCAAAATTGCATTCGGCGATCAGCCGGGGAATCCCCGTTCACGACTGAATCGGGGGTGGTATCGTTTTCACGATGCTCCACCCCCTCCAAAATGGTGTATGCGCGATGTAACGACGGCCTCAGGACGTTGCCTGAGGCCCCCCCCCCCGATGCTCCACCCCGACTGGCCAAGTTCCCGACGGTGTCAGTCGTGTGTGGTCTCATCTTTCGGGAACTTGTCGTGGTGGCTGCGGGCTCAGTCCAGTACCGCCACAGTCGGGGGAGCCGATCCGCGGGCAGGGGGGACTTTGCCAGGGGCTGAGAGCACTGTGTTGGGGGGGGGGGGGGGGGTGCGGGGCACATGTGCGGGCTAGAGGGGGCACACTATTTTGCAGGCTGGACCCGCGGGCGGCCGGCGCCGTGTTGCACAGCGCAGTCGTTTAGGCCTCCACCGTGCGCATGCGCAGCTACGGACTCGGCAATTCTCCAGGCCGTATCGGCAGCTCGGGCCGGGTGATCTATGCTGTCTTGATGCTCGCTCCCAACCAAATGGAGGATCAGTGGCCGTTTTACAACAGTTTTTCTGTCGTAAAACGCCTCCGTTCCCACGCCGACGTGGAGGGCCTCAAAATCGGCAATTTATCAGCCCGGGGAAAGTTAAGCTTCAAAAATGAAATTGAGGTAAAATAAACTAAAAAAGGAAAATTGATAAGGGCAGCTGCTTGAAGCAAGTTTTGACATGCAAATTAACATATCAGTTAGAGAAGCAAGTGTTTACGTATGTGACCAGCAGAAAACAAGGGGGCATAACTTCAAAGTAGAGTGTCACAAATTCCAGATTTTAGACACAATGGATTACAAACATTTGGCAATTTAAAGGTTAGAAGCCTGGGTTAGAATGTGTTTGACTGCTGTAGTCATGTTTTAAAAATAATCTTGTTTTGCAAGAGCAGACAACTTTTAGGAGCCAGAGGTGAAATTGACCATGGTAAAAGTCTTGCCGAATGCATTGTTGTTTGACGAGGGGGAGTCCCTGGGAGTTTATGTGTATTCAGCCTGGGGAGTTAATTTCTATGCCATGTTTCCTACATTATAATAGTGGCTACATTTTGAAGGTACTCCATTGGCAGTTAAGTGTTTTGGGACATCCTGAGCATATGGAAGTCTCTGTTTAAATCCTGTTAAGAATTGGGAAAAATTAAGATATAAAAATAAAATTGAGATAAAATAAAATAAAAAGACAAATTGATGCGGGCAACTGCCTGAAGCAGATTTTGATATGCAAATTAACAGGCCAGTGAGAGAAGGAGCCAGAGGTGAATTTGACCATCGTACAAGCCTGGGCAATTGCACTATTGTTTGAGGAGGGGGAGTACCTGGGGACTTAATGTGTTTTCAGCCTGGGGAGTTAATTTGTTTACAGCTTGGGGAGATTACATAATTGCTGGGTGGAGCTAAGGCATTTGGACATTTTGAGAAAACGTTTGAATGGATTTCTGATTTGGCTAACACTGAGTCCGCAAGTAAGGTCTTTTGCTCTCGCAGTAGGATAGTTAAAAGAAAGATTAATAGCATTTAAAGTACTGTAGGTTTGTCTTAGGACAAGTGGGAAGTTGAAACAAACCAGTTGAAACAGCTGTTTCAAAACATCCAACCGAAGTCTGCAGATGTTCCAACAGAAGCCAAATCTCTTTGGGAAAGTATTACTTTGTGCCAGTGCGATGTAGGAGGGCAAGGCTGCGTACTTAGCCCCCTACTCTACTCCTTGTACACACACGACTGCGTGGCAAAACTTGGTTCCAACTCCATCTACAAGTTTGCTGACGATACGACCATAGTGGGCCGGATCGCGAATAACGACGAGTCAGAATACAGGAGGGAGATTGAGAACCTAGTGGAGTGGTGCATTGACAACAATCTCTCCCTCAATGCCAGCAAAACTAAAGAGCTGGTCATCGACTTCAGGAAGCAAAGTACTGTACGCATCCCTGTCAGCATCAACGGGGCCGAGGTGGAGATGAATGAAATGAAATGAAAATCGCTTATTGTCACGAGTAGGCTTCAATGAAGTTACTGTGAAAAGCCCCTAGTCGCCATATTCCGGCGCCTGCCCGGGGAGGCTGGTACGGGAATCGAACCGTGCTGCTGGCCTGCTTGGTCTGCTTTAAAAGCCAGCGATTTAGCTCAGTGAGCTAAACCAGCAGTTTCAAATTCCTAGGGGTGCACATCACCAAAATTCTGTCCTGGTCCACTCACGTCGATGCTATCACCAAGAAAGCACAACAGCGCCTATACTTCCTCAGGAAACTAAGGAAATTCGGCATGTCCACATAAACTCTTACCAAATTTTACAGATGCACTATAGAAAGCATCCTATCGGGCTGCATCACAGCCTGGTATGGCAACTGCTCGGCCCAGGACCGCAAGGAACTTCAGAGAGTCGTGAATTCCGCCCAGTCCATCACACGAACCTGCCTCCCATCCATGGACTCCTCTGCACCTCCCGCTGCCGGGGGAAAGCGGGCATCATAATCAAGGATCCCTCCCACCCGGCTTACTCACTTTTCCAACTTCTTCCATCGGGCAGGAGTTACAGAAGTCTGAGAACACACACGAACAGACTCAAAAACAGCTTCTTTCCCACTGTCACCAAACTCCTAAATGACCCTCTTATTGACTGACCTCATTAACACTACACCCTGTATGCTTCAACCGATGCCAATGCTTATGTCACATTGTATATCTTGTGTTGCCCTATTATGTATTCTCATGTATTTTCTTGTATTTTCTTGAATTTTGTTTAATTCCCTTTTCTTCCATGTACTGAATGATCTGTTGAGCTGCTTGCAGAAAAATACTTTTCACTGTACTTCGGTACACATGACAATAATCAAATCCAATCCAATCCAATCGAGAACTGTATGCTTTTCCTTTCTTGTTTAATTAGGAAGAGAGGTAGCAAACTTAGTTAGGCCACACTTCGAGTGTAGTGTTCAATTCTGGTCGCCACACTACCAGAAGGATGTGGAGGCTTTAGAGATGGTGCAGAAGATATTTACCAGGGTGTTGCCTGGTATGGAGGACATTAACTATGAGGAGCGGTTGAATAAACTCGGTTTGTTCTCACTGGAACGACAGAAGTTGAGGGGCGACCTGATAGAGGTCTACAAAATTATGAGGGGCATAGACAGAGTGGATAGTCAGAGGCTTTTCCCCAGGGTAGAGGGGTCAATTACTTGGGGCATAGGTTTAAGGTGCAAGGGGCAAGGTTTAGAGTAGATGTACGAGGCAAGTTTTTTTACACAGAGGCTACGGTTGCCTGGAACTCGCTGCCGAAGGAGGTGGTGGAAGCAGGGACGATAGTGACATTTAAGGGGCATCTTGACAAATACATGAATAGGATGGGAATAGAGGGATACGGACCCAGGAAGTGTAGAAGATTGTAGTTTAGTCGGGCAGCATGGTCGGCACGGGCTTGGAGGGCCAAAGGGCCTGTTCCTGTGCTTTACTTTTCTTTGTTTCATTTCTAATTAAGGGTATTATATTTATTGTGTTGAGTAGTATTGTTTAAGAGGTAGTTGTGAGCTACTTTCGGTTGTGATGTTAAAGAATTTCAAATTCTGTTGATAATAAAGTTTAGTTTTAAAATACCAAATCCCTATTTCCTCGTGGAACCATTCCAGGAGTGAAGCATTCTTTCTGCACAGACTTACAAAATTAACTAAAATATAAGGGGCTGGATTCTCCAATTTGCAGACTAAGTGCTGACATCGGCATGGGAACAGTGACGTTTTATGCCAGAAAAAAGTCAAAAGCTGCACGGATCCTCCATTTGGTGGGGGGCTAGCAGCCACGTAGGTTTACCTGTGGATACGGATCGGGAATTGTCGGGTCCGTGGCCACGCATGCGCACAGTGGCGGCCTGCAGCGGCCACTCTGCGCAACATGGATCCGGCCACGTGGGGATCTGGCCTGCCAAAAACTGCCCCCCTGTAACCAGCCTCATTACCCCCGGACCAACCCCCACCAGTTCCCCCAACCCCCGAGGAAAGGCCCCTGCCAGCGGAACAGCCCCCCCCCCCCCCCCCCCCCCCCCGCGGCCACGCTGGACTCAGTGTGCAGCCGCCACACCGGGTTCACGAAAAAGAAAAGACAAGTGTTCCATCCTGTCAGGAACTCGGCCCATCAGGAGCGGAGCATTGGGAAGGGCCTCAGGTTACGTCCTGAGGCCGTCCCAATGGCGTGTGGCAGGCGTACTCTTTGAGTATGCCGTTTTTGAGGGGGCGGAGCATCGCAAAAGCAGCGTCACCCCCGATTGCGCCGCAAACGGGGATAATCCTGCCCTCGATTTTCAGTCATGTCTTAGCCACTGTTGGGGTCTGGCCTTATATCATCATAAGAAAGTTAAGGGAACTGGTACTTATATGCTAAATATCCAGGTCCACAGGGTGGGTAACATCAAAGGGAAAGAATGATTTATCCACAGCACAATAACTGGAGAGAGGGACATAGCAGGAGCAGTTATCATTATAGCCACACTCAACTGCAGAAAACAGTATCCCTGAAAATAGGGAGGTTCTGCTGGAACTACATGAATGGTTTATTAGGCCACAGCTAGAGTATTGTGTGCAGTTCTGGAATCCACATTAAAGGAGGGATGTGATAGCACTGGAAACGTGCAGAGGATAAACCAGGATGTTGTCTGGGCTGGAAACAAAAAGAGATTGGATAGACTGAGGTTTTTCTTCGAACAGAGGAGACTGAGGTGGGGGGTGGGGGGTGGGAACCATGCTTGAGGTGTATAAAATTATAAGGGGTATAGTTAAAGTAGACAGAAAATAACTTTTTGCCTTGGTGGAGGCACTAATGATCAGGGGGCATGGATTTAAGGTAAGGGGCAGGTGGTTCAGAGGGGATGTGAGGAAAACCTGTTCCACCCAGAGGAGTTTGGAACTCACTGTCTGAAAGGATGCTAGAGGCAGAGACCCTCACAACATTTAATAAATATTTACATGTGCACTTACAGTACCAAGACATACAAGGCTATAAACCAAGTGCTGGCAAATGAGATTATAGTAGTTTGGTGGTTGTTTTTGACCAGTGCAGACACAATGTGCCATTGTGTGTTTTCTGTGCTGTAGACCTCTATGATTAGACGTTTCAATCCAAGTTTGTTATTGCATTCAGATTTCACCATCTGCAGTGGTGGGATTCAAACTGGGGGTGCCCAGAGCATTGCCCTAGGTCTCTGGACTACTAGTCCAGTGACAATACTAGGTGAATTGGACATTCTGAATTCTCCCTCCGTGTCCCCAAACAGGCCCCGGAATGTGACGACTAGGGGCTTTTCATAGTAACTTCATTGCAGTGTTAATGTAAACCTACTCGTGACAATAAAGTTTATTATTATTAGTATTATTATTATTATTACTACTGCACCACTAAGAGGAGATCAAGGAAGAGCAGGTGTGGGAGGAAAGATAAGCTGTTCAGGAAGGATGTGTACGTGACCTCTTCAGCTATGACTAAATATACTGATTTCATTTTTTTAACAAAGTAAATAGGCTGGTTTCCCATTTCAAAATTGTACATCACTCTCTGAGGCCTTTTGCACCAGGTATTTCTGTTGGGAAATATTTTGTATAATATATTTTCCTCATTTGCATAGAATTATAATACACCCAGCCAATTGTAGATGCAAACCATAAACAACAGCCTAAGACAATTAAATTGCCTGAACTTGGATATACTGGTGGACTTGGGTTAATATAGGCAGAGTGCACTTTGGAAGCACAATACCTGACTTGCATCCTTGTGGCCTGGGTGGAGAGAGATGTCAGGCTATTCCTATTCACCTGTTCTTTCCCCTTGTCTCTCTAAGTTTCTCCTGTTATGTATGTACTCAATTTTCTTCCAAAAGCTACGATTGAATCAACTCTTCTTTTCCTCAATTACGGGTAATATAGCGTGGCCAAGCCACTTACCCTCCATATCTTTGGGTTGTGGGGGTGCGACCCACGCAGACACGGGGAGAATTTGCAAACTCCACACGGACAGTGACCCAGGGTCAGGATCAAACCGGGTCCTCAGCGCCGTGAGAGAACAGCGCTAACCGCTGCGCCACTGTGCCCCCCTTATTGAATCGACGCTCACCATCCTTTCAAGTAGTGCATTCTGGACCTTAACAATTTGCTGCCCCCCCAAAAAAAGCCTCCTGATTTTTCTCTTGTTGAATGGTTATAGAACATAGAACATACATAGAACATACATAGAACATACAAACGGGGCTGGTTTAGCTCACTCGGCTAAATCGCTGGCTTTTAAAGCAGACCAAGCAGGCCAGCAGCACGGTTCAATTCCCGTACCAGCCTCCCCGGACAGGTGCCGGAATGTGGCGACTGGGGGCTTTTCACAGTAACTTCATTGAAGCCTACTCGTGACAATAAGCAATTTTCATTTCATTTCATACAGTGTAGAAGGAGGCCATTCGGCCCATCGAGTCTGCGCCGACTCACTTAAACCCTCACTTCCACCCTATCCCCGTAACCCAATAACGCCTCCGAACCTTTTTTGGTCACTAAGGGCAATTTATCATGGCCAATCCACCTAACCTGCAATCCACCTATAATTGCCACTGTCATTTTTAAATGCATTTTCACAAACCTACAGAAGATATGCAGGAGAAATATCAGGGCACCTGAGCTGGTGGGCGAATTTGTAATGAGACCGAGGAATCCAAACAGTGTATGGACCTTTCTCCACAAAGAAGCAGTCATAGTTTATGATCTAATTTCCGTGTGATATATTGATACGTAACTGAAAAATGTATTCTGTTACTGCAGCTAACTAAATTGATAGATTTTGCTGTGGGGACATGAAGAAGTAATTCAGGAGTTATCTAAATGGGAGCTGGGATGCCGTAAAAATGAAAGACAATCTGTGAGGTTTAAAAAAAAATCCATCACAAAGTAATATACTTCATTTCAGTGCTGCTAAAATAATTGGGAATGATTTTCAGTTCTCATGTTCTACCAGGTTGGTGATAACACTGGTAAAACAAAAAACAGAGTACTTGCTGGATTATCTGTTTTTTGTGTATTAATCCAAGTTTTGCTCTTGTGCAATATGAAATAATTTAAATTATTGACTTTTTATGGAGTCCTCATACCAACCTGTGTTAAGATCTGTTGGTGTTGGAGACATTACTTTGTCCAATTGTGTGGTGCTTACTGCTTCTGCTTTGTATTGGTGTTCGTTATCTCTCTGGAATAAGTAAGCATACTGGTAAGCATTGTGATATGTAGTGTACATTTATGAATAAGTTTTTCAACTGAGGAGGCCTCGGGCCAAACTGTACGCCTGAGATAAGGCATATTGAGACCCAGATCTCGGCTTGCTCAAACTTGCTCTTCCAATACTTGGATTGTACTGGTTGGCCTGAGGAGGTAACGACAATGCACAAGGAGCTGCTACAAATGCTGCCTTCGGCGAAATGTGCAAGATTTAAGTCTATTTGCTTTTGCTTTTGCTCACATCTGAGAACTCTAAGAATAATAGAACACACTCGAACATGTGAGCTAGATATTAAAGTGTGTGACATGACCCATGCATCAGAAGTCAAAATCACTACAAAACTCTGCCCTACTACTGACAACATAGCACCAAAATATGGCACAAGAAATTATACATACAATAATTCTCAAATGGTTGCCTCTTTTTGATCCCATCAGTGACTGACCAGGTGGTTCTATCCTCTGACTGGAGAAATGGGGTTACTTTAACAATCACCATTCATACGTTTTTTTTCAACAGAGGAAAGGATATTACATTGAAAGTTCCTCACCCTCCAGGGGCAGCACGGTGTGGTTTTATTCCTGCCTTGGGTGACTGTCTGTGTTGAATTTTCATGTCCTCCCTGTGACTGTATGGGTTCCCTTTGGATTCTCCATAGTCCAAAGATGTGCAAGTTCGGTGGATTGGCCCTGCAAAAAATTGCCCCTTAGTGTCCAAAGGTCTGCAGGTTAGGTGGGGTTATGGGGTTACGGGGCTAGGGTGGGGTAACGGGCCTAGGTAGGGTGTCCTTTCGGATGGTTAGTGCAGACTTGATGTGCCAAATGTCTTCCTTTTGCATTATAAGGATTTGATGGATTCTAAATGCCCTTTGTAATAACAATTACCCAATGGAAAAATGTAAAGTCCAGACATTCTGCAGTTTTTCATGCCCAGGACTGCTTCCCCTATCACTTCCTGTGGTTGCTTTTTTTACAACTTCCTCAATCCGCTGTTAGCCTCTAGCTGCTGTTGAGTAAAGAATCAAGAGATCTGCTTTTCCTAAACACCTTCATTTTTCTTATAACACATTCGGCACCAAACTCTATCATCACATCACATGCCTCAAAGGCCACCTGTAGCCTCTTCACATATCAGTGCCAATTATTGGATCAATGAGACGTCTAATTGGAATGTTTCTTAACCCATTCCTTAACAGTCTCCCCTTCCTTGGAGAAAAAAATAATTTGGTGAAAACAAAATTTCAAGAAACTCAAAAACACACTCAATTTCTCCCCCTCTTTTCTTTTTGAAAGGAAAAAGAAACATTCACAGAAACAGACGCCCTTCATTAACAATATCCAAAAGTTTCTGTGAACTAGCCCCTCTTTTCATTAAACAGTCGGACAATTGATAGCCACTGTCGACCCATTTAATTTTTGCTATTTCCCCTCTGTCCAACATCTGCTTTAAACTTGTGATGTCTATCTTGAGCCTCTTCTCATTGACACTGTTTGTAGAGTGCGTATTTTCCCACAGGAATTTATTGGCAATGTGACACTCAGTGGGTATGTTACCCAAATCTCCTAATCCCAAAATGTCTGTCAGTATCTGAGATATATAAAAGGCTATACAAGGCTTAAATCCTCTCCAAGGCTTAAAGTCATAGCAGCCAAAGAGCTTTTGACCACTCTCCTTATTTACTTTGTTTCCCACACAAGAGGGCAACATTTACCATTGTTCCCCAAAAGAAAAATTATAAAGCCTCCTGCGCTTGAAACCCCATCACATAAATTTGCATAGGATCCATCACTATAAACTATGAGTTGCCAAGGAGCACCTAAAACCGGGAACCTCAAAACACACTCCTGCATTTTTAGTTTGACCAAAGCTTTATTTGCCCTCATTATGTCTTCCACTTTAGGATCATTAATTTTTGTACTCAACTCTAAGGCATCAAAACTAATGTCCGGTCTAGTCTGTCTACCTAACCAGTTCAGTTGCTCAATTAAACTTCGCAGTTGCCCTTTTTCCATCTTTGAAACCACTGCGTCTTTTTGTGAAACCCGACTACAACTAATTGCTATTGGGCTGATGCTCTCCAAATAAGATTACTGACGTAAAGTTGCCCCTAACTTAGTTTGTCCGATTTCCAGTCCTATATACTTAAATGCACCGGAAGCCTGACTTCCAACCCTGAAATCTTTCCTCAACCCAGAGATTACAATAGCTTTGAAAACACTAGTCCCACCTCACGCCAAATAATCGATATGCATCATAAAGATGCCAGAAAGATTTCCCTTAAGGAGCCAGTAAAACATTGCCGGATTCTGCTATCAACTGGCAACAACAGCCTAACTTTAACAAAACTGACCTTCGCGAAAACTATCAGACTCTAAAAGCATCATTTTATCCATATGCACATTTGTTCAACTTCCAGAGTATCCCTTTTGTGTTAGCTGCCACTTTAGGAGGATGGAGAAAATGTCTCTCTGAAGCTGATGCCCCTGCAAAAAGGCAGCTTTTTTATCTATAGATTTGCATTCCCATGCCTTTGTGGCTAATAGAGCCAAGAATATATTTTAAATAACCTTTCCTGCGTGGGTGAATCTACCTTTTTGTACCAAATTTTGGCAATTGTCCTTTCAGAAAAATGGCCTGTTCTAATTCATCAGAAGTATTGTGTTCCTCTACAGAAACCCTGTCTATATCAGTTAACTGGTCCTCATAGTTCTGTAACTTGTGCTTACCAGATGACCCTGGTTCCTCATCATAGAACATAGAACATTACAGCACAGAACAGGCCCTTCGGCCCTCGATGTTGTGCCGAGCAATGATCACCCTACTCAAACCCACGCATCCACCCTATACCAGTAACCCAACAACCACCCCCTTTTAACCTTACTTTTTTTTAGGACACTACGGGCAATTTAGCATGGCCAATCCACCTAACCCACACATCTTTGGACTGTCTGTCATGTCTGTCTGCTCTGTCTAAACTTGGAAAATTTGTAATCTGCACCCACTATCCTTGATGAATGTCCCCAACAGTCTGATTGCCATGTTGCAAAATAACAGTTTTGTCATCTATGCCTATGATCTTCCCTGGGCCTTTCCATTCATTAACATTGTCTCACTTATAGTATACTATGTCTCCTTGCCAGAAAACGGTATTTGATGGCCGTACATTGTGCCTTAAAGCTCTGTAAATTCTTTCAGAGACTTCTGCTTCCAAAAAGACTTTTCTAATGCTATGTAATGCATTTAAATCCTTAGCAAAGGCGGAGCTAATTGTAGTCCCTTCCCAAGCTGGAGGCTTGTCAGCCAAAATGGACGGAATTTTAGGATTTCTACCAAACACTAATTGAAATGAAAATCGCTTATTGTCACGAGTAGGCTTCAATGAAGTTACTGTGAAAAGCCCCTAGTCGCCACTTTCCGGCGCCTGTCCGGGGAGGCTGGTACGGGAATCGAACCGTGCTGCTGGCCTGCTTTAAAAGCCAGCTATTTAGCCCAGTGAGCTAAACCAGCCCCTTGATAGGGACTGTAGCCCCCAACCATCTGCAACAAATTCTTTGCATGTACCGCCCATGCTAATGCTGAATTTAACTTGCAATTTAATCTATCTGCCAAAATTTTCCAGAGGATGTCATCTATTACTGCATGGTTTCTTTCACACACACCATTACTAAATGGGCTTTCCACAGCCATATTCAAAACGTGATATTCACATTTTCACAAATATCCTTAAACTCATCATTAGCAAATTTTCCCCCGTTGTCTGTAAGGAATTTTGCTGGTGGGCCCATTCCTGTCCCTATCCATTTTTCCACAATCTGATCTAGGATTACTCTCTTTTCTTTACTTCGTACAATGGCTGATTGATTAAATCTGGTTGCTAAATCTACAAAATGCAAAATAAATATATTGTTAGCTTTATCCCAGATCTTAAGGTCCATGGCCTCAATGTTGTTACAATCTCTGGCCAAAGGTTACTATCAGTCGTGATGGTGTCCTTCTGTACTTCCTACAAATCTCACAGCAATCACTAACCTGTTCTATCAGCTTAGTACAATTTACATCCCTTACCCCTGCATCCTTTAATACATTTTTCAGCCTCCGAGGAGACAGATGCGCAAATTGCCTCTGCAGTTTTAATACAACAAGCTTTTTATCAGCTAAAGTCCCATTTCCAGCTGCCAATAACACATCCTTAACAACTGCACCTGAAATATTATTTGTCAGTAATGGAATACAATAGTGTCCCGACTGTGTAAATTGTAAGTCCACCGGCTTTCCAAAAACTGTAGCCTTATCCTGTTCCATATCCAGTTTCATGTGTGCTTTCTTCATCGACGGTCTGCTCAGAAGCAAAGATATCTCACTTGATACAACATCTATGCTAATGAAATGATTCACTCCGGCAATATTGCAAGGGATCACCAATCTTTTCAGCAACTTCAGAGTATTATCATCCCAAACCTGGAACGTTTTGGACCTTTAAAATTCCTTAATCTTGTTACAATTTTCAGCATTCAATGAGTCCAGGTAACATTTTAACCAGTCAATTCCACACACAGTAGATGTGCAGCCACTGTCCAATACAGCACAATTGAAGGATTCTGCAACCAACACCCTCATTACTGGAGTAAAACTGCTTGTTAAGAGGACAATGCCTTCTTTCTGATCACTATCTTTTTCCTCTTCCGACTCTTCCATGTCATGAGTAGCTTCAAACACTATTGTAACGTATTGGACAGTTGAAAGCATAATGGTATTGAGAGTCACACCGAAAACATTGATTTATCATACCCCAAGCATTTCTGGGGTTCATTTCCCTATTTCCATTCTCCATGTCCCTCATTCTATTATAAGTTTTAAATGAGTTTCTGTCCTCATAATTTCCGGGTTGCGATCTCCTTCCATGTTCTCGTAACCTGTTTGTAGGCGTATGATAGAACATAGAACATAGAACAGTACAGCACAGAACAGGCCCTTCGGCCCTCAATGTTGTGCCGAGCAATGATCACCCTACCTAAACCCACGTAACCCATATACCCGTAACCCAATAATCCCCCCATTAACCTTACACTACGGGCAATTTTAGCATGGCCAATCCACCTAACCCGCACATCTTTGGACTGTGGGAGGAAACCGGAGCACCTGGAGGAAACCCACGCACACACGGGGAGGACGTGCAGACTCCACACAGACAGTGACCCAGCCGGGAATCGAACCTGGGACCCTGGAGCTGTGAAGCATTGATGCTAACCACCATGCTACCGTGAGGCCCAAATGATGATGATCTTGCCATCCTGTCAGTTGTGTATCTTCCATAGCCTGCTTTATCGCTGACTGACCCATTTGTGACATGAGAGCCATAGTAATTGAATGTTCCCCCTGGAAATTCTTTTAGGTCTCTATCATCTGATCGAATAAGGTATCATTATCCGCAAAACCAGGAGCCTATCCATATTGGACACTCTAGCACAGTCTAGTAATTTAAATGCCAACACAGACTGTGGAAATTCCAGGCAGTGTTTGTGCAGCCTTCTGTATAGTCTGCTAAATTCCATTATGTAGTCCGCAATAGAGATATCCACTGTTTCCGGAATCTATCAAATTCTGACCATGTTTTATATGCACTTATCAAGTCATCTCTTGATAAATCTTAGCCATAAAACGTAATAGAGCCTCCAGACCTTCTTCTGAGTCTAACTCCTGCAATTCCAGTTCCGAAAACACTTTGCTTCAGACTTTACTCTCATAAGGTAGAGAAAGAGCCAATGCCAAACCTTGTTTCCTCTTTCCCAGGGTATTTACCTTAATCCACATAACAACTTTGCTTCTCCATTGGTCGTACAGTCCCCTTTCAGAAAATAGCGGGGTAGTCATATCCGGCCATCTATATCCTGGGTTCAGCCATATTTTATATCCTAGGTTCAGCCATATTTTATATTTTTTTCCTTCTCACTCACTCCTTGGTTGATGTTTTTCTTTCCTAGAAAAGTATCTTTCAACCCTTTACATTTACACAGCAACCATCCTGTAGCTGCTGTTGAGTAAAGAGTCAAGAGATCTGCTCCTTTTCCCAAACGGTTTATTTTTGAAAAATGAAATGAAATGAAAAATGAAATGAAAATCGCTTATTGTCACAAGTAGGCTTCAAATTAAGTTACTGTGAAAAGCCCCTAGTCACCACATTCCAGCGCCTGTTCGGGGGGGGGGGGGGGCTGGTACGGGAATTGAATCGTGCTGCTGGCCTGCCTTGGTCTGCTTTCAAAGCCAGCGATTTAGCTCTGTGCTAAACCAGCCCCTTCTTAGAACACACAGCAGCAAACCCTATCATCACATCACATGCCTGAAAGGCCACCTGTAGCCTCTTTACATATCAGTGGCAATTATTGGATCAATGAGACATTTAATCGGAATGTTTTTTAACCCATTCCTTAACATCCGCCACCTCTCGTCTTTGCACACCAAGCTTATTGAGGGCCTCATTTTTATAACTTCCTGATTGTCAATCAGTAATGCTCAAAGTTTTTCTGGGTGGGTATCAAGTTTCATTTATCAGCCAACAAGCATAAAAATTTAACAAAACTTTGCATTTCAATCTTAAACATTGTTATCGCAGCCCCACGGCTCCCTTCAGACAGGTATAATTGTCTGGCCGCTCAGAACTTCTGAGAAAAATCAAGGTTATTCTGAGAATGTTTCAGATCAACAAGTGTGAAATGAAGTCTTCCTGATGGCACTGGCTGTCAGCTTCACAAACTGAGCTGGTTAATTTGACCAAGATTATCATAGAATTTACAGTGCAGAAGGAGGCCATTCGGCCCATCAAGTCTGCATCGGCTCTTGGAAAGAGCACCCTACCCAAGGTCAACACCTCCACCCTATCCCCAAAACCCCACCCAACACTAAGGGCAATTTTGGACACTAAGGCCAATTTATCATGACCGATCCACCTAACCTGCACATCTTTGGACTGTGGGAGGAAACTGGAGCACCCGGAGGAATCCCACGCACACACTGGGTGGATGTGCAGACTTCGCACAGACAGTGACCCAAGCCGGAATTGAACCTGGGACCCTGGAGCTGTGAAGCATTTATGCTAACCACCATGCTACCGTGCTGCCCCAAATAATGTACTCCCAAATAACGTGAATAGGCTTAAGTTTCAATCTGAAGCCCATTGTCCTGGGGAGATCTGTGAGTGGCCTCTAACAGGTGCAGGTTTCTGTATAGGTCTGGAGTGTTGTTTGCAAATACACACAAGCTGTGTCTTGTTTGTGTCCCAACCTGACCACAATTCCCATCAGCCTTTGCGGTGGCCATTTTAGATGGCCACAATCGTGCAGCAGGTTACTTCAGGAATGTGACAATGGAATTATCAGTGATAAACTGGATATGGCCAGATCACTGGCATCAATATTATTGCAAAGTGATTAAAAAATATATTTTCATGCATGTGGCAAAATGCTAGTGTTATTGAACTTGAAACAAAAAAGAATGTCCATACCTGTTGAATGGAAAGCAACAAACATATCTCCCAATAATTTGCAAAAAAACAGTATTTACTTCTCATAGAGCGTAGAATTTACAGTGCAGAAGGAGGCCATTCAGCCCATCGAGTCTGTACCGGCTCTTGGAAAGAGCAACTTACCCAAGGTCAACACCTCCACCCTATCCCCATAACCCAGTAACCCCACCCAACACTGAGGGCAATTTTGGACACTAAGGGCAATTTATCATGGCCAATCAACCTAACCTGCAAATCTTTTGGCTGTGGGAGGAAACCGGAGCATCCGGAGGAAACCCATGCACACACGGGAAGGTTGTGCAGACTCCGCACAGACAGTGACCCAAGCCGGAATCAAACCTGGGACCCTGGAGCTGTGAAGCAATTGTGCTATCCACAATGCTACCGTGCTACCCAAATATGTAGTGTTCTTTAGGCTTTGGCTAGTCACAAAATATTCCCACTGTTTGCATACATTGCAATGTTGTAGCCGTTTAAAACAAAATTAATGTGTACACCAGTAAATGTGAATTTACGGCGAAATAGCTAATGGGACTGGGGCCCTTGATTTGGTGCAGGAGAGAGAATCTTGGGAGATGGATTATAACAGGTAAGATTAAATATGGTGAGGCAATGTGAAACAGATTTTTCAAATTCAAATTAAATTGGGTTGAAGAGCAGCATAAAATTCCAAGAAATGCTAATTTTATTTTTACTACACTTTGATATATAATATTTTATGTTTCGTGCCAACTTGACATGTGGTTTCATTTACAGCTGAAAGATATTAATAACAGCAACTTGAGAAACAGAGCTGATGGTACAAAGGACCCATGGTCATGGGAACATATTTATTTTGCATTTTGCAGAAACTTATTTGTAGAGAAATACAAATAAACAAAGAAACAATCAGGTAAGATATATTCCTGAATATTTCCCATATGAGAAACATGGTTACAAGACTGAAATTGCTTGTGAAATAGACATTTTAAATGTTGAAAAAATCCTACAGGGCGCCCCTGCCAGTCGATAATCACAGCAAATAATGGGGATTAAACTCCTCAACTGTTCTAGTACAATTCAGCTGTAATTGCAGTCGTTGAGATGGATACCCAAGTCTGAGTTTCCAATTCAAGATTTGAAGGGGCATAGTTTCTATTGATTCCACGGACATACCAGGAGAGGGTACTCACTAGACTGGGCGCCGTGGAAAATTCAGAATGTCAAGAGATTGGAGCTGTATCATAGCTGGTTAAATCAAGCAATGAACCTATTTTACTCTCCCCTGTTAGAAGTGGGGCCCAATTAAGTGTCCAGTGCAGGCTAGGGAAATTACCTTGATGAATAAAGATCAAAGTGAGATTCCTTTAAAGACTTGTACACACAGCTTTCAGGGGTGAATCCACATGTTCGTCAGAGTTCTCACCTCCATTCACATTCTTCAGTGTTTCAGAATAGTTTGGTAACAATAATCTTTATTCTTGTCACAAGTCGGGCGGCATGTGGTGCAGTGCTTAGCACTGGGACTGTGGCGCTGAGGATCCAGGTTTGAATCCCGGCCCTGGGTCACTGACCGTGTGGAGTCTGCACATTCTCCCCATGTCTGCATGGGTTTCACTCCCACAACCCAAAGTTGTGCTGGTTAGGTGGATTGGCCGTGCTAAATTGCCCCTTAATTGGAAAAGAAAAATAATTGTCTACTTTCAAAATAAATAAAAAAAATTATTGTCACAAGTCGGCTGACATTAACACTGCAATGAAGTTACTGTGAAAATCCCCTTGTCGGCACACTCCGGCGCCTGACATAAGATAAAACCCTCATGTCATGAACATACACTTGTAATATATCAGACAAGTGAACCTTCCACGGACCACACAGATATTCCCGTGGCTGATCCTGGCATAATTGTCTTTATTGTAATAGCGAACATTAGAGTCATACAGCACAGAAAAGGCCCTTTGGCTCGTCAAGTCCGCGCCGGTCAAAAACAACCACCTGACTATTCTAATCCCATTTCCCAGCACATGGCCCATGGCCTTCTATGCCTTGGGATCACAAATGCACTTCCAAATACTTCTTAAATGTTATGAGGGTCTCTGCCTCCACCATCCTGTCAGGTAGCAAGGTCCACATCCTCACCAACTTCTGGGTAAAAACGTTTTTCCTCACTTCCCCTCTAAGCCTCCTGCCCCTTACCCTAAATCTATGCCCCCCAGGGCAGCACGGTAGCGCAGTGGGTTAGCCCTGCTGCCTCATGGCGCCGAGGTCCCAGGTTCGATCCCGGCTCTAGGTCACTGACCGTGTGGAGTTTGCAGTTTGCACATTCTCCCCGTGTTTGTGTGGGTTTCGCTCCCAAAACCCAAAGATCTGCAGGCTCGGTGGATTGGCCACGCTAAATTTCCCCTTAATTGGAAAAAATGTGTTGGATACTCTAAATGTATTTTTAAAAATCTATGCCCCCTGTTCATTGATCCCTCCACCAAGGGGAAAATTTTCTTCCTGCCCCTCAGAATGTTATACATCTGAATCATGTCTCAGTCCCTCCTTAGTGTCCTCTGCTCCAAGGAAAACAATCCAAGTCTATTCAATCTCTCTGTGGTAATCCACCACTGTGTAATTGTGTGTGTGCCTGTATTAGGGGATGTACAGCAGTACCTGTATTACAGGTTCGTTGGTAGCCCCTGCCAGCAAGCTCCACCTACAGGGAGCCGTATAAATATGTATGAGTTCTCCTGAGCTGCCATTCTACCAGCTGCAGTCGGAGGATAAACATCTCACTGTGATAAAGCCTCTCTTGTACCTATTCGAGTCTTCAAATGCAATTGATAGTGCATCAATTTATTACAGTGAGATTTTCTGCATCATGGACATCAGGATAAAACTAGATTGCTTGCAGCTGGATCCGCAATCGCCAAGCACCAGAAAAGACTTTAATCACTGGCTGGCTTGCTTCGAGGCCTATATCACCTCAGCGGATCCCGCACCGCCGGAAGCTCAGAAAATTCAACTTCTCTACTCAAGGTTGATCTCCAGCGTGTTCCCACTGATACAGGACGCGCCGAATTATGCACGCGCCATGGAACTCCTTAAAGAAAATTACGTCCAGAAGACGAACACTCTGTTTGCAAGGCAAGTACTCGCCACTCACTCACCTGGTGAGTCGATTGAAGACTTCTGGCGGGCCCTTATCCTTCTAGTATGGGACTGTGGCTGTCAGGCCGTCATGGCCACGGAACATTCCAATCTCCTCATGCACGGGGATTGTATTGGACCCCATCCGGCAACGAATGCTGGAAAGGGCCGCGCTTGACCTAACGCCGACAAAAACTTTAGCGCTCTCCATGACGGTCGCTTCCCGTAATGTACAGGCCTACCCCGCGCGCCTAGTCAAAGCCCGCAATCTGCCCTACTCCATCGAGGAAGTACGGACAGTCACCAGAGACTAATAGGTCTGTGCTGAGTGCAAACCGCACTTCCACCGGCCAGACCGCGCATGCCTGGTGAAAGCGTCCCTCCCCTTTGAATGCCTCAGTGTGGATTTCAAAGGGCCCCTCCCCTCCACCGACCGCAATACATATATCCTTAGTGTGGTCGATGAATTCTCTAGGTTCCCATTCGCCATCCCATGCCCGGATATGACGTCTGCCACCGTCATCAAGGCCCTCGACTCCATAATCGCTCTGTTCGGTTTCCCCGACTATATCCACAGTGACAGGGGATCCTCATTCATGAGCGATGAGCTGCGTCAGTTCCTGCTCAGCAGGGGTATCGCCTCCAGCAGGACGACCAGCTACAACCCTCGGGGAAAGTGGCAGATAGAGAGGGAGAACGGGACGGTATGGAGGGCCATCCAGCTGGCCCTACGGTCCAGAAACCTCCCAGCCGCTCGCTGGCAGCAGGTCCTCCCGGATGCATTGCACTCCATCCGGTCTCTACTATGCACTGCCACGAATAACACGCCCCATGAATGTGTTTTTACCTTCTCTAGGAAATCTACATCCGGGGTGTCGCTCCCGACTTGGCTCGCAGCTCCAGGGCCGGTCCTCCTGCGTAGGCATATCCGACTACACAAGGCAGACCCTTTGGTGAACAGGGTACGCCTGCTCCACGCAAACCCCCAGTATGCCTACGTGGAGTTCCCCGACGGCCACCAGGATACGGTCTCGCTCAGGGACCTGGCTCCCTCGGGTGCCAATCCCACTCCCACGCACCTCCCCACCCCCCGCCCCGCCGGGTAGAGGAGAATCCCGCCCATGGTGTTATATTTTCAAGTCAGGATGGTGATTAATTTGGAGGGAAAGTTCCAGGTGGTGTTTTTCCTAGGTATCCGCTGCTCTTGTCCTTCTCGATGGTAGTGGAAGTTGTTTTGGAAGGTGCTGCCTAAGGAGCCTTGGTGAATTCCTGCAGTGTTTCTTGCAGATAGTACACACTGCTGCGACTGTGCGTCATTGATGGTGGAAGTGAATGTTTGTGGAAGGGGTACTACTTAAGCAAGCTCTTTTGTCCTGGATAGTATCGACCTTCTTCAGTGTTGTTGGAGCATTGCTCATTCAGGCAAGTGGAGAACGTTATCAAATTCCTGACTTGTGTCTTGTAGATGGTGGAAAAGGTTTTGGGAGTCAGCAAGTGAGTTACTCGCCATAGGGTTCATAGCATCTGACCTGAGCTTGTAGCCACATTATATGGCTAGTCAAGTTCAGTTTATTTTCAATGCTAACACCTAGGATCTGATGATTGAGAGTTGGCCATTGGGGTGGTAATTGGCCAGGTGGATTTGGCCTGTTCCTCCTGTTCAGGGTATTCTTGGATAATTTTCCACATTACCTGGTTGATACGAATGGTTTAGCTGTACTGGAACAGCTTGGCTGGGGGAGAGGCAACTCCTGGAGCACAAGTCTTCAGTACTTTTGCTGAAACGTTATCAGGGCCCATAGCTATTGCATTTTCCAGTGCCTTAAACCGTTTCTTGATATCACATGGAGTGAATCGAATTGACTGAAAACTGTCATCTGTAATGCTGGGAACCTCTGTGGGAGGCCAGGCTAGAGCATCCATTTGGTAGTTCTGGCTGAAGATTGTTTCGAATGCTTCAGGCATATCTTTTGTACTGCTTAGCTGGGCTCCTCCATCATTGAGAATGAGGATGTTTGTGGTGCATCCACCTCCAGTGAGTTATTCATTTGTCCACCACCATTTATGTGTTGATGTGGCAGGACCGCAGAGTAACTGTGTAATTGCTTAGCTCTGCCTATTATTTGCAGCTTATGCTGTTTGACATGCAAGTAGTCCTGCGTTTTGTCATCACCCGTTGACACCTCATTTTCTGGTATGCCTGGTCTTGTTCCTGGCATGCCGTTCTGCACTCTTCATTGCACCAGGGTTCACCCTCTGGCTTGGTGGTAATGATACAGTGGGTTATATGCCGGGCCATGAGGTTTCAGATTGTGGTTGAGTACAATACTGCTGCTGAAGGCCTATGGTGGCTCATGGATGCCTGGTCTTGAGATGCTGGATCTGTTCAAAATCAGACCATTTAACGCGGTGTTAGTGTCACACAATGAGGGAGGGTAGTGACAGTGTGAAGATGTTACTTTGCTCCACAAGGACGGTTCGTTGGTCATCCCTGCCCATAATGTCATGGAAGATGCATCTGCGGCTGGCAGGTTGATGAAGATGAACTGGTGAGGTGTCAAGAGTGGTGGCTGTCTCTGGGGCTTTCCTTTACTTTACTGGTTTTAAATCAACTTTTGAAATAAAGTATGTTCAATTGTTCTAACTCTCATCGTAACATTTTGAATATTCACCACTGTTGCTTCAAGTCAACTGTTTTAGGATGATAATATTTTTGGGAATATTTCTATTTATTTAGTTGGAAATGTGCTTGTTTCAATTGTCACAAATATGTCATGTCAAATGCAGATTAGGATGAGGTTTCAGTTGTAACAACAGTCGTAGGAGGTAAAGTACATTAACTCGCTTTGGAGGTATTTTCTTTTGTAGTTTGATGTTCAGTCACATGCTTTTTCTAAATTAAAAAGATGGTCTTTGAAGTGATTTTCCAGCAATGTTTTAGTTTTCATTCTGCAATCATGGGTGGATTGTTATTTAAGACTTCAGTTGACAAAAATGCAACCAAATCCACTTACAAGCAAATCCCCTAAAAGTATGCAAAATATGAAGAAAATCTTCACCAGTTCCCAATTTGCTCATTACTCAAGTGGTATTAGTCATAAGCCTTTTGAGTATGAATGGAACACATTTTCTTATTTATCAATACATACCAGCCTTGTGAAATCTTTTAAAACTTTTTTTGGGGTGGCACGTTAGACTGCTGCCTCACAGAGCCAGGGACCCGGGCTCAATTCCGGCCTTGGGTGGCTATCTGTGTGGTGTTTGCATGTTCTCACTGTGTCTGCATGGGTTTCCTCTGGGTGCTCCGGTTTTATCCCACAATTCAAAGATGTGCAACTTAGGTGGTTTGGCCATGCTAAATTGCCCCTTAGATGTATAGGTTACGGGGATGGGGCAGGAAGTGAGCCGAGATACGGTGCTTTTTCAGAGGGTGAGTGCAGACTCATTGGGCCGAATGGTCTCCTTGTGCACTCTTGGGTTCTAACTACAATTTCTTTTTTTTTAAAGCTATCAATTCTTAACTGTAACTCCAATGTTGGTGCAGCAGGTTAATGTGTAGGTGGAATTCAGGAGACTCCAGCTTCTCTTAATTAACCCCAAATAATATAAGCAACACAGAGAACAGATGCTGTCAATTTACATGTTTTCAACATGAGCGTTTGTGTATATTTTGTAAATGGCTGATGATAAATGCTGAGTTGTTGAAATCCCAGGGAACTTGAAGGAACGATCCAGAAATATGTTTGCCATTTGTATTCTATGAGGCGAGGTTTGAAATCCAGAAAATTCTGTCCCAGACTCTTTGTGATGATTCTGATAAACAAAATGCTTATTAATTTTATAGAATTTACAGTGCAGAAGGAGGCCATTCAGCCCATCAATTCTGCACCGGCTTCTGGAAAGAGCACCCTACCCAAGGTCAACACCTCCACCCTATCCCCATAACCCAGTAACCCCACCCAACACTAAGGGCAATTTTGGACACTAAGGGCAATTTATCATGGCCAATCCACCTAACCTGCACATCTTTGGACTGTGGGAGGAAACCGGAGCACCCGGAGGAAACCCACGCACACACGGGGAGGATGTGCAGACTCCGCACAGACAGTGACCCAAGCCGGAATCGAACCTGGGACCCGGGAGCTGTGAAGCGATTGTGCTATCCACAATGCTACCGTGCTGCCACAACGCTACCGTGTTAAGGAAAAGAAGAAAAATAATAAAGTAAACGAGAAGTAAATTAACTAAGACAACTTTGCACAGTATCTTTACTGTAAACAGTTGCAAACAATTTTAATGAGCCATCTTTTTTCACTTGTTCCACAACACCTAATAGATTTCAACATCTATTAAAAACCCAGTAACTGTTACTACACAGTGGTTTTACACCTTATGGGGAGATAAACTGTAGAAACGCATTGACACAAAGGTAGCGCAATGGTGTACAACATTTAATGGAAATATCAATAAAACTCAGGCGAGGTACTTCACTAAAAATAAAATATAACTAGCTAAGAATGAGGTGTCATGGATAAATAGTTGAGGATAAATCTAAATCGAAATAAAAATACAAACTCAAAGTACATCAATAATAAATTGAGGTTGGCAAAAGGGAATATAATAAACATAGGAAAGTGGTTAAAACAATTCGGAAAACAAAGAGAAAATGTGAAATGGAAATATAAAGAGTATACAAAGAAATACCAAGATATTCTCCGGGCTCATCAATAATAAAGGACGATTAGGACTTCCAGTGGTGTCATGTAGGGGGAAGATGCACACAAGGTGGCTCGAGCTAGAGTACCGTACTTTTTGACCCTTTCTCTGTATCAGGGGGTATTTACTTTTGCAAACCCACACAATTAATGAAATAAGGATCCTGTATGATTGACTTGCCCAGAAAGGTCAGGAGAAAGAAGGTGGACAGCAGATGTTCGTCAACAGGGTTGGAGGCATCTTAGAGTTGGCAGATAAAATGGCGGAGGCAGCCTCTGGGGTGCCAACCACTCCACCTACGGCCAGTCAAGATACATGGTAGTACTTTGATGTGGTAATTTGATGAACAATGGCTGGACTGTGTTGGAAGACCCCTGGAAATCAATGGAAGAGGCCTTGGTCCCCAACTGAGCAGCTCTGGAAAAGATCATTGAAACCGTAAAAACCCATGACGTCATGATAAAAGGTATGGGAATGGTTCTTTCGAGCCCCAGTGATTGTATTGCCTTGCTGGAAGTAAAGGTGTCTTTGTGGCCGAAGCGAACAAGTCATTGAAAGCCATGGTGAATGATCTAGAAAAATCGGTCCGGGAAGTCTCCGAACAGGCGCCGGAATGTGGCGACTAGGGACTTTTCACGGTAACTTCATTTGAAGCCTACTTGTGACAATAAGCGATTTCCATTTCATTTTGTTTTCATTTCAAGTAAAACATTTGAATTGTGGGGTGCCAGAGGAGATTGAAGGCCCAACACCCACGGAGTATTTTGCAGAGATGTTCAGGAAGATGGTGGGGGAGGGTGGACACATGTCCCCTCCTGAGTTGGACTGAGGCCAGCAGAGACCTCAGCCTGAGGATCGCCCTATATAAAACTTGAGTCCAGTTCAGTGTGGTCTATCCTACTTGGCTGAGAGTGACTTAAGAATGAAAAGGACTATTTGTTTGATGTGCCAAGAAACACAGGTTGGGCATGGTGTGATTCAGTTTTTTGGTGTTGGAGATGGGGATGTTGAATTGTTCCATTATTGGGATTCCACATGTTTGTTCTTGTTCTTGTTGTGGTTGATTTTTTTACAGTTTGGGTTTAGATTTTGGTTTCAGCTCTATGTGGAGTTCTGTTCTAGAACATAGAACATACAATGCAGAAGGAGGCCATTTGGCCAATTGAGTCTGCACTGACCCACTTAAGCCCTCATTTCCACTCCATCACCGTCACTCAATAACCCCTCCTGACCTTTTTGGTTATTAAGGGCAACTTATCATGGCCATTCCACCTAACCTGCATGTTTTTGGACTGTGGGAGGAAACCGGAGCACCCGGAGGAAACCCACACAGACACGGGGAGAACGTGCAGACTCCGCACAAACGGTGACCCAGCAGGGAATTGAACCTGGGACCCGAGCGCTGTGAAGCCACAATGCTAACCATTATGCTACGTGCTGCCCGTTCTGTTTGTTGTGATAATGTAGTGCAATGGTTTATGGGGATTTAGTATTTTGTTGTTTGTAATCATTATTCTTAACTCTAGTTGGGGGCTTCCCTGCTAACCTAATAGTTAGCTAACAGGGCGGTTTTGAAGGGCTGGCTGCAGCTCCTTATAGTAGATTTTTATATTTTTAGATTAACTTGATGTACTTGTATTGTATAGGTTTGTCAGAAGTAGATTTTAGTTGTTTGTGTTTGCCTTGCCTCTATTTGTATGTGTATTTGGGTGTGGTAGTAGTTATGGGTGGAATTGGAGATAGTTTGCTGGCAGTGCCCACAGATTTTTCTTTGTTTAGTTTTTTGATTTAGTTTGGCGGCCATCTTAGTTTAGCCTGTTTGCTGCATCTTTTACTTATCTTTTGGGTCTTCTCTCTTGGTGGAAATAGCTGACTCCAGATTGAGAGGGGTTGGTGACCCCCCAATTCGTTTGGTTACCTGGAACGTCAGGGAATTGAATGGCCCAGTGAAAAGGTTGCGAGTATTTGCTCATCGTAAGAATTTAAACTCCCGATGTAATGTCTTTGCAAGAGACTCATTTGCGGGTCAGGGACCTAATGAGGCTGTGGAATGGATGGGTAGGATAAGTCTTTCATTCAGGTTTTGATGGTAGGGCCAGTGGTATGGTTTAATTTTCTGCCTCTAAGATCTTGGCCGACCCCCAAAGGCAGGCATGTTACTGCTCTCTGGTGGGCACCCAGGTGGTTCTGGCTAATATTTAAGCCCCGAACTGGGATGAAACGATTATATTAATAATCTTCTGGCATCCTTCCTTGATTTAGATTCACATTAGCTTATTTTGGGTGTGTGGTAGTCGGTATTAGGGGTATTACGGTACCCAGTTTGAGGCTGTAAGACCATTGGTGTGGGAGGTACCTGAGACAGCAAGATCATTGGTGAAGCCTGCTGCTGGTTCCGCCCAGTAAGGAGGAGTATAAGAGTCTGTATTTCCCCAGCTGCTGCATTCTGTACCTGCGCTGCTGTGGGAAACATCTAGTCCAATAAAGCCTTCAATTGTACTCCAATCTCGCTTCGAGAGTTATTGATCGTGCATTAGGGTGGAAACTAAACTGTGTTCTGGATCCCGGCCTAGATTGGTCCAAGCCCAAATCTCTGGCTACATTAGGGTTAGCCAGAGCTTTGTTGTCTCTCATGGAGCAGATGGGGAGGGGATGGGGGGTAGATCCTTACTGTTCTTTGCACCCAGATGAAAAAGAGTTTTCATTTTTCACACAAGTCATCAGGTATACCGGTGTATCAATTTTTTTGTGGTGGATAGGCCTCTCCTCCTTCAGTGGTGGCAACTGATTACTCAACGGTTGTGATTTTGAACCATGGCCCGGATATTGTTGATATGGCGCTAGAATCAGGTCCATCCCAGCATCCACCATGGAGATTGGACACAGTATTACTAGCGGCCAGAGATGTACACTCCACTACGATTGGGAAATGTATAAATTTTAATGAAATTGAGTCAATCTCACCTTCCACGCTGTGGGGAGCCCTTAAAGTGGTCCTCAGGAGGTAAATTATCTCCTATAAAGAGCACGTGGTGAAGACAGTGAGGGTGGAGCAGCAGAGGCTGGTGGATTCCATTATTGAGGTGGGCCACTAGTACTCGCTTGCCCCAAGCCTGGAGTTGTTGGCAAGTAGGAAAAAGCTGCAAACACAATTTGAGTTATTATCAACAGACAGAGTGGTGGGCCATCTGCAACATTCGAGGGGCATGTTTTATGAACATGGGGAGAAGGCCATTTTGGCCTTTTGGCTTACCAGCTTAAGCGGCAGGCACCTTCCTACCTTCATACATGATGTGGAGATGCCAGCGTTGGACTGGGGTGAGCACAGTAAGAAGTCTTACAACACCAGGTTAAAGTCCAACAGGTTTGATTCAAACACGAGCTTTCGGAGCTGAGGAAGGAGCTGCGCTCCGAAAGCTTGTGTTTGAACCAAACCTGTTGGACTTTAACCTGGTGTTGTAAGACTTCTTACTACCTTCATACAGGTACACAACTGGAGCAGGAGCCTGGTTTCCGCCGCTCCTCAGGTTAATGCTGCTTTTGAATTGTTCTATCAGGATATTTATAGGTCGGAGCATCCTGCGGAGGGATCAGTCATGACTGACTTTTTGGACAGCTTATCCATCCCAGCAGTGGAGGTGGAGAGGAGCGAGGAGTTGAAATCCCTGTTGAACCCAGATTAAATTATAAAGTGAATTGTTTTGGAGCAGACTGGTAAAATCCCTGGCCCAGATGGCTTCACTATTGAATGTTATAAAAAGTCCGCAGAGCAGTTGGTGCCGTTAATTCTGAACATATTTAATGACTCCTTATTCCAGGGTTCATTGCCCTCGACCCTCACACAGGCCTCTATCCCCTTGATTCTCAAGAAGGACAAAGACCCAACAGAGAGTGGTTCATATCAACCTATCTCACTCTTGAACACAGATATTAAGTTACTTGTGCTGCGGCTGGAGCACTGCCTGCCAGAGGTAATCTTGGAGGATCAACAAGCTCCATTAAGGATCGACAATTGTCGGCCAATATATGTCAGAGTGGGAATATCTGTTTGAGATTCTTGGAAGCTTCAGATTTGGCCACAAGTTTATTTCCTGTGTTCATATACTACTGTATGGGGCTCCCACTGCTCGTGTTCATACGAACGCCCTGAATTCTGGTTATTTTCCATTGAATAAGGGCACAAGACAGGTGTGTCCACTGTCTCCATTCTTGTTTGCATTGGCAATAGTTCACTATAATGCTTACGTCCTCTATTAAGTGGATTGGGATAAATTGGGGAGGCATGGAGCATTGGGTGTCCCTTTACTTGGATGACCTATTTCTCTATATTACAGATCCAGTACCCTTTATGGACGAGACAATAAAGCTGCTTAGTAATTTTGGCTCATCCTCTGGTTACAAGTTGAACTTGGACAAGGATGACTGTTTCCTGGTCAAACCCCCCCACCCCCCCACCCCCGTCCCCCGTCCGTCCCCCGTCCGTCCCCCGTCCCCCGTCCCCCCCATTCCCCCCGTCCCTGAGGAGGGGAGCCCAACCTGGAAAGTTACACTTTTGCCTTGTCAAGACTAGCTTTTGTTAACTGGGTGGCCCACAATTGGGCCTCGCTTCATAAATTAAATTACACTAACCTGGTTGACGGTCTCAAGTCAGACTTGCAGAAGTGGGATGTGACCATATAGGACCGAGGGGAATAAACTTAAATCCAAATCCAAGAGATAGAGTGGAGAGGATAAAATTGTTTCCCTTGGTGGAGAACCAGGGGACATAGATTCAAGATAAGTGGCAGAAGCTGTAGAGGGGACATGAGGAAGAACTTTTTCACCCAGAGGGTAGTGGGAGTCTAGAATTTGCTGCCGAGTTGATGGTAGAGGCAGAGACCCTATACTCTTTTAAAAAGCACCAGAATCTGCATCTTAAGTACGGTAAGCTGCAGGGCTATGGACTGGATACAAGGACGTGGGATTAGAAAGGGCACCAGTGTGACCTCGGTCTAGCATAGACACGACGGGCTGACTGGCTTCCTTCTGTGCTGTAACTTTTCTATGGTTTCTATCGGTCTATGGATACTTCCACCTATCCTTGGTGGGTAGAGTTCAGACTACTAAAAGGAACATGCACCCAAGATGTTTATTTATTTTTCAATGTCTCCTTATTTTTCTCCCCAGGTCCTTTTTTGTTAAAGTTAACAAATTAATGTCCTCCCTTATTTTGTCTTGTAAGACTCCAAGCGATTGTGGGGCTTTCCTCCAAAGAGGCAGACAATCAGAGGGCTTGGACCTACCCAATATATTGTTTTACTATATAATACTTAGAAGATATTCTTGTGCTTCAATGATCCTGACTCTATAGGGGAACAAATGGAAGCGAGCTCCTGCACTGTTTCTAGCCTTCGTACAATAGTTACTGCCCCCGCCATCAGCAACAACCACCTTTTTCTGACAGTGGGTTGGACTCGACTTTTAAGTCATGGGAGGAGAAGGGTCTGGAGAGGTTTGGAGATCTGTTCATGGAAGGGAGGTTTGCTAGTTTGAAGGAGCTGACAGAAATTTTGATTGTCTGGTTCCAGTCTTTTCAGGTATTTTCAGAGTCGTGATTTTTCGCGCAAGGCTTTCCCCTCCTTTCCCTTGGCACCACCCTCTTCCCTGTTGAAGAGGATTTTGTCTTTGGCTGGGTCTGATGGGGGGACTATTTTGGGCATATATAGCTGTATCGTCTCAATGGAGTCAGCTCTGTTGAATGAGGTGAGGATGAAATGGGAAGGTGAATTGGGTCCCATTCTAGATGGTGAGGTATGGAGCGAGGACCTTCACAGAGCCTACTCCACGTCTTCATGTGCTCGGCTAAGTTTGATTCAATTCAGGGTCGTGGATCTGACTAAAGTGAGGATGCGCGGTTTTGTCTCTGGAGTGGAGGATAAGTGTGAGTGCTGCTTTCAGGGATTGGATAACCACACATGTGTCCTGGCCTTGTTCCAAGTTGGGATGCTTCTGGGCATCTTTCTTTAACACCATTTACATACTGAATGTACATTTGGATCCATGTGTGCTGGTAGCTGTATTTGGGGTGTCAGGCTCACCGATGCTTCAGTCAGGGATGAAGGCGGATATCCTCACCATCACCGCATTAGCAGCCCAGAGATGAGGTCTGCTTGGCTGGAGGTCTCCTACTCTGGAGGTCTCCTAGTGCCGCGACTTGCTTGGGAGACCTCGGGCGCAATTCTCCGCACTCACGACGGTGCGGAGAATAGCGGGGTTCGTAAAATTTTACGGCCACGCTAGTCTGACGCCCTCCCGCTATTCTCCCCCCCCCCCAACGCCCGACTCCCGATACGAATCGCTGCCGCCGTTTTTTTTACGGCAGCAGCGATTCTCAGCTGATCGATGGGCCGAGTTCCAAGCCCTTTACGGCTGTTTTTACCAACGGCAAACACACCTGGTCTGGCCGTTGGTAAAAACGGCCGTAAAGTGCCGATTTTTAAAACCATGGCACCGATTGGCACGGCAGTACCACGGCCGTGCCAAGGGTGCCATGGGCCCGCGATCGGTGGGCACCGATCGCGGGCAGCGGGTCCGATACCCGCGCACTCTTTGTCCTTCCGCCGCCCCGCTGTATCACTTCGCGGGGCGGCTGAGGGGCATCCCGGCCCGCGCGTGCGCGGGTTTCGCGCAAATGCGCGATGACGTCATGTGACGCGTCAGCCGGCGCAAACTCTGGCAAGCGGGCTTAACGAAATTCGTTAAGCCCGCGATGCCGGAGTTTACGGCGGCGGCATGCTAGCCCCGACCGGGGACCAGAATCGGTTCCCGGTCGGGGAGGGGGAGGCTGGCGTCAAACCCGCCCGGATTTGACGCCAGCCTTACGATTTCTCCCCCTCTGGGAGAATCGCGCCCCTCATGTCCTTTCTACATTCGGAGAAGGTTGAGTACACCATCAGAGGGCCGGTGGAAGGGTTCTACCTAAGATGGTCGCGATTCATTTCCTTTTTAAAGAAGCCAGTCACCGGCAGATGTCAGGACGTTTTGTTTAGTTTTTTTTGGGTTTAAGTCAATACGTGTGTTTGCTTGTTTGTCTCTTTCTTCTGGTTGTGTGTTTTTAGTCAGTTGTTTCAGATGGTTTTGTTTAACATGAAAATGTTTTAACAAACATTTAAAAAAAGGAGGATTAAGATGAGGCTTGGCTCAGAATGGCATGAGCAAGGTAAACCTCACAGAGAATGTTACCAGAACAGAATAGATAATTTGCCTTAGTTTTCATGTTTCTTGATATCCTGTGATGTGAATTGAATTGGTCGAAGACTGACATCTATGATGCTCCTCAGGGAAAGGTCAAGATGGGTCATCTACTCAGCAATTCTCACTGAAGATTGTTGTGAATGCTTATCTTTTGCACAGATGTTCTGGACTTTCCATCAGTGAGGCTGGGGATACCTGTGGCACCTCCTCCTGCAGTGAGTTGTTCAGATGCCCAGCACTCTTCACGATTGGATATGACAGGATGGCAGAGCGTAGATGTGATCTGTTGGTTGTGGAATTGCTAAGTTCTGCCTGTCATAGGGGCTGGTTTAGCTCACCAGGCTAAATCACTGGCTTTTAAAGCAGGCCAGCAGCACGGTTCAATTCCCGTACCAGCTTCCCCGGACAGGCGCCGGAATGTGGCGACTAGGGGCTTTTCACAGTAACTTCATTGAAGCCTACTCGTGACAATAAGCGATTTTCATTTCGTTTCATTTCATTAGTTGTGTATGCTGTTTGGCATGCAAGTAGTCCTATGTTGCAGCTGTACCAGGTTGACATCATCATTTTTTGGTATGCCTGGTGTTGCTTCTGATATGCCCTCCTGCATATTTCATTAAACCAGAGTTGATCCCCTGGCTTGGTGATAATGTTAGACAAGGGGATAAGCCGGGCCATGAGGTTACACATTGTGGTTGAGTACAATTCTGCTGCTGCTAGTGGCCCTCAGTGCTTCATGGTTGTCCAGTCTTGAGTTACGAGATTTGTTTGAAATGTATCTAATTTAGTACATTAGTAGTGCCACACAACACAATGGAGGGTACCCTCAATGTGAAGGCAGGACTTGTCTCCACAAGGACTGTACACTCCTACTGATGCTGTCATGGACAAATGCATCTGTGACAGGCAGGTTGCTGAGGATCAGGTCAAATATGTTTTTCCCTCTTGTTGGTTCCCTCACCACCTGCTGCAGACCCAGTCGAGCAACTATGTCCTTTAGGACCCAGCCAGCTCAGTCTGTGGTGGTGCTACCAAGCCAGTCTTGGTTGTGGACGTTGAAGTCCCCCACCTAGAGTACATTCTGTGCCCTTCCGAACTTCAATGCTTCTTCCAAGTGGTGTTCACTATGGAAGGATATTGATCCATTAATTGAGGGGGGTGGGCGGAAGTAGAAGGGTTCCTTGCCCCTGTTTGACCTGAAGCCATGAGACTTTTTTGGAGTCCGGAGTGGATGTGGGGACTCCCAGAGCAACTCCCTCCTGACTGTATACCATTGGGCCTCCACCTCTGCTGCATTGGGTTTATTGAGTTATTGAACTTGGTTAATTCAATTGTGAATAAAATGTTAGTATTAGTACTGTAATTGTGCCAATTGAAACTGCATGATTGTCATTAAAAATCTATTTAGTCCACTAACATTTTTCAGGGAAGGAAATTTGCCAGCCCTATCCAGTCTTGCCTGTAACTCACTTCAGATCCACAGCAATATATTTGACTTTTAACTGCCCTCTGAAATGGTCTAACACACCAATCAGTTGTACAAACTGCGACGGAAAGGTCAAAAAGCAACAAAACAGAATAATAATAATCTTTAATAGTGTCACAAGTAGTTTACATTAGCACTGCTTTGAAGTTACTGGGAAAATCCCCTAGTCGGCACATCCCAGCGCCTATTCGGGTACACTGAGGGAGAATTCAGAATGTTCAATTCACATAAAACGTCATTCACGTGACTGAGCATCTGGCATTGCTCTCATCATAGGATACAACAAAGGCACGCCCGACCCAGCCGATCCTTCCACAAGCCGGCCAGGCCAACCTGAGCTGTTGGCACAATGGCATAGAGTTGAGTAGTGCCAGATGAATCTATGGCGAGGTACCCACCTATTGATTTGCCAGCCATACCCACCTTCAACTGATGAATGAAAAGACCTTCACATTGAATGCCACTTGGAAGAGGCACTGGGTAGCAAAGACAGAAAATGTACTCTGGGTGGGACAGTTTAATGCCCATCACCAAGAGTGGCTTGGTAATGCAATTACTAACTGTGCCGACTGCGTGCAAAGGATAATTCACTATCCACTATGCCACCAATCTTGGTGTCATCTGCAAAACATACTAACCGTGCCTCCTAAATTCTCATCCAAATCATTAATATAAATAAAAGTAACAGTGGACCTAGCACTGATCCCTGAGGCACACTGCTGGTCACAAGCCTTCAGTTTGAATAACAACCCTTTACAACTACCCTTTTTCTTCTGCCGTCAAACCAGTTTTTTATCCAATTGGCTACCTCACCCTGGATGGTGTGGGATTTAACCTATTCAACAACCTACCATGTGGTACCTTGTCAAAAGCCTTTCTAAAGTCCATGTAGACAACGTCGACTGCACTGCCCTCATCTACTTTCTTAGTTACCCCTTCAAAAAACTCAATCAAATTCGTGAGACATGATTTTCCACCCATAAAGCCATGCTGACTGTCCCTAATTAGTCCTTGACTCTCTCAATGCCTGTAGATCCTGTCTCTCAGAATACCTTCGAACAATGTACCCAACCAGATGTTAGGCTCACCGCTCTGTAGTTCCCAGGCTTTTCCATGGGGGCCTTCTTAAACAAAGGCACAACATTTGCTACCCTCCAATCTTCAGACACCTCACCTGTCGATGATTCAAATATCTCAGCTAGAGGATCCAAAATTTCCTCTCTAGCATTTCACAAAGTCGTGGGATGCATTTCATCAGGTCCCGGGGATTTATCTACCTTGATGCGCTTTAAGACTTCCAGCACCACCTTCTCAGTACTATGTACTCTCCCCAAGACATCCCTGTTTATTTCCCCAAGTTCCTTAACACCCATGTCTCTCTCAACAGTAAATGTCGATGAGAAATATTCATTTAGGATCTAATCCACATCTTGAGGATCTGCACATAGATGACATTGTAGATCCTTAAGAGGCCCCATTCTCTCCCTCATTACTCTTTTGCCCTTCATGTATTTGTAGACGGTCTTTGGATTCTCCTTTGCCTTATCTGCCAAAGCAATCCCATGTCCCCTTTTTGCTCTCTTAATTTCTCTCTTAATTCTACTCCGATAACCTTTAAACTCTTCAAGAGATCCACTTGATCCCAGCTGCCTATGCATGTCATATGCGTCCTTCTACTTTTTGACCAGGGCCTCAATATTCCAAGTCATCCAGGAGTCCCTACTTCTACCAGCCTTGCACTTCACTCTAAAAGGAATGTGCTTACCCTGAACCCTGGTAAACACACTTTTGAAAGCTTCCCACTTACTAGCCGTCTCTCCATCCAAGCCTCTAATACTATGGCTGTCCCAGTCAATGTTGGGAAAATTAAAGTCCCCAACTATTAGCAGCCTATTTTGCTTGCAGCTATCTGTAATCTCCTTACATATTTGTTCCTCAATTTCCTGCTGACTAATGAATGAAATGAAAATGAAAATCGCTTATTGTCACGAGTAGGCTTCAATGAAGTTACTGTGAAAAGCCCCTGGTCGCCACATTCCGGCGCCTGTCCGGGGAGTCTGGTACGGGAATCAAACCGTGCTGCTAGCCTGCTTGGTCTGCTTTAAAAGCCAGCGATTTAGCCCATTGAGCTAAACCAGCCCCTGTGCAGGACTAATTGGGGGTTGTGAAATTATTCTGAATTCCACCCCACCTGCTGACATTGGTTGTGGGCAAAAAGAAAAGAAAAACCTGACAAAGTGCAAATAACATGTCATCGCTTCTCCGTACATCACTGTTGCAAGTGTTGAAAGTTCCAGACAGCTGCTCGGTGGCTCGGTAACCCTTTCAACCACATTTCTCCTGCTCACTGCAGGGTACTTCACAGTGAAATGTCCAACCAACAAATATGTTGAAATGCCTTGAACAGATTTAGTTACAGGCTCAAGAGAGACTAACAAAATTGTACACTGCAGCTTGAAACAACCAAGATTACTTTGATGGGACAAAAAGCCTCTTATTCTCTGCTTTCAGTTTTATGTTATTGTCTCAACAATGTGTCTCTGCCACTTATGGCTCCCAGCTGAGGAAAAAAGTAAACGTTTCTTTTCTCAAATATCCCAATGTGGATGCTTCCTACTCCCAGCAAACTAATGCAGTTTATTACTAGACTCCGGCTAAATTTATTACTCGGGTCACAATGGCTACACATCTTTTCATCTGATTCCCTTATAGATGAAACTCTTCTCTCTATCTGACAGGAACTGAAGGCAAAACATGGGCCGATATACAAACCAAACAACAACAAAAAAAACCCTTATGACCTGATATGTTTTATTGGACTTGTCTCTGCATCAATCATTGCAAAAGCTTCACTCAGTGGGAAGAAATAATAACATCTTTCACGGAAAGGCTGCTTGCCAGGTAGCTAGTGCAGGACCAAAGTACTTGTTGGCATAATTAATGAAGGGACTCGGAGGCGGGCACTGTTGATGATGGTTAGGGGATTCGTATCTTTGAGCACTAACATTTACTATCTGGCAATTCCATGGAGACATGTTTGAAAGGAGGAAGACTAATATCATTGCATGCTTGGCGAATTCAGCTGCTTTCCCCTTTCCACTGGTTATTAGCGTTTGAAACTGAAATATTGAAAATTTTTCCAGTTCCTTGATGGGGAAGATGTGCGTTAAAATAATTGGCTTCAAACAACAGTCCCAAGAAATCTGAATCAATGGTTGAGATATGCAAAGCATCAGCCTCTGTTCAGGTGACAATCAGGCAGCAGAGAAGAAAGTGATTTTTAAAAAAGTAAATAAAGCAAATCTTTCTGTGTGTCCCGTTCATCTTATCCTGTTTGTCATCTTATTGTAGAAGTTTAACGGCGAAGGATGGATTCAAGAATGCAACTCACCAGTACTGGAGTGAGGAAGTAAATTATTTCTATTTCCATATTCTCTGTTAGATAAGGACACAGGATGGGATTCACAGTGTGCCAAGACAACCTTGTAAACTGCGTGGGTCAAAGGCTGACAATAGAAATAATATGGCATTCCCAATGCAGCCAATTGTGAAAATGAAAGTCAGTATCTGTTTAATTATAAATAAGTGAAGTATACAAAAAAAACAAGCTTTTCAGGCAGCATGTTGTTCAAGTGGATTGTTTATTGAGAGGAGTTATAGGGAGGTAGTCACACCTCAGGTAAAAGAAGAAGGTAGATGGGTTACCGTTAGGGGAGGGAGAGGGAACCGGCAGGCAGTGCAGGGATCCCCTGTGGTCGTTCCCCTCTATAACAAGTATACCGTTTTGGATACTGTTGCGGGGGACGACTTACCAGGGGTAAGCAATAGGGCACAGGTCTCTGGCACAGAGTCTGTCCCTGTTGCTCAGAAGGGAAGGGAGAAGAGGAACAGAGCACTTGTCATTGGGGACTCCATAGTTAGAGGAACAGACAGGAGGTTCTGTGGGAACGAAAGAGACTCACGGTTGGTGTGTTGCCTCCCAGGTGCCAGGGTTCGTGATGTCTCTGATCGTGTTTTTGGGATCCTTAAGGGGGAGGGGGAGCAGCCCCAAGTCATGGTCCACATAGGTACCAACGACATAGGTAGGAAGAGAGATGGGGATTTGAGACAGAAATTCAGGGAGCTAGGGTGGAAGCTGAGAGCTAGAACAAACAGAGTTGTTATCTCTGGGTTGTTACCCGTGCCACGTGCTAGCGAAGTGAGAAATAAGGAGAGAGAGGAGTTGAACACGTGGCTACAGGGATGGTGCAGGAGGGAGGGTTTTGGTTTCCTGGATAATTGGGGCTCATTCTGGGGTAGGTGGGACCTCTACAAACAGGATGGTCTTCACCTGAACCAGAGGGGTACCAATATCTTGGGGGGGAGATTTGCTAGTGCTCTTCGGGGGGGTTTAAACTAATTCAGCAGGGGAATGGGAACCTAAATTGTAGTCCCAGTGTACAGGATGTTGAGAGTAGTGAGGTCAGGGATAGGGTTAAAAGTTCGAAAGAGGGCACCGGCAAGCAGGACGCTGGTTTGAAGTGTGTCTACTTCAATGCCAGGAGCATCCGGAAAAAGGTGAGTGAGCTTGCAGCATGGGTTGGTACCTGGGATCTCGATGTTGTGGCGATTTCGGAGACATGGGTAGAGCAGGGACAGGAATGGTTGTTGCAGGTTCCAGGATTTAGATGTTTCTGTAAGAACAGAGAAGATGGTAAAAGAGGGGGGGGGGGTGTGGCATTGTTAATCAAGGAAAGTATTACGGCGGTAGAAAGGACGCTTGAGGACTCGTCTACTGAGGCAGTATGGGCCGAGGTTAGGAACAGTAGAGGAGAGGTCACCCTGTTGGAAGTTGTCTATAGACCTCCGAATAGTTCCAGAGATGTAGAGGAAAGGATTGCAAAGATGATTCTTGACAGGAGCGAGAGTAACAGGGTAATTGTTATGGGGGACTTTAACTTTCCAAATATTGACTGGAAATACTATAGTACGAGTACTATAGATGGGTCAGTTTTTGTGCAGTGTGTGCAGGAGGGTTTTCTGACACAGTATGTAGACAGGCCAACAAGGGACGAGGCCACATTGGATTTGGTACTGGGTAATGAACCCGGCCAGGTGTTAGATTTAGATGTAGGTGAGCACTTTGGTGATAGTGATCACAACTCGGTTATGTTTACTTTAGCAATGGGCAGGGATAGGTATATACCGCAAGGCACGAATTAAAGCTGGGGGAAAGGCAATTATGATGCTATTCGGCAAGATTTAGGATGTATAGGATGGGGAAGGAAACTGCAGGGGATGGGTACAATCGAAATGTGGAGTTTTTTCAAGGAACAGCTACTGCGTGTCCTTGATAAGTATGTACCTGTCAGGCAGGGAGGAAGTTGTCGAGCAAGGGAACCGTGGTTTACTAAGGAAGTTGAAGCACTTGTCAAGAGGAAGAAGAAGGCTTATGTTAGGATGAGACGTGAAGGCTCAGTTAGGGCACTTGAGAGTTACAAGTTAGCCAGGAAGGACCTAAAGGGAGAGTTAAGAAGAGCGAGGAGAGGACACGAAAAGTCGTTGGCGGATAGGATCAAGGAAAACCCTAAGGCTTTCTATAGGTATATCAGGAACAAAAGAATGACTAGAGTAAGGTTAGGGCCAATCAAGGATAGTAGTGGAAAGTTGTGTGTGGAATCAGAGGAGATAGGGGAAGCCGTAAATGGATATTTTTCGTCATTGTTTACACTGGAGAAAGACAATGTTGTTGAGGAGAACACTCAGATTCAGTCGACCAGGCTAGATGGAATTGAGGTTCAAAAGGAGGAGGTGTTAGCAATTTTAGAAAATGTCAAAATAGATAAATCCCCTGGGCCAGATGGGATTTATCCTAGGATTCTCTGGGAAGCCAGGGAGGAGATTGCAGAGCCTTTGTCCTTGATCTTTATGTCGTCTTTGTCGACAGGAATAGTGCCGGAAGACTGGAGGATAGCAAATGTTGTCCCCTTGTTCAAGAAGGGGAGTAGAGACAACCCTGGCAATTATAGACCTGTGAGCCTTACTTCGGTTGTGGGTAAAATGTTGGAAAAGGTTATAAGAGATAGGGTTTATAATCATCTTGAAAAGAACAAGTTGATTAGTGATAGTCAACACGGTTTTGTGAAGGGTAGGTCATGCCTCACAAACCTTATTGAGTTTTTTGAGAAGGTGACCAAACAGGTGGATCAGGGTAAAGCTGTTGATGTGGTGTATATGGATTTCAGTAAGGCGTTTGATAAGGTTCCCCACGGTAGGCTATTGCAGAAAATAAGGAAGTATGGAATTGAAGGTGATTTAGCGGTTTGGATCAGTAATTGGCTAGCTGAAAGAAGACAGAGGGTGATGGTTGATGGCAAATGTTCATCCTGGATTTCAGTTACTAGTGGTGTACCGCAAGGATCAGTTTTGGGGCCACTGCTGTTTGTCATTTTTATAAATGACCTGGAAGAGGGTGTAGAAGGATGGGTTAGTAAATTTGCTGATGACACGATGGTCGGTGGAGTTGTGGATAGTGCTGAAGGATGTTATAGGATACAGAGGGACATAGATAAGCTGCAGAGCTGGGCTGAGAGGTGGCAGATGGAGTTTAATGCGGAAAAGTGTGAGGTGGTTCACTTTGGAAGGAGTAACAGGAATGCAGAGTACTGGGCTAATGGCAAGATTCTTGGTAGTGTAGATGAACAGAGAGATCTCAGCATCCAGGTACATAAATCCCTGAAAGTTGCCACCCAGGTTAATAGGGCTGTTAAAAAGGCATATGGTGTGCTAGCCTTTATAAGCAGGGGGATTGAGTTTCGGAACCACAAGGTCATGCTGCAGCTGTACATAACTCTGGTGCGGCCGCACCTGGAGTACTGCGTGCAGTTCTGGTCACCACATTATAGGAAGGATGTGGAAGCTTTGGAAAGGGTTCAGAGGAGATTTACTAGGATGTTGCCTGGTATGGAGGGAAGGTCTTACGAGGAAAGGCTCAGGGAATTGAGGTTGTATTCGTTAGGGAGGAGAAGGCTGAGAGGTGACTTAATAGAGACATATAAGATAGTCAGAGGGTTAGATAGGGTGGACAGTGAGAGTCTTTTTCCTCGGATGGTGATGACCAACACGAGGGGACATAGCTTTAAATTGAGGGGTGATAGATATAGGACAGATGTCAGAGGCTGTTTCTTTACTCAGAGAGTAATAGGAGTGTGGAACGCCCTGCCTGCAACAGTAGTAGACTCGCCAACTTTAAGGGCATTTAAGTGGTCACTGGATAGACATATGGATGAAAATGGAATAGTGTAGGTCAGATAGGCTTCAGATGGTTTCACAGGTCGGCGCAACATCGAGGGCCGAAGGGCCCGTACTGCGCTGTAGTGTTCTATGTTCTATGTTCTATAAGTGGCAGTGCTCATGTGTTTGCTGAAATATTAAAAACAAATCACAAAGCCCACACCACCTAATGGCAGAAATGTTTCCCAGATTGGCTGAGCAACAACAATGATCGTTGGATTGCCATAAATTCCAGCTCAAGGCGGTGAGCATTCTACTGGGGTCTGCTAAACCTGACCTTCATAGAAATGTGCAGCCTGCTTTTTAAAAAAATTTAGAGTACCCAATTACCTTCTCTAATTAAGGGGCAATTTAGTGTGGCCAATCCACCTATCCTGCACATCTTTTGGGTTGTGGGGGCGAAACCCACGCAGACACGGGGAGAATGTGCAAACTCCACAAGGACAGTGACCCAGGGCCGGGATTCGAACCCGGGTTCTCAGCGCCGTAGGCAGCACTGCTAACCACTGTGCCACCATGCTGCCCTGCTTTGGGGATGTTTATCCGACCTGGGTAGAGTCGGAGAAAGAGGGCATGCACTCTTTTTATAGTGCCAGCTACTTCATTGTAAGTTTAAATAGCCAGTTTTAATTTTACTCAATGGATGTGAGAATGAGTGAGTGTATAGATGGATAAGGTGCGCAAATGGAAAAGGGGCAAGTAGGTGTGGTGAGAAAATGGTACAGCCCCTTACACCACAACTCCCCCTGAGTCTTCATACAATGACTTTTAAGTGATTACAATTTATAATTGTGCCTGCTTATTTCAATATTTCACAAAGTGCTCCCAGTTGCTTTTTGATCCTCCAAAATATTAAATTTTGTTTGGTAACTACTCTGATAAATTGAATTGTCTCTGAGTTAACTGCGGAACTCATATAGGTTTGAGAACTTCGAAAGGACACTCAGATCTATTCGGAATCATTCTTCTGTGGTCACTGTCTGTTCCTCGGACGCAATACGCTCATAAGATATTCAATCTGTTTCATAGAATTTCTCTTAGCTCAAAATCTGGATTTGCCCTTCCATGTTGCGCAGATCGACCTCCATTTTGTTCAGATTGGACTGAAGTTAAAGGAGTTTTGAGTTGTTAATTCTGCTTCCAGACAACGGTTCTGATGCGTCAGCAGTTCTTTCTCTTTTTCCCGGCATTTTCTACGATATGTACTAAAGAATTCAGATGCTTGAAGTTCATCTAGTTTGAACTGAAGATTCACCTTTGCTAAAATTGTTTCTCCAGCTCCAACATTTAAGCTTTTCAAGCCGTCTTTCAAGTGTTCTACTTCCTGTGAGTGACATCCTGGTGTTCTCATCTGTTCCTATTTTTCCTATGCAAACTCATCATTTATTTCCGTTTTCCTTCAGCAGAATACAATTTCTCTGTGCTGTCCGAAAAGCTCACATTCTGTAATTTCACTTCTATCAATTGTTTCTGAGATTCTTTTGTGGAAACTTATGTTTTTTCTTGGCAGGGTTTTATTTTGATCTCTCCATATATATTTCTAGAAGAGTAATGTTCTCCCAAGTTTTCTTTCAATTTTTCAACCTTTCTTCAGCTCTTTAATCACTTTCCTGTATCTCTTTCTGGATGAGTTTTAGCAACTCACTCTGCGATTTTCCAACAATGGAATTCAGAGTTGCTGGGCACGATCTAAGCAAAAAAAAATCAGAGTCCATTCTGGGCTGAATTAGTGGGATGGCTCCCAGTGCTTGTAGCACCGAAAACCATCCCGTGCTGTAATGGCACTCTGTTGCTATTTCCTGCACTGAGGAGCTCCAATGATCGGAGCTCTGATGAGCAGGTAGAGATCAGGAAACCATTTTTAAATGGAACCCTGATCTCCCGGACCCCGTGATGTGTCCCCCGGACCTACCCCAACACCCCAACCCACTGATAAGGGGGTCTTTGGGCCCCACCGCATCCCACCTTACATGGGCCCACACCCAAGACCCGATCCCCGGTGTTGGCAAAATGCCAGGCAAGCAGTGTCAAGATTCCCGCCTGGCACCAGCACTACCAAGGTGCCACTCTGTCCCACGGCTGACCACCTCTGATCGCATAGGAGAACCCCCAAGTGTAATTTTGCCTGGTCCCTATTTGTGGGGACCAGTGCTAAATGAGGCCCGGCTGCGGTCTCCTCAGCCAGGCCGGTTCGATTCTGTGTCAGCAGAATTAAGTGGATTTCTAAACACACTGAACTCTGTGAGACTGGGTCCCACCCACAATGGACAGGACCCAGATCGTGACATAATGACTGTCGGGAGTCCTGGGAGACGCCTCTTCCGGGATCTACCGGCCATGTCCTGCCCCGATTCCAGTGGGACACGGCTGGTAAATCGGGCCCATTATTTCCTCCATGTACCTTTTCTTGACGCCTCAGAGATTTGTTTGTTCAGATCTCAAAAATTTAATGAAGACGTCTTAAGTCTAATATCAGCTTGACTTTCAAAATCAGCCAATTCAGCTTTGATGTAAACTTTTTTCAACCTTATTTTTTTAACTTTTCAGGCTTTGCTTATTTTGGACCTCATCAGATGGCTTTTCTTCTTTCACAGTCAGCTGCTCATTCTGCACCGCCACCGGCTGCTGCAGTTTGGGGAATGAGTCTGCATTTCCAAAAATATGTTGTGACTTCTGGAAAGTTCTTTTCTTCTCTGGTGCCCTCATGTTATTTGCTTGGATAATGTCTTTTACCATTTTGTAGCTCCACTTGGAGTTTTCTATCACTCTTTTTAAGTCTGTGTGGTCTATAACTTGAAGTTGAAGAATTTGTCAAAGGCTTTTAATATTTCACTGAAGCTGGTTAAGGACTTATCAGAGTTAGGGTTCCTTTATCAGTAAGCTCACAAAACCAGTTTGAAAAGTTATTAATCAATTTTTTTTCTGAGTTTACTCTGAGACCTGACATACTCTGGTCGTTTAGAAATTCTCTAATCCAGGACGCCCAAATTTTCGTTCAAGTCTGGATGAGGCCAAAGTGTTCCGGAAGAAAGGAATTTTGTTCCAAGATTAACATTTTAAAAATGTAGGTTTTGCTTTGAGATCTTTCTGAATTTCAAGATGGTGGTGCCGTCGACTTGGAGACATTGGGATTTCCTGCACTTGTCAGTTTTGGCGGGTTCAGCTGCAACTTCAATCGCACTCAGCTCGAAAGAACCTTTCAACAATGGCTGCTTGGATCAATTGCTTGCAGGGCCATCTTGTTTAGCGTTTTACTTTAAAGTTATGAATTTGTTAAATCCTGGCTTCTGCTTTCTCTTAGCTGAGTTTAGAAGTCACTATCGTCCCCGAGTTTTGAATTAATTATTTTGTCCATTCTGGAATGAGCACAGGCGACCCGAGGTTCAGATTTTTGAAACAGGTTTTTTCAAACTGCTCTTCTGACTGAATTATTAAAGATTTCTCAGAACGTACTATAACCTGGCGTTCTCAAGGATTTGGCTCACCCCTGCTTGGACTGTTGATTTTGCACTCTGGGAATTGAAGCTGGTTTACCCAATGAATCTTCTGCTGCAGTAAAACATTTTAAATTTCTGCCCTCACCTTCCAAGCCATTCTTTATCCTAGCAATTCTTCCCCTACTCCTCTGCTTCTGGAGCTTCTTTTCAGGTCAGAATGCTTTGTAAAATGATTTCTCAATGTCCCAGCATTTTAGTTTTTCTCAGTGTTTTTTGCAAGATCTTGGAATTTTCCCATGCTATAATAATAATCTTTATTAATATCATGGTATTGTCCCTTTAAGAAATGTTTTCTGCCTTATCACATGGCTTCAGTGATGTCATTGTGTGGGTGGAGCTCATCTGTGGCTCTGGGAGTTGGTTTTACTTTTGCTTTGGATTTGGAGCTGGTTTGCGTTTTTACTTTTGTTGTTCACATTTGGCTGCTGTAGACTCAGACAGAGAAGTATTTCGGCTTGTCTCTCTATTTTCAATTTTAAAGAGTTATTCCAAGGAGGAAACTCAATGATTATAGTTACCTACTGTTTTGGTAAAAAGGGGGGTCTTGGTTTATGGGATCTTGTTATTGAATTGGAACAGTTAAGGGGGGATTTATTAAGGATTACACATAGATTTCTGTGGCTGTGCAGGATGTTTGTAGTTGATAATAATTCTTACTGTGTGTGTTTATACAAATGTTAACTAAATTTGCAATATAACGCTTGTTTTTTGATTAAAAGCGTTGAAGAACTATGTTGAATAACACCTGAAAGGCAGGCTCTTGTGCTCATCGTAACCAAAATCAATGAATAGTTGCAGGCCAGGTGGACTCCATAATATACTTTGGAGTTGTTAAACCCTGGCCAATAACAATTAGTGTCACAAGTAGGCTTACACTTCAATGAGGTTACTGCAAAAATCCCCTAGTCGCCACATTACGGCGCCTGTTCGGGTGCACTGAGGGAGAATACAGAGTGTCCAATTCACCTAACCCACACAGTCACAGGTCGAACATGCAGACTCCGCACAGACAGTGACCCAAACCTGGAATCGAACCCGGGTCCCTCCCGCTGTGAAGCAACAGTGCAGACCACTGTGTTACTGTGCCGTCCTACTGTGCTACCATGCCGTGGGGTATTGGTTAGAGTTTAGTAGAGCTGAAGACATCTTTGTAGTCATATGTAGGTTATGTAGTCTTTATTGAGTCTCAGAAATATTTACAAATATACAGTAAAGGTAAGATAAAGGTAATGTTGCCACAGTCCCAGATGACCATAAGCTGCCCAGCCAATGGAGCTAAACCGGCAACAGAGCAAAAGTAAAGGGCACAAGTTAGGAGTTGTCTCCATGTTTTTTGGTACACACAACTCTGTCCAACACGTGAGTTAGATGCAACTCATGTGTTCTCTTACATCACTGTGTGGGTGGCACTGTACCCTGTCCCAACTTAACCATATATGTGCTCTACTCTTACACTACAGAAAATGAGGTGGGTAAGTTGATAAGTATCTTGAGAGGTAGGTGGTTGAGATGGATGATCTGGCTGAATGGAACGGGGATTAGGTGGGCAGATGGGTGAGGTGGTTAAGTGGGTAGGTGGGTAAGGGGTAGGAGGATGAGTGAGTTACGGGGACAGGGGTAGTTGGATTGCATTGAGTTGGGCTGTTGGAAGGTTGGGGGGGTAGCCATGCAGTTGTTTGGGAGGGGTAATTGAACCCGGTTAAATTGGAAGTGGCAGTTATTGGTGAAGTGTTGGCTAGTGTAGACTTGAGAGATGAACAGACACTTCCAACACTGATGAAGGTTCAACTCAATTTTATTAACTACTTCTAACTAACTAACACACGATGACTGTGGGTCTAATTGATGCTAACTTAAACTAGAGACCTAAGCCTTGTCCGAACCAGTTGATTCTCTCAGCACGTGGTGTGAGTCTGTGCTGGGCTGGATGAGTTCTTGTTACACTGAGAGGCAGCACCCAGAATGAGCGGGAACCGTGGTGCCCTCTGCCTTTATAGTGTGTGAATTCTAACTGGTGATTGGCTGCGGTGTTTGGACATGTTGATTGGTCCCTGTGTGTGTCCATCAGTGTGTGTCTCCACCATGATATACTGGTGTATATTATGACAATTGGGTCATAGTCAGGTTGGGTTTACAGGACAGTCGGGTCGGGGAAATAATTGGGTCAGGTTTTGAGGTAGTTAAGTTGGGGATGTAATCTAGTCAGGACAGGACGGTAGTCATCGGCTATGTGGGGGCTAATAGGTGGATTCAGGAGGGTTAGTTGGGGTTTTGTGGGGAGACAGATTAAAAACCCATCTGCTTTACTAATATCTGGCCTATATGTGACTCCAGGCCCATAGCAATATGGTTGACTTTTAAGTTCCCTCTGAAATGGCCTCGCGAGCCACTTAGTTCAAGGGAAATTAGGGATGGGCAACAAATGCTGGCCCAGCCACATCCCATGAATGAATAAAAATTGAATGTGTTTATGTTCTCAAGAGGAGATGTATATTGATGTTAACTCTCCCTCGTCATGGAGTGAACAGAACTGATGAAGTACCAAGACGAAAAATCTAATGTTGACTTTGGCACGGGATGAATTTTCATTCAACTGCCCAATATTAGGAGCTGGAATTCATGAAGTGTCTAAAAAATTGGGAAAATTTCAGATTGTTAAAACTAATGTTGAAATGGTGAATTAATAGTTCTTTGCTGCTCACCCAAGTAACAAGCTGAGGCGATGTGCTCAGAAGCATTATTGAACCGGTCTGGTGGTTTTAGCTTTAAAGATGCACATTGGTATCAGGTGTGATGATGCGACAACCTCTGTTACAAGATGGATGCTTGCCAGAATGCTAAAATGTTTCTTGTTATTTAACATGATTTCACAATCCAACACTTGCAGTGATGAGTGGCACACACAGCGAGAGCATCTTTGGACAACAACAGATGTGTAGCCTATGATTTTCCATCCATTAAAAAAAAGTTAAATGGATGGAAAATCATAGGTTGTGGGTCTGAAATTTCTTCATAAGTGCTGCTCCCTACTAGGTGTGCTGAAGGACAGCATCGCCTCCTTTTTACGGATGAATCTAGCACCAGAACGAAAAAGTTAGGATCGAGATTTATTATGGTTAAAGGGAGCAAGACAAATTGCAAACCCACTACAATACACAGAGACATTTAATTATGAAGCAATATGACAAAATAACTATTTTTAAAGAAAAAGAGAGGATCTTGCCTCTTAACAATTGCTGCATACAGGATTAATTGCCATCATTTCATTGAGTTTGAAAATTAAAGGTAACACTGACAAGGATTCTGCTGCTGAAGTTTATTTGCAATCCCAATTAGACAGCAGGATGCAAAGGAAAAACTGGTATCCAATCACACAACGCGTCTGTAATAAGGTTATCTTTATAATTATTCAAACACTTACATTTCCACCGAGCTGGTTTAAATTGTAAGAATTTTGTTTATCCTTTTGCAGAGTACATCAATATGGAATGAAATAAAAATGTACAATACCATGCTTCACTGGACATGAATGTCCTTATGTTAGTGACTTTCTCATCTCAGCTAATTTGGTCGATGGTGCTTACACCAGATCGACATTCCAATCCTGTTTTGCTGTTCCATTTAATATTTTTCTTCATGTTATATTTCTATCCCGTCATAACTGCGTTGACTGAATCAGTTTAAATAGGTACTTCTGATAGAGAGTAGGACAAGAAATTAATTGGCCAGGGAGAACCAGGCTGCCTGAGGTACACCTGACATTGAGCATCGGGCCTCACCTAAACATGACCACTGAGCTGCAGACACCTGAGATCAGGGACCTGCAACAGTCTAGTCTGCAGGAACTGAAGTGGCACGGGGAGGAGCAATCTACACCTTCCAGTTCCACAATCAATGTTTTCAAAAAACCTACCTATTGGCACCAGTTTCCAAAATCCCTTTAAAGGCTGTTATTCAGACTGCTACGTGCAGACATGTTTCTGTAACAAACCTGACACCAGGTTGTGTTCTTGGCATACCAATTTTGTATAAGGGGGCTACAAATTGGTTCCCCTTTTTGCACATACAAACAGGCTACGATCTGCTTTGGGTGGGTGCCAATGTTTAAGGAGAGACACTTCAGGTTCAGAATGAGCACATCCTTTTTGCCCACCATTTTGGAGGCTTCAGCCCCTAGTTAACTTTATAAAAATGAGCGTGGCACCACTGACTTACTAGCCACAGAATTAATGATATTTTTAGCACGCGAGAGACTTTCTTTTCACCTGCACTGAATAGAGATCCCTCTCCGGGATTGATTTTACATCGTCCCATTACTCTCTTTTCTCCCCAAATTAATTCCATTTTATTATGTTCCTCATTTGGATTCTTCTTCTTAAAGTAATTACCCAGTGGCTTCTGAATGCTGTAATTAATTTAGCATCGACCACCTCTTGTTGCAAAGCATTGCTTGTTCCAATCGTTCTGTACATGAAAACACTTCATCGAATCTCTCCCTTTACATATAACTGCTTATCTTGAGATCAATGTCTCATATCAGGTTTATTGGTCAGTAAATTGAAGATAAATGTTTATCTTATCTTGTCAATCTATCATTATAATAATGCCTCGCCCAAATTTCCTTACAAATTTTCTGTTTGATAGAATACAGCTTAAATAATTGCGAAAACAATTCTTTATCGTGCAGAATCACAATCCCAGTATCCTCTTGGTAAACCTGCATTGAAAATTTTCCAGAGGCATGTGGGCTATTCCTTTTGATGGAGCACAGGACTTTCAACTGTCGCTGCACTTCAACGGGACCCCAATACTCTATTCAGAGCCATCTGCTACGCAAGGCAGGGGAATGCACTGCCACCGAGAAGAGGTTGGCACGATAGAATAATAATCTTTATTGTCACAAGTAGGCTTACATTAACACTGCAATGAAGTTATTGTGGAAAGCCCCTGGTCATCACATTCCAGCGCCTGTTGGGGTACACAGAGGGAGAATTCAGAATGTCCAAATTACCGAACAGCACGGGCGGGATTCTCGGAGAATCGTCGGGGACGCGAGAAATTTCCGCCTTGCCGCTCCGACGCCAGGACGCGATTCTCTGGCAACCGGAGAATTGGCGGCAATCGCGCCTGTGCATTCGCCACGGCGTAAGTCGGGGCCGCTGAAAGAGGCGCCCGCGGCGATTCTCCACAGTCGATCAACCGACCTCCCGTCGGCGTGGTTCCAACCAGTGGATGTCCTGGTGTGGGGGTGGGGGGATCTGACTCTAGGGGGTCCTCCACAGGGTCCAGGACCGCGATCAGGGGCTTCTGATCGGTGGGCGCTCATGATCTGGAGGAGGCCTACCTCCATCCGCGGTGCCTGCTGTAGGTCTCTGCCATGCTGTGAGGCGCCAGCGCAGAGATGGCAACCCCGCGAGATGGTTGTCACACGCATGCGCCAGCGCGGAGACGGCTGTCGCGCACATCCGGCAGTGCGGAGTTGGCCGGCGCGCGCATGCTCTGGCCTTGAGATGACCATTGCACGCATGTGCGGAACCCACGCCGGCCATGCAGGGCCACCTTTTGGCACCGGAGCAGTGCGCAATTCTCTGTCGCCGTGCTGGCCCCCTGAAGACTGCTGAATCGCTGGATCAGGAGGCCCGGTGACGCCAGCGGACACCACTCCGGTGTTTATTCCGGCGAACACACTTGGTTGGGATTTTGGAGAAACCCGTCCCACGTCTTTCAGGGCTTGTGGGAGGAAACCGGAGCACCCGGAGGAAACCCATGCAGACACGGGGAGAACGTGCAGACTCCGCACAGACAGTGACCCAAGCCAGAATCGAACCTGGAACCCTGCCGCTGTGAAGCCATAGTGCCACTATACTCCCATGCTGCCCGTACAATGACAAACCCTGACAGTGTGGCGGTGGGATTTCCATTAGAAGGCAGAATTGTTACGATTTGTGGAAGGAGACCCATCCCTAAGGGGAAATCAATATCCAGGCCTGGGCCAAGGTTGCAATTTAAAGTGGTGTGGGGCCATTATGTAGAGAGAGGAGAATACAACTTGTTGTCCATCAGGAAATCCAGTGTTTCTCTTCCTGGACCTACCATCACATTTCTCTGATTTATTTTATTCTTTCAAGGTTCACATCTGTTGCCCATCTCTAATTGCCATTGAACTGAGTGGCTTGCTAGGCCATTCCACATTATTGTGGCAGTCTGGGGCTACATGTAGACCAGTCCACTTAGCGATGGAAGATTGAAGAGGGTACTGTTGATGTCAGATGGGTTTTTACAGCAATCTGTGATAGTTTCAAGGGGCGGGATTCTCCTCTACCCAGCGGGGCGGGCCGTACCAGGGCCAAGGAGTGGCGCAAACCACTTCGGTGCTGAGCCGCCCAGAACATATGGAATCTTCTGCACCTTCAGGGACTAGGCCAGCGGCGGCAGGGTTAGCGACGCGCCAACCGGTGCCGAAGGGCCTACGCCAGCCAGCACGAGTTGCCGCATGCGCGAGAGCGCCAACGTGTGCTGGTGTCATCCTAGCGCATGCACAGGGGAATTTAACCTTCGCCATGGCCGGTGCGGAAGGAAAGAGAGCCCCCATGGCACAAGCCCGCCCGCGGATCGGTTGGCCCTGATCGCAGGCCAGACCACCGTGGGTGCATCCCCCAGGGCCAGATCCCGCCTCCCTCCACCCCCACCCGGGGACTCTGCAGGCCGCCCACAGAGCCAGGTCCCGCTGGTAAGGACCTGGTTTGATTTACGCCTGCGGGACATGCCGAAAACGGGTGGCTGCTCGGCGCATCGGCGGGCAGAGAATTGCCGGGGTGGCTGCTGCCAGCGGAAACCGACTGGCGTGGCGTGATTCCCCCCCCTGGCGATTCTCCGACCCGACGGTGAGTCGGAGAATCCCCCCCATGATTACTACCACTGCGATTAACGGCGCAATTTTCCGGAAAATTTTTGAAGCTTGCTGACGAGCAGGAACTGCCGCAAGCTTCTTGACGCAGGGCCTGACAAGGTCAGCATCGCTGTTCAACATTCACTGGTCCATTTAACAAGGCCTCTCGCCGTAAATGAAGGCTCGCCAGCTGATTTGCCGGCACCCAGGGCTCGCACTTAGTGCCCCTCCGTCCCAAGGTCAACCCCAGGGCCCTATAGGCACAGAGTCAGAAGAGGGGACACTGTTGCCAACCCGGACCAGTCCCATGGAGTGGGGATGGTGGTCACCAGCTATCCCGAGTTCCATCCTTTTGATTAGGCTGCATCATGCAGCCAGCACATGGAACGGGGCGGCCCAGCTGTGCATTAGCCACTGACAAGTGAGCCGGAAACCTCCGGCCCCAAAGCACCCAGAGGAGACCATGGGACGAGGTAGGCAGCTGGCTGTCTCCACCTCAGATGCGCATCCTGGGGACACACAGACGTAGTGGTAGAGCTAGGAAGGGAAAGCACATCAAAGATCACTGAGGCCACTGGGAGAGGTGAGAATGGGGTAGGTGGTATGTAGGGGGTGAGGGGGCTGATTGGTATGAGGTGGGGGGGGAACACCACCTTTGGGAGAGTGGGGAATTGTAAAACACAATAAACACCCTTGTGCACAACCAGCATGATGTCTCTCTCACTTTCCTCCGCAATGCGGGCCGAACTCCGAACCCTTGGCCCATCTCTACAGACATCTACCCCTCCCCTCCCCGGGCACACTGCGTACAGGTGATGGGTGTGAGCGAACACTCAACATACAGGCAGGGGTCAGACTGTGGCATAGATTGAGGAGCACTGACGCTCAGCTGTCTGTGGGGTATCATCACCCCCCTGCCCTCGACAGTGACCCGCTGACAGTGATGACACAGTCGCAGCACCCTGGAGTAATGTGGGTGTGTTCCTGAGAGGGGAGGCCCAGTCAGAAGGCCGCAAGTTCTAGATACCAGCAGCCTCACCAGTAGAGCTAAGTGGTGCTGAGAAAGATAGAGGACTGTGTGGGTATCTCAAAATGGAAGAACCCTTTGCACCAGGCAAAAAATCTCAAATTAAATCAGGCTCCCATCATCAGGCAATCAGGAGGGAGGGGGAAAAAAACCCTCCTCAGGGTTACTTGTGGTTTGGCTCTGGACTTCTCATCCCAATAGTTGTGTCACTGGTTCTTGGCCCCCCGTGCTGCACGGTCAGCGAGGGAGCCAATGAAACAGTTCTTTAAAAAAATCTTTTTATTGGCATTTTCAACATTATGCACATTGTTGTTCTTGTTTATTTACTGTACAGTGTAACACAAAAATGCTTTTATCTTACTTTATTTTATTTACAGATTGCTGCCATCTAGTTTGTTGTGTCTCCCCCACCCCTCTAGCCCCCTTTCCCTCATCCCTCCCTGTCTCTACCCACTCCCCAGTGCTATCACCGCTGATCGATAGGGGGGTATTCCCCCTTTTTCTTGCTCCCCGTGTTGCTCTATCAATAATGTTGGTGAACCACAAGCCTTCCCTTATATCGATCAAATGACCACACAACCAGTTAGTTAGTTCAAAAGATGGTTTATTTACATACACAAGAGTTATGTCGACATGCAAACACAATATCTACTATGAGCTAAACGACACCTATCAGCTACAATAACCTATACTTAACTTCAGGGCAACCAGCACTGTGCAAATGGATAAGGCCTTTATCTGGATTTCACTTGGCTGGTTTGAAGAAAGCGGCTCTGTCTCTGCTGGGCTCATCCGTCAGGTAGCGATAGTTGGTCTTGAACTTGGCTGGCTGTTCCTGCTGCAATTGGGTTGGAACAGGCCGGATCCAAAAGAGATATAACACATGGCTGTGTCCTCTTTTATCCCTCTGAGATTTTGCGCTCTTTAGGGCGGTCCTTAACCGTAGCCCAATCGTTCAACAGGGCTCTGATCACTGTCTTCGATTTTGGCCAATAAAGGGGCGGGTGCCTTGGTGGCTGGGCGGGTCCTTTTCAATCATTGACCTTGGCAGTTGGACTTTCTGAGTAAGGGGAATGGCGCCGATTAGTCTGTGGCTGTACCGGTTGCTTGATTGGAGTTCTATTGTCCTGGGTAATGGGCCATTAAAATGAAAATGAGCAGGGGTTTCGATCAGGCCTGGTTACCTGTGTTTCAGATACACATAGGCTCGGTACATGTCTGAGTCGTGGGTTGGCCATAATTCTCATGGTCCTTTGCAGGTGGTCATCTTTAGCCACATCCCCTCTTCTCTTCTCCCTTTGTCGGCTTCAGCCGTGTCCTTTATTTGTGGATGAGTGAATGCCGGGGGGGGGGGTCCTCCCCTCCCCCCTCTGCCCCTCCCCCCATGTTGTCCGTCTTTGCCCGTCTCATAGTCTCTGCCCCCTTCACCCCCTCCCCCCTGGGTTGTGTGTCCCTGGCGTTGCTCGTTGTCTTTTTTTCCCCCTTCACTAATCTTTCCCAGTTCTCCCTTTACTGGCTGTTGTTGGCCTCAAACAGGTTTTGGAACAGACCGCCAAATTGCCCCCAATGCTGTAAGGAAGCCTTTCTCCCTCCCTCGGATGCCGTATTTTATCTTCTCCGGGGTGAGAAATTCTGAAAGGTCAGCTAGCCAGTTTGCAGCTGAGGGTGGCGCTGCTAATTGCCAGCCGAAGAGGATTTTCAGGCATATGGTTAGGTGGGCCCATTAAATGCTGAGCAGATCTGGGTGGCTCCATAACCATGTGCCCAATTGGCCCCTTGACGGGCCAAATTAGGTACTGGAGGGAAGGTAGCCACTGCACATTAATTATGTCACTGGCAAGATTGTTCGGAGTTGTGAATACACTGCCAAGCCAACCTGACATATTAATTCCCAAGTTTCCTCCCAGTCCTGCCTCTTAATTACCACTGTGAGACTGGGACGGTTTTGCCCCATAACTGTAAAACTACATTTTCCTATTACCTAATTGCAATTAGGCAGCTACAGAAGTGCATCAGACTGACCGCTGAATGCTTTTCAGTGATTGATGCACAAAATGTCTAATGGTGAACATGAGACCTTCCTCAATGATTCTGTATGAAAATAAGCCATACAGAGACGGTGTCGTTGAAGGAATGTCTATCATCTGAGGTTTTACCAAGATTCTCTCAAAAAACACAACATCTCAGGTTTCCTTAAGGTGTCAGTAAGTCCGCCTGACCTGAGTTCATCCTTCCGGATGTCGATGGATTTTGAACACACTGTTTTCCATAACATCTAGCCCCGTATCACTTACAAAAAAAAAATCACCATAACAAATGCAACGTAGAGACAGTAGAGAAGACTGCATCAGCAAATGTGCGACCCAAGAGGGTATTGGAAATGTTCAGATGGCATTAGTTATTATGAAAAGGGTCATAGTGTGATGAGAGTAAATAAAGTGGCATGCCTTTCCTGTGACCAATGTCAAGGTGTTGCAAGGATTTTGCAGTGTGTAGTCAGGCTTTTGTTGTGTGTACATACTGTTTAAATAGGATAATATATCATGAAAAATGGAATATTGATTTTTATTCTCATGGGTGAAGGAGACTGTTTATATCCTGGATTGCATTGAGTTTAATCCTTCAAGCAAAGCAAATGCATCAGTTTGCAGTGATCTCAAATTTTATTTCATACTCAAGTAATTGTGCCACTAAAGTTTCAATAAAGCCTAATGTTGGGTGTATGACATTTTCATTCCTCCTCACAATGATCTTTTTAAATGTCGAGTGATAGAGTTACAGACACTGTCCTTCTGAACATAAGTTGTCAGTTGAGGTATGATGTTGAGCTGCTATAATACGTGCTTGAAGTACTGGTGCTTAGAAGTCTGTCACTGGTGGGAACAATTTCAGATGATGAATTAAGTATTGAACAGAAGGTTAGAACATACCATTAGCTGTGTGGATATATGAATGCGAAACATGATCACATTACATTTCTGTGTGCAGCTTTTATACAGTAGCATGCATAGGAATGTCAAGTGGGTGTGTTACTTCAACTTCACAAATGAGGAGTTTTGAAAATATAAAAGATAAAATAAAGCATAATAGTACGAAGGGATTCCGTGAAACTGAATACACCTGCTGTTCTGTAAAATGTGATTGCACATTAGTACCAAAACACAAATCAAACTTAACAACAGCACTAAAAATCTGATTTTATTGGGCTCTGTCATGGCACCGACTATCATTCTCGCAATTACTTTCACATACAGAGATGGTGAGAATGAATTCCCCTCCAATATTAAACACAAGTGGTACATATCTATATCCATGTTCTGTATGCAGCAAGATTTGGACAACATTCAGGCTTGGGCTGATAAGTGGCAAGTAACATTTGCACCAACCAAGTGCCAGGCAGTGACCATCGTCAACAAGAGAGAATCCACCCATCTTCCCTGAGCATTCAATGTAATTACGATCTCTGAATTCCAGACTATCAACATCCTTGGCGGGGAGGAGGAGGGGGAGGTTACAATCGATCAGAAACTGAACTGGACTAGCTACATAGATACTGTGGCTATAAGAGCAGGACAGAGGTGGGAGTTCAGTGGTGAGTAACACACCCTTGACTGTGCCCCCCCCCCCAAGCCTGTCCACCATCTGCAAGGCACAAGTCAGGAGTGTGATACTCACCACCTGCCTGGATAGGTGCAGCTGCAACAACACTGAAGAAGCTCCACACAAACTTAGCCAAAGCAGCCCGCTTGATTGGCACCTCATCCACCACCTTAAACATCCATTTCCTCCACTACTGATGCGCACTGGAGCAGTGTGGACTATTGAGTCATAGATTCGTAGAGGTTTCCAGCATGGAAACAGGCCCTGTGGTCCAACCTGTCCATGCCACCCAGTTTTTGACCACTAAGCTAGTCCCAATTGGCCACATTTAGCCCATAGCCCTCTGTCCCCATCTTACCCATATAACTGCCCAAATGCTTTTTCAAAGACAAAGTTGTACCCACCTCTACTACAGCCTCTGGCAGCTCTTCCAGACACTCACCACCCTCTGTGTGAAAAAATTGCCCCTCTGGACCTTTTTGTATCTCTCCCCTCTCACCTTAAACCTATGCCCTCTAGTTTTAGATTCCCCTACCTTTGCAAAAATATGTTGACTATCAACCTCATTTATGCCCCTCATTATTTTATTAACCCCGATAAATCACCCCTAAGCCTCCTACGTTACAGGGAAAAAAGTCTATCATGCCTCTCCTTATAACTCAAAGCAGCAAGTCCCGGTAGCATCTGAGTAAATATTTTCTGGACTCTTTCTACTTTGATAATATCCTTTCTATAATAGGGTGACCAGAATTGTGCGCAGCATTCCAAGCGTGTCCTCACTAATGTCTTGTACAACTTCAACAAGACGTCTCAACTCCTGTATTAAATGTTCTGACCAATCAAACCAAGCATGCCAACTGCCTTCTTCACCATCCTGTCCACCTGTGACTCCACTTTCAAGGAGCTCTGAACCTGTACTCCTATATCTCTTTGATCTATTACTCACCCCAACACCCTACCATTAACTGTATCACCTACAAATTGTACTGCAAACACTCAAAATGGCTACTTCAGTAGCACCGTCCAAACCTGTGACCTTTACACTCTAGAAGGACAAAGAGAGCAGATGCATGGGAGTCCCACCACCTGCAAGTTCACCTCCAAATCATCCTTATTTGGAACGATATTGCCGTTCCTTCACTGTTACCGGGTCAAAATCCTGGAACTCCCTATTAGCACTGCAGGTGTACCAAGACGACATGGCCTGCAGCATTTCTACAAGGCAGTTCACCACCACCTTCTCAAGGGCAATTAATGATGGGAAATAAATGCCGGCCTTGCCTGGGACGCCCACATCCCATGAAAGAAGAAATATCTGTGCTTGACATATCAGTTTTACGACTCATCGGAGTCAGATCAGAATAATATATATTGTAATAGGCAGTTGATGACCACCCAAGCTGTTGGAAGGATCGGACTTTTCTCCACAGTGGGGGAAAATTCATTCGCAATTTTATTCGATGTGTTCTCAGAAACGTTTTTTTTTAACTTCTTAATAAATATCTTGCATATTTCGCTTTCATTTGTTTGCAACTTTTGAACGTATTACACAGTCAATTTTATGGTATATTTTGCATAAAATAATGAAAAATGAAGTCTGGCGCCTTATTTTTTTGCTGCTTGTATAAAATTAGAATTCCACTGCTGACACTGGGTCCTTGTTCTTTAAATATTCAACTGTCAAGGCCAGGGTTTGGAGATCGCAGTCCCACCTACTGAAGAAAATGGATAGTTGCGCGCAAATGTTTGATGCAGTAATTTTAGAGTACGAAAAGCACCCTGCAGTGCCTGGCAGTGACTTTGCAAGAGGTGACATAACTGCAGAATTGTCTGCCTGGAAATGAAAGTGGGTTTTTTTTGTCACACCGATGCATTGGTCTATTGATGTAGTTCCTTGCGTCAGTGCAGTTTGTGTCCCTTGTGGTCCTTGTGTGAGGGCTTCTGGTCTCTCACTATATCCTTTCGTAAGTGTCTGTGCACGATAGAATAACTGCCAATGGATTTCCAATCTCTTGAGTTTCAATTACTGCTCCTAAGATTTGAACACCCAGACAGGAATAATGGGGATATTTCACAGTGGTGGCAACAATTTAGAAAACTACAACAAAAATCAAATGCGAGAAAAACACAGTCAAAGCGATGCAGAAAATGAAATGAATTGAAAATCGCTTATTGTCACAAGGCTTCAATGAAGTTACTGTAAAAAGCCCCTAGTTGCCACATTCCGGCACCTGTTCGGGGAGGCTGGTATGGGAATTGAACCGTGCTGCTGGCCTGCCTTGGTCTGCTTTAAAAGCCAACAATTTAGCCCAGTGTGCTAAACCAGCCCCTCAGGTGCGCAACAAGGTAAACTGCAGCAGTTCAACAGCCAAAAAGGAGAATATGATTTCCCCCAACGCACCCCCCCACCCCCGCACCCTCTCCTCCTACCTTCCCCACCCAACCCACTCCCACCTTCCCCCCCTCCCTACACCTATTCAACTCCCCCGGGCATCACCTATTTCAGGACCTCATAAAGAAAACATGATATTCCCAGCGAGACAGATCCTTCAAATTATTTGAGTTCTTTTTCATAATTTCTCGGCTTTATATTGTACATTCTGCTTAACAGCGATCAGGCCCAAATTTCTGCTGATGAACAAGTTGGGCATGCTTAGAATCCTAGACACAGGCCCACAATTACTTTTCCCTGACCAATCTGTGCTGAAACCAGCAACAAAGTAAGTGGGAATATCAACCTTAAAAGTTTTACTTGCAGGGGCAGCACGGTGGCGCAGTGAGTAGCACTGCTGCCTCACGGCGCCAAGGTCCCAGGTTCAATCCTGGCTCTGGGTCACTGGCTGTGTGAAGTTTGCACATTCTCCCCGTGTTTGCGTGGGTTTCACCCCTACAACCCAAAGATGTGCAGGATAGGTGGATTGGCCAAGCTACATTGCCCCTTAATTGGAAAAAATGAATTGGGTACTCTAAATTTAAAAAAAAAGAAAGAAAAAGTGTTTGCTAGCAAAAGAAGACGCGCACGCACAGAAGCATTACAAGAAAGAACGATGACCCAATGCTTGTAGTGTATAAGGTTTGCTGACAGCTGGCATATAAATCCCTCCTCAGTATTTGAAGTAACAAAGCTGAGTTCTGCAGAAACGTCCCATTTTGAACTCTCCGTGTAACATCCGCTCAGGCATGGTGCTGCTTTCTCATTTGCACAGGCCCATCAGATGTATGCTGACAAAGTGTTATGATGAAGTGGGAGCAATTAATTTGGTGATTAATCCTTTGCCAGCTTACATCGTAATGCTTATCTTGGCATGAATCTCGCCCTAAGGTATGTTTAGTTTATGTCAGAATCAATTTGGAGAGCAACAACTATTTCATCTATGCTGTTAGCTGGAAGCTAGACTTTGACTGTTTGTGTCTCTGCCAATCACTAACTGGCAGGACGAAAAGGATATAAGATATTTCCTTCCTGATCTTTTTCACAGATATTTTAAAGTTCTCTTACCAAGCCATAACCTGAGTGACTAATGGTACTTTAACATGTTCCAAACAGGTTGTGCATGCAAGTGACTCTGGCTTCCCCTGACACTTAAAGCAACATCCTCAATCACATTGGCTGGAATTTAATGCAGAGAGGGTTGCACCGTCCACCCACTGGAAATTTGGGGATGAGCTGGCCTCCACTGATCCTGGAATCCGCGACCAAACTTTACAGTGTGAGGAAACGGTTGCCCGAGGCCATGGTTTCTGGCCCCCAAAGCTGGATGTCCCACCTCCAAAAGCTGCCACCAATCCAATAGCTGACAGCTCTTCAGCTGCAGCAACGCCACTGAGTGGTGGCCACTGCTGGGACTGCAGCCAGTCCCCGATCAGGAGCAGCGATAAAGAAGCTGATAAGTGGGGTGGGCTCTCTGGTGTCAGTCAGGTGAAGGAGGGGAGGAGCAGGGAGAGGGGGGCCACAATCAAGAGGCTGGGTGTGTGCTTAAGTGGGGTCAACATTTGTGTTTGGAGGACTTGTGAGAGACACACTCCAAAGATAATAATAATAATAATAATTGCTTATTGCCACAAGTAGGCTTCAATGAAGTTACTGTGAAAAGCCCTTAGTCGCCACATTACAGCGCCTGTTCGGGGAGGCCGGAACGGAAATTGAACCTGCGCTGCTTGCCTTGTTCTGCATTACAAAGCCAGCTGTTTAGCCCACTGTGCTAAACCAGCAGGTTGGGTGGACTGGCCAGGCTAAAGTTGCCCCTTCGCGCCCAAAAATGTACAGGTTAGGTGGGGTTACGAGGATAGAGTGGGTGTGTGGCCCAGGTAGTGAGCTCTTTCAGAGGGTTAGTGCAGATTCGATGAGCCGAATGGCCTCTCCTTGAACAAGAGGAATTCCATGGATTCTGTGGACACATGCTGCCTGAACAGTTGGATGACCCCAAGCAACAGACAGGCTGCCAAGGCATACATGGCAGTCTCAACCCTGGACCTACTCCTGCCACTGATAAAATACTTACTTGGCCAATTAAGGGCCTCAAAGGGCCCCAAGGTGTACGGGCTGCCTGACATCTCCCCTGTCCCTGGTAAAATTCCAGTCGAGGATAGTAGGTAATGGGCACAGTGCTCCCCAGCATTCACCGAATCACGTAATTATTATGGCGCAGAAGGAGGTCATTTGGCCTATTGTGCCTTAGTGCCAGTCCCCTGCCATTGCCCCATATCCCTGCCCATTCCAGCTAATTTAATGAACCTACCCCGACACAACTGCCTGCCCATTCCAACCATGTAAATATTATGCTTAAAGCCTGACATTATTCCAGCAAACCGATGTGTTATTATGGATCATTATGTAGCCATACCGAATTGCATGCTGGTAAAAAGTGGCCAACTCTGAGGAGCCGGGTGGTTCTAACCAAATATGGGCATAACAGATGTGGTGAACCACGTATTGCTACTATATATATATTTACCGTTACTCGTTATTCGTCCTACTGTTATCCACCACTTTATATATGTTCATAGAACAGTACAGTACAGCACAGAACAGGCCCTTCGGCCCTCAATGTTGTGCCGAGCCATGATCACCCTACTCAAACCCACGTATCCACCCTATACCCGTAACCCAACAACCCCCCCTTAACCTTACTTTTATTAGGACACTACGGGCAATTTAGCATGGCCAATCCACCTAACCCACACATCTTTGGACGGTGGGAGGAAACCGGAGCACCCGGAGGAAACCCACGCACACAGGGGGAGGACGTGCAGACTCCACACAGACAGTGACCCAGCCAGGAATCGAACCTGGGACCCTGGAGCTGTAAAGCATTTATGCTAACCACCATGCTACCCTGCTGCCCCACTGTTCACTGTTGTTCTTGTTCACTGTTACTTACTGTTGTTGTGTTGATGCTTCTGTTGGCTCCGCCTGCGGCTCTGCCCCTCGGGGGAGGTATATAATTGGTAGACCTGTGGCCAGCTCTCAGTGCGGGAGCAGCAGCAGGCTGGCATACTTCTTAGCTTATTAAAACCACTGTTCTCTTCTACAACTCGACTCGTGTGAATTGATGGTCCATCAATTTAATAAGCTAAGATATCACAATGGACGCCGCTCTTAAGCCTGACCGACTTGAACTTGACCCGCAGGCAGCTGAAGCCACTGCATTCTTTGAGCATTGGCTAAGTTGTTTTGAGGCCTGCCTCGACTCCTCGACCGACGACGTCTTCAGGGCGCACAAGCTGCATCTCCTCAACGCTCGGGTGATCTACAAAATTTTCCTATTAATCAGAGACGCGGCCTCATACGAAAAGCCGGTTGCACTGTTGAAAGGACAGTTCGTGAGGCCGGTGAATGAGGTGTTCGCTCAACATCTTCTTACCACGCGGCATCAGCGCCCTGGTGAATCGCTGGCAGAATTCCTGCGTGACCTGAGGGTACTTGCCAGGAATTGTAACTGCAGTTATGGCAGTGCAACACACGGAACTCATGATCCGGGACACCTATAACTGGAGTCCGGTCCAGTTATATCCAGCAACGACTGCTCGAAAGGGGTGCCCTGCGGGACCAGTCATCCACAGCTAGGTTCTGTTACACTCGACCAGTCCTGGCCCTATCACCTCAAGAGCTCTATGATGGCTGTCCGGGTCAATGGGCATGAGACATCCTGCCTCTTCAACTCTGGGAGCACGGATAGCTTTGTCCATCCGGATACGGTAAGGCGCTGCTCCCTCCGGATTTTCCCCGTGTCCCAAACAATCTCCCTTGCTTCCGGATCACATTCCGTGCAGATCCGGGGGTACTGTGTCGCAAACCTTGTGATACAGGGCATCAAGTATCAGGTGGAGAGCGATGCGTCAGACTTTGCCCTGGCTGCTATCCTCAACCAGGCAGGAAGGCCCGTGGCTTTCTTTTACCGTACCCTCCATGCCTCCGAGATTCGACACTGCTTTGTCGAGAGGGAAGCTCAAGCCATTGCGAAAGCTGTGCAACATTGGAGGCATTACCTGGCCGAAAGGTGATTCATACCCCTCATTGACCAAAGGTCGGTTGCCTTCATGTTCAATAACACACAGCGGGGCAAGATCAAGAACGACAAGATCTTGAGGTGGAGGATCGAACTCTCCACCTATATCTTGTATCGTCCTGGAAAGCTCAATGAGCCCCCAGATGTCATGGTACATGCGCCAGCGCACATGAAGACCGACTTTGGGCCATCCACAATGACCTCTGTCACCCGGGGAGTCACCCGGCTTCTCCATTTCATCAAGGCCCGCAACCTGCCCTACTCCACTGAGGAGGTCAGGACCATGACCAGGGACTGCCAAGTCTGCGCGGAGTGCAAGCCGCACTTATGTAAGCCAGACAGGGCTCACCTGGTGAAGGCCTCCTGCCCCTTTGAACGCCTCAGCATCGATTTCAAAGGGCCCCTTCCCTCACTGACCATAATGTGTACTTCCTCAACATCGTTAATGAGTACTCCCGTTTTCCCTTTGCCATCCCATGCCCCGACATGACTTCGGCCACTGTCATCAAGGCCCTACACAGCATCTTCACCTTGTTCGGCTCTCCACCTACATCCACAGTGATCGGGGCTCCTCTTTTATGAGCGATGAGCTGCGTCAGTTCCTGCTTCGTAAGGGCCTCGCCTCAAGCAGGACTACCAGCTACAACCCCCGGGGAAATGGGCAGGTGGAGAGGGAGAATGCGACGGTCTGGAAGGCCGTCCTTCTTGCCCTACGGTCTAGAAGTCTCCCAGTCTCCCGCTGGCAGGAGGTCCTTTCCGATGCGCTCCACTCCATCCGGTGGCTTCTCTGCACAGCCACTAACGAGACCCCTCACGAACGTTCGTTTGTCTTCCCAGGAAGTCCATCTCCGGCGTCTCGCTTCCGTCCTGGCTGACAACACCAGGGCCTGTCTTCCTCAGGAAGCATGCGAGGAGCCATAAGTCCGACCCCTGGTTGAGAGGGTTCAGCTCCTCCATGTAGACCCTCAGTATTCATACGTGGCACACCATGATGTACGGCAGGACACAGTCTCCCTCCGGGATTTGGCACCCACAGGTTCCCCAGCAACCATCACCAATGCACTCACCCTTACACCGCCTATCACCACCACTCGAATGTGGCAGGACTTGGCACCGGCATCCCTCTCCGGGGCCGTTACCACCGACCCCGTCCCTACACTACCTCCCTCTCCATCAACACATCGTGATGAAGCTACAGGCGACACGCTCCCAGAGTCGAAGGTCCCGACGCCTGTGCCCACACCGCAGTCAGGGCTGAGGCGATCACGGCAGAAGACCAAGGCTCCCGTCAGACTCAATCTGTGAGTCCACTTCACCCCCGCTGGACTTTCTTTTTAACTGGGGGTGAATGTGGTGAACCACGTATTGCTACTATACATATTTACCGTTATTCGTTATTCGTCCTACTGTTATCCACACTGTATATATGTTCACTGTTGTTCTTATTCACTGTTACTGTTATTGTGTTGATGCTTCTGTTGGCTCCGCCTGTGGCTCCGCCCCTCGGGGGAGGTATATAATTGGCAGACCTGTGGCCAGCTCTCAGTGCGGGAGCAGCAGCAGGCTGGCATACTTCTTAGCTTATTAAAACCACTGTTCTCTTCTACAACTCGACTCGTGTGAATTGATGGTCCATCAACAGACAATGAGCGGGACGTTCCGGTTCCCCAGCTGTATGTTCCTGGGCCATGCGCCGTTTGCTGGCAGCAGGATTCTATCCTCTCGCAGCTTGTCAATGGGATTTCCCATTGGAACCACCTCATGTCATTGGGAAACCGACGTGCGGGGATGCGCTGCCGGCGGGACACTGAGAATTTCGGCGAATATATAATTGCAGCATCAAAAGATAACCTGATGACTGAAGTAAAGAGATCCTGTCTGATGAGACAAACACCAGGAGATAACCTGATCAACTGGTATATCTGCTGAAATGAAAGGCTTTGGTGGCTTGTTACATGAAGGTACCAGGTCAAACGCCTTGTTGAGAAATAGGGTATAAATATACATGTGAACAGAACACTGGCAGCGACAACCCAGAAACCACCATTGCAGGAACAGGAAAGGAGAACTCTGAGCTTGAAACCCCAGAGTTGGAGCCCAGATACCACAGCAACATTTCCAACTCTCTGATGTTGTTGTCACTAACAAACAAATAAATTCAAAACAAATAAACACGCAATAAATAAAAATTGTTCTCCCTGGCTCCTTTCAGCAGTGGACTTATTATTAAGGCTTAAATCCTCGAGACTACAGGACAGTCCTGGGGGGCCGGAAACACCAGTTGTTGGGGAATTACCAAAATCTTATCATCAGGGACTCCAAACCTAATCTCCATCGCCCCGTGCCCAGGGCGTGCATGGGGTCAAAATTGTCGGCAACTCACTGGGTCTGGACTGACTTTGTGCATTTTTAATAATTGCACATGGCGATCCCAGGCAGGTGATGGTCCAACTGACCGGCAAAAGTCGAGATTGATAATGATATTCAGCCTCTACGGAGAGTTTAGTGTAATGTTGTGTATTTTACAAAGCAAGAAGCACCGCATTGCAATGAGTGAAGCACCACAGCATTTATTCCTCTTCTTTCCGGATCATTGCACACAAATAAAGGAAAGTATAATTTTGTCAAAATGGAGCAGCTCATTGTGGGGAAGGCAGCTGCAGGGTAAACTACACAATGCTCCCAAAGCAGTAACATTCTACTGTTACATGCTTGCAGTGGTTGGTTAGAAAGACTGTGGCAATTTATTTTCTACTCACGCTGATAGTGCATGTCCATGGTTCTGTGTTTGAGCTGGGAACAGAAAGTACCTAATCTCTGTATAATATCACTACCATCTGCTCTCAACCTTGGAATCTGGCTCTATGATTGGCACAAATCAATGGTCAGAGAATAGAGGTCAGTACCCTGTGTATAAAGCCCTCTTGTGACTACACAAAAAGCGTTAAATACCTTTGCAAAGATTGCTGATGCATTGATAACTCTCAGCTCCTGTCTGGATAACTGAAGAATTGAATTCTGCATTAAATGAGAGAACTGCAAATTCAAGATAATATAAACCCAAAGGTGACCATGCTGTTACTACGAATACATAACATGCATATGCATTATTGTCGTCAGCTATTTTAATGCAGGAATTCATTAGCTTCTGAATTTTAAAATAGATTAATGACTCTGCTAAAATAGTAGACTCAAGACTGCCTTTTAATTACCACACAAGCAAATGACAATGTCAATAATTAATCCTTGCTGGCACCAAGGTGGGAATTGGTTGAAGGAGCAGTGAAGGAGCAGACATGCTGATATCTGAATAAAGGCAATTGCATTGTGCCACTGACACTCCTATGTGACTGGGACTTACCTGGGACTGGGAGAACAGACCACAGCAGATGAGTAGTTAGTTCCTCTGTAAGGGTCCTTCCTGTTTATTGGCTTTTTTCCCCTTTCTTTTATTTTGCTGTCAATATTTTTGATTCATGGATGATTAATGGACATGTATCCTTAAGTCAAGCAGGGCTAATGGACATGTATCTTTCAGTCAAGCAGCATAATCCAGAAGTTACCAGAGCTTGAACAGGAGGCTACAGAATTGTTGGCACTTGTGAGAGAGTTGGGGTTGGACTCAGTTTGATTGATTGGCAGGTGACCATGAATGGGCCCAAAGTGCCGTACTCTGTCTGGTAACAGCTGGTGATTGGATCCTATCCCAGCGGAATTTTTTCAGAGTCCCAAAGAGTTTCAGTTTGACTCCTAGCAGCTCAGAGGCAGGATCCCACTCTCTTCCCTCCGTGGTTCTCCAGAGAGGCTGTATTCCTAGCTGCAGAGAACCTGAATGAGGAAAACCATTGCAGGCTGCAGACAAAGGCAAGATCTCTCTCTCTCTCTCCCTTAAGGCTGTGGATGCTGAAACTACAGCGACTGGAATGAACCTACAATAAAATCATGAACTGAAAGCAAAGTTCAAACAGAAGTAAAGTGCTGGAAATACCCATCTGATACAAAGACTCTTTTTTTCTTTTACTTATGTTTTTCTCCTCTTTCTATCCCTCTTTTCTTGTTATTGAGTATGTGTGTGATGAAGGTAGGGAACAAATTAAAATGGCAAATTAGGAATTAGAAAATAGTTAACCATTTGTAATTGATGCACATTTCACTACAGATCTTGTAATAAATACACAACAATTGTATTTAAACCTGGTGACTGTAATTATTGGGCATCTAAGGGCCAAAGACTTTGGGTATTTTTTGAAGAATTATTGGTTAATTCACTTGTGCTGTGACTCCAGGACAAGTGGGACAGGAATTGACTGCGCCCTGGCCCAAGGTCTGGTAACCCCTTTAAAACCTCAGTGCGGCTAGTCCACCAACTTGTCTGAAGTGGACACCACTCAAGCCAAGATGGAGGCCGCACCCTCAACTTTCATCAAAGCTTCAAAGTGCCCCAGTATCGGGAACAATTTTTGGTGGTGTTTTCAGGTGTTGAAGAACCTCAGAGGTGTTCTCAAAAAAGAGGCTGCAGAACATTTTGGTGACTCGCGCTTATCCTAATGCACTCTTTGAATAGTGACCAGTTGTTGGCGAATTGATCACACAATGACTGGACTATTTCTCCCTGGTTTGTATAACTTTTCTGACATTATACCAAATTGAAAATACACACCACTAAGAACCAATGTGCTAAGTTATCCTTCTGGGTTTTGGGATACCTCACGTTTAACATCAGTGGAGCTCTTAACATCCCACCGGCATGGTAATGTTGGTGCTGGGCCATTATTTTTAAGGTTTGATTCTGTGTCAGCCTCTATCAGGCTGTTATTTGACTTGTCTATCAGACATTTCCCAATTTTGGCACAAGCCACCATCGGAGGAGTTTGCAATGTTGACAGGGCTGAGTTTGCAGTTCTGGTTTTCGGTGCCTCAGTTGATAGTGGATGTTCCGTCCGGTCTTATTTCCTTTAATTGATTATTTAATGCTTTTTTCATACAACTGAATGGCTTACTAGGATATTTCAAGGGCAGTTATTTGGTGGCCTATAAACAACTCCAGTCCAGTCTGTTGTCCTTTGCTATTTTTTTAGCTCTATCCACATAGATTCCAGTAAGAACTCTTACAACACCAGGTTAAAGTCCAAAAGGTTTGTTTCAAACACTAGCTTTCGGAGCACTGATCCTTCCTCAGGTGAATGGAGAGGTATGTTCCAGAAACATTTATATCGACAAAGTCAGAGATGTCGGACAATGCTTGGAATGCGAGCATTTGCAGGTAATCAAATCATTACAGATCCAGAAAGAGGGAAAATCAATGTCAGACTACACCCTTCAACCAGCTGAAATCGAAGTCCTCAGCAGAGGGCTCAATTTCTGCACCACCACCAAAATGGATCCCATCAGTCTCGCGGCAGACACGGAGGAATTCATCAGGCGAATGAGGCTCTGGGAATTCTTCCACAGACCCCAAGAGGCCAACAGCGAACCCGAGGAGACGACCAATGAACTGGAACAGCAGACCGCGAGATCTGCGGTGCAGCGACCGAAGAGGAAAGAGTCGAATTGGACCCCTCCGGAAGGCCGCTGCCCTGGACTGGACATGTATGCTCAAGCCGTCAGAAGTCATGTCAATGCCAGATTCATCAGTCGAATTCACAAGGCAGCCCCAAACGTCACCCAAGCACAAAGCAACGCCATCCATGCTCTCAAGAACAACCGCAACATTGTCATCAAACCAGCAGACAAAGGAGGGGCCACCGTCATACTGAACAGAACGGACTACTGCAAAGATGTATACCGACAACTCGATAACCAGGAACACTACAGACAGTTACCCGCAGACCCAACCAAGGAACACATCTGCCAACTCAACAGACTGATCAAGACCTTGGATCCAGACCTTCAGAGCACCCTACGTGCTCTCATCCCACGTAATCCCCGCATTGGAGATCTCTACTGCCTCCCAAAAATACACAAGGCCAACACACCAGGCCGTCCTATCGTTTCAGGCAATGGGACCCTGTGTGAGAACCTCTCTGGCCACATCGAGGGCATCTTGCAACCCATCATACAAGGTAGACCCAGCTTCTGTCGCGACACGACAGACTTCCTACAGAAACTCAGCACCAATTGGAATTCACCATCTCTCCGGAGGGATTCACGCTTTCCAATTCCCACCAGATTTTGAGCCCCCGTCACCGAGCCTGCACACAGCTAGTGTGGGTTCAATATCGCACGCTCTGTCTCCAATGGCTATGTGCATTGAATTTCACAGCTACTCCATGGACAATAATGGCAGCAGGAGTCCCAGCCTGTGCCGTGAGGGCACTCTTTCCCGCCGCACTTACCGCTGTCAACCTCCGCCATGGCCGGTGCGGAAAAGAACCCCCTGCGCATGCGCTGGGATGACGCCAGTATACGCTGGCTCTCCAGCGCATGCACCAACACGCGCAGGCCGGCGGAGGCCCTTTGGCGCTGGTTGGCCTGGTGCCAAGCCCTTCGGCACCGGCTGGCACAGCACTGAACACTCTGGCACTGGCCTAACCTCTGAAGGTGCGGAGCATTCTGTACCTTCGGGGCGGCACGACACCAGAGTTGTTCACGCCACTCCACGGAGCCAGAGTGTCCCGCCCCGCCAGTTCGCGGAGAATCCCGCCCTATATTTCAGTTTCAACTGTATATGTCAAATCTTTATTTCGTTCTCTCTAATATTCAAAAACATGGGCAGCACAGTAGCAAAGTGGTTAGCACTGTTGCTTCACAGCTCCAGAGTCCCAGGTTCGATTACCGGCTTGGGTCACAGTCTGTGCACAGTCTGCGCGTTCTCCCCGTCTGTATGGGTTTCCTCCGGGTGATCCAGTTTCCTCCCACTGCCCAAAGATGTGCAGGTAACGTGGATTGGCCATGCTAAATTGCCCTTAGTGTCCAAGAAAGGTTAGGTGAGGTTACTGGGGTACAGGGATAAGGTGGAGGTGTGGTCTTAAAGAGGGTACTCTTTCCAAGGTCCTTTTCTCCTGCAGCCTTTTCTCTTGCAGGCCTTGGGGGGGATTCTCCGAACCCACGCCGGGTCGGAGAATCGCCGGGGGGCGGCGTGAATCCCGCCCCACCCCACTCCAACGCCGGCTGCCGAATTCTCTGGCGGCAATTTTCATGCGGGGGAGGAAATCACGCTGCGCCGGTCGTAGGCCGTTGGCAATTCCCGCAGCAATTCTCCGGACCCCGATAGGCCGAACGGCTGCCCCTATTCGGTCAGTCCCGTCGGCGTGAAATGGACATGGTCCATCATGGTGGGACCTGGCTTGTCGGCCGTCTAGCGGGGTCCTCGGGGGGGGGGGGGGGGAGGTGTGATCCAGCCTCATGGGGGACCCCAACGGTGGCCTGACCCGCTATCAGGGCCAACCAATCTGCTGGCGGGTCTGTGCCGTGGGGCACTCTTTCCCTCTGCACCAGCCTCTGTAAGGTTCCACCGTGGCCGGCGCGGAGAAAGAAAAACCCTGTGCATGCACAGGAAACATGCCGGCAGTGCTGCGCATTCCCCAACTCGCGCCAGCCCTCGGTGGCCCTTCGCCGCCGGTTGGCGCAACGCCAACCCCTCCAGTGCTGGTCTGGACCCTGAAAGTGTGGAGGATTCCGCAAATTCCGGGCGGCCCGACGCTGGAGTGGTTCGCGCCACTCTTGGAGCCGGCACGGTCTGACACACCAAATGTGGGAGAATCCCGACCCTTGTGTTGTTCAGGTTTCACCACTGTAGGGGTGCACTGATATGCAGGATTTGCAGACTTGTGGCCAGGATTCTCCAAGCCTCCAGTCAGTGGGAGCTGTGCGTCGCAGCTGCAGTGGCCGTCCTGGTAGGGGGCGGGGCGGGGCGGGGGGGGGGGGGGGGAACAGTCTCCGGGGGGGCCTCCACGACAGCTAGGCCTCTGATCGGGGGCCACCGATCGGCAGGTGCGCGCGATCCGCGGGGGGGGGGGGGGGGGGGGGGGGCTACCTTCTTCTGCGCCGCACCGCTGTGTGGCTCCTCCATGTTGCGGGACCTGGCGCTGCAGCCGGCCGCTGCGCGCATGCACAAACCCGCAGCTGGGAGTGCAGGGCCGTGTTTAGGCAGCCGGAGTAGCGCGGAGCACTCCAGCGCCATGCTGGCCCCTTGTGGTCCACGGAATTGCTGGGCTAAGAGGCCCGTTGATGCCGGCGTGAAACACTCCGGCGTTTATGCCGGCCTCAACATTTCGCCGCGTTTATGGTGAACCCCGGCCACAGTTTGATGTTCTCGATAAGGTTGCCACTGTTCCACATTCTCTTCCACACTTGAACATATCAGCAGCCAATGTGTGTAAATTTCAACATCAGATGACAGGTTGCTGGTGATTGGGGAGCGTAGATATGTACTACTATTGGAACATAGGTACAGAAGTAGGCCATTCAGCCCATCGGGCCTGTCTCTGCCATTCAATGAAATCATGGCTGATTTGTGGCCTAAATCTGCCTTTGGCCCATATCCTTTCATATCTTTGCTTAATACAAATCTATTTTGGGCATCATGTAGCACAGTAGTTAACACTGTGGCTTCACAGCGCCAGGGTCCCAGGTTCGAATCCCCGCTGGGTCACTGTCTGTGCGGAGTCTGCCTGTTCTCCCCGTGTCTGCGTGGGTTTCCTCCGGGTTCTCCGGTTTCCTCCCACAGTCCAAAGATGTGCAGGTTAGGTGGAATGGCCATGGTAAATTGCCCTTCGTGACCAAAAAAGGTTAGGAGAGGTTACTGGGTTACGGGGATAGGGTGGAAGTGAGGGCTCAGGTGGGTTGGTGCACACTCGATGGGCCAAATGGCCTCCTTCTGCACTGTATGTTCTATAACTGCTGTTTGTGGGAGAGAATTCCAAATCTCCACCATGCTTTGAGTGGAGACGTTCTTCCCAACATCTCTCCTGAATGGCCTAGCCCTAATTTTTAGATATGCACCCTAGCTTTGGAATGTTCAACCAGTGGAAATAGTTTATCTTTATCTACCCTGTCTTTCCCTGTTAATATATCGAATACTTCGATCAGATCACCCCTTAGCCTTCTAAATTCTAGTGAAGACAGGTCTAATTTCACAGAATCACAGAATCGCAGGAAAATGCAGCGTAGCAAAGGCCCTTCGGCCCATCGAGTCTGCACCGCCACATGAAAGGCACCTGATCTGCCAATCCTAATCCCACTTGCCAGAACTTGGCCCATAGCCTCAAATGTGAAGACGTGCCGAGTGCTCATCCAGGTACATTTTGAAGGATATGAGGTGACCCGCCTCTACCATCCTCCCAGACAGTGCATTCCAGACTGTCACCACCCTCTGGGTGAAAGGGTTTTTCCTCAAATCCCCCCTAAACCTCCCACCCTTCACCTTGAACTTGTGTCCCCTCATAACTGATTCTTCAACTAAGGGGAACAGCTGTTCTCTATCAATCTCTCCTCGTACCTCAACCCCCGTAATCCAGGTATAATTTTTGTAAAACTACATTGCACTCCCTCCAAGGCCAAAATATCCTTCCTAAGGTGTGGTCGTCAGAACTGCTCACAGTACTCCAAATGGGGTCTAACCAGAGATTTTTACAGATTTTGCAGCATAATATGATATTCTATCAACCACTGTGTCCTTATATTCCAATTCTACAGATATATATATATCAAAAACTTCCAGTGTTGCATTGTGAATGCTGATGGATGGTGGTATGGCAACATCCTGAAGGGTACATTTGTCTTCCTGACACTGATGGTCAAACCAAACACTTTACAGGTGTGAAGGAGCCTGTCCTTTTTAAGGCGAAGGTCTTCCTCAGTATGGAATGCGAGTGCAGCGTAATCAGTGTGGAGCAACTCTTTGATGAGGACTTAGTATTGTCTTGGATCTAAGGCAAACAAGTTCAATCAGCTTTCCATCAGTTTATTGATCATAAAATTTACAGTGCAGAAGGAGGCCATTTGGCCCATCAAGTCTACACTGGCCTTTGGAAAGAGTACCCTATTTAAGCCCCCGACTCCACTTTCTCCCAGTAACCCCACCTAACCTTTTACATAGATACAGAGATACATAGAAGGTAGGAGCAGAAGGAGGACTTTTGGCCCTTCGAGCCTGCTCCGCCATTCATCACGATCATGGCTGATCATCCAACTCAATAGCCTAATCCTGCTTTCTCCCCATAGCCTTTGATCTTATTCTCCCCAAGTGCTATATCCAGCCGCCTCTTGAATATATTCAAAGTTGTAGCATCAACTACTTCCTGTGGTAATGAATTCCACAGGCTCACCACTCTTTGTGTGAAGAAGTGTCTCCTTATCTCTGTCCAAAATGGTTTACCCTGAATCCTCAGGCTGTGACCCCTGGCTCTGTACACACCCTTCATTGGTACCATCTTCCCTGCATCTACCCTGTCTAGTCCTGTTAGAATTTTATAAGTCTCTATGAGATCCCCCCTCATTCTTCTGAATTCCAGTGAGAACAATCCTAACCTAGTCAATCTCTCCTCATATGACAGTCCTGCCATCCCTGGAATCAGTCTGGTTATCCTTCGCTACACTCCCTCGAGAGCAAGAACTTCTCCCTCAGAGAAGGAGAGCAAAACTGCACACAATACTCCCAAGTGTGGCCTCACCAAGGCCCTGTACAATTGTAGCAACACATCCCTGCTTCTATACTCGTAACCTCTTGCAATGAAGGCCAACATACCATTAGCCTTCTTTACCGCCTACTGCACCTGCATGCTTACCTTCAGCGAATGGCGCATAAGGTCACCCAGGTCCTGCTGCACACTCTCCTCTTCCAATTTACAACCATTCAGGTAGTAATCTGCCATCCTGTTTTTGCTTCCAAAATGGATAACCTCACACTGATCCAAATTATACTGCATCTGCCATTGATTTGCCCACTCGCCCAACCTGTCCAGATCTTGCTGTAGGATCCCTGCATCCTCATTACAATTCACCCTCGCACCTAATTTGGTATAATTTGCAAACTTTGAGATGTTAAATTTTGATCCCTCATCCAAATCATTAATATATATTGTGAATAGCTGGGGTCCCAGCAACGATCCCTGTGGTACCCCACTGGTTAATGCCTATCAATTTGAAAAGGACCATTAATCTCTACTCTTTGTTTCCTCTCTGCCAACCAGTTTTCTATCCACATCAATACATTTCCCCCAAACCCATGTGCTTTAATTTTGCACAATAATCTCTTATGCGGAACTTTGTCAAACGCCTTCTGAAAGTCCAAATCAACCACATCGACTGGCTCCCCCTTGTCGACTGTACTTGTTACCTTTTCAAAGAATTCCAGCAGATTTGTCAAGCATGATTTTCCCTTCATAAATCCATGCTGACTCTGACTGATCCTGCCACTGCTTTCTAAATGTTCCGCTATAAAGTCCTTGATAATGGATTCAAGCATTTTCCTCACGACTGATGTTAGGCTTACTGGTCTATAATTCCCTGCTTTCTCTCTACCTCCCTTTTTGAATATTTGAGTGATGTGAGCTACCCTCCAATCTGCAGGGACAGTTCCAGAGTCTATAGAATCCTGGAAGGTGACCACCAATGCATCCACAATTTTCAGAGCCACCTCCTTAAGCAATCTGGGTTGCAGATTCTTAGGCCCTGGGGATTTATCCACCTTCAATCCCATCAGTTTTCCCAGTTTTGGACATGAAGGGGCAATTTAACATGGCCAATCCACCTAACCTGCACATCTTTGGACTGTGGGAGGAAACCGGAGCACCCGGAAGAAACTCACGCAGACACGTGGAGAAAGTGCAAACTCTACCCAGATCGTCACCCGAGGCCGGAATTGAACCCGGGTCATAGGGAGATCGTGTCTGACAAATCTATTCTTTGAGGAGGTAACAAGGAAGTTCGACAAAGGAGAACCAGTGGACATGATTTATTTCGATTTCGTTTGACAATGTGCCGCATAAGAAACTGTTAGTTAAAAGTCCATGGTGTTAAGGGTAAGGTCCTGGCATGGATAGAGGATTGGCTGACTGGCAGAAGGCAGAGAGTGGGGACAAAGGGGTCTTTTTCAGGATGACAGCTGGTGACTAGTGGTGTACCTCAGGGGTTGGTGCTGGGACCACAACTTTTCACAATATACATTAATGATCTGGAAGAAGGAACTGAAGGCACTGTTGCTAAGTTTGCAGAAGATACAAAGATTTGTAGAGGGACAGGTAGTATTGAGGAAGCAAGGGGGCTGCAGAAGGATTTGGACAAGTTAGGAGAGTGGGCAATGAAGTGGCAAATGAAATACAATGTGGAAAAGTGTGAGGTTATGCACTTTGGAAGGAGGAATTTAGGCATAGACTATTTTCTAAATGGGGAAATGCTTAGGAAATCAGAAGCACAAAGGGACTTGGGAGTCCTTGTGCACGATTCTCTTAAGGTTAATGTGCAGATTCAGTCAGTAGTTAATAAGGCAAATGCAATGTTAGCATCCATGTCAAGAAGGCTAGAATACAAAACCAGGGATATACTTCTGAGGCTGTATAAGGCTCTGGTCAGACCCCAATTGGCATATTGTGACCTGTTTTGGGCCCCGTATCTGTAGTGAAATCGATGTGCATGTACATAAGGGGTCAGTGTGTAATCAGTAGCGCCAGATGATCATTAGAGGGCCGGACCAAGAGGGGTATAAAAGCAACCGCGTTGTGCCTCTCTCTCTCTCTTTTGGGTGTACTGTGACCAGGACAGGAGTATAGGATTAGCTCAGATGGTTAGTGTAGTTAAGCATAATTACTGTAGTTACATCTTGTTGACCTTATCGCTAGTATTAATGTTAAAGTAAAGAACTCATGCAATTATTGTTTTAGTAACCTTTTGTTACTGCTGGACGAGTTCGAGTCTTCTTCATCGAGGTTCAGAAAACCTCATCAGCAACCAAGGTTTGAGTAACACATATTACACTCCGTAGTATATCAAAACATACAAAGAAGTGTAATAAAAGATGATACAGGAGTGTAATAAAAGTGTATCTAAGGAAGGATGTGCTGGCCTTGGAAAAGGTCCAGAGGAGGTTCACAAGAATGATCCCTGGAATGAAAAACTTGTCACGTGAGGAACGGTTGAGGACTCTGGGTCTGTACTCATTGCAGTTGAGAAGGATGAGGGGGATCTTACTGAAACTTACAGGATACCGCATGGCCTGGATAGTGTGGACTGGAGAAGATGTTTCCACTTGTAGGAAAAACTAGAACCAGAGGACACCACCTCAGACAAAAGGGGCGATTCTTTAAAACAGAGTGAGAAGGAATTTCTTCAGCCAGAGTGTGGCGAAGCCGTGGAGCTCTGCCGCAGAAAGCTGTGGGGGCCAAATCACTGAGTGTCTTTAAGCCAGAGATAGATGGGTTCTTGATTAATAAAGGGATCAGGGGTTATGGGAGAAGGCAGGAGAATGGGGATGAGAAAATATCAGCCATGATTGAATGGCGGAGCAGACCCGATGGGCCGAGTGGCCTAATTCTGCTCCTATGTCTTCTGGTCTTCTGGCCTTATGGACCCTGGAGCTGTGAGGCAGCAGTGCTAACCGCTGTGCCACTGTGCCGTACAAACCCTCCATAAATTGCCTGAAGGTACATCTCAGCAGCAGAGATGAATATGTCCGAGTGTCAATGGCAGAAAATGGTCTATTTTGACTCGTATACAACAGCAACAAAGGAAATAATATGCCCAAGGGTGAATGATAATCAGTGCGTCTCACTTCTTGGTTTGCTGTCTCTGAGAATACTTCAATGTGATTGGCTCCTTCACACCATCACTGTGGCTGCATGCCTGGGATCCCATTGACTTGGTATCAGATTGAAATGAATGCTGAGAAAGTTGAAATGCATGCCACAATGTTTAGTGGGTCTTTGTGGAAAGCTGTATTCAAGGTCAGCAGCAAGCAAGTACTGTTGTGTCACAGCTGACTACAAAATCTGGACCATTATCTTTGTAAATGATTTTAGAATATCTTTCAACCTTAAACATGCTATAATAAATGCAAATTGTTTCATTGCAACATCCATATGCTCAGTTGAGCTGCAATAAATTCCTGATTAAAATTCCTGTTCCCTGTTTATTTTTCGGAATGCACTTTGAACATTAACAGGAATGCCTTTGGAAAAATATGGTCTAATGAATCAGTTGGCGAGAGACTATCCATACTTGCACTATAATTAGGAAATGTGTCTTATTTATCAGCTGGTTTTTTTCTCAGTAAATGGATAATGCAGGGGCTGAGAGCTGTGAAATTGGATATACCCCAATGTTTACTAACCGATGAGAATTTGAATTTGCTTCATTCAGCCAAATTAGCATTTGCAAAGATGGGACCATTAATCTGCAAGTCAAATGTACATTGTTTATTTGTGCTGCCGTCAAATTGTTCACTTGCTGTAGCTGTGTATCTGTGGAAAAAAAGATTCCATAGCAATGGATGGATGAATGATAGAAGAACTGGCTTTTGCCGTAATCAATACAGCTAAATGGGGCATACACAAGCAATAGAAAAGGCTATGTATCAGCCATACATGAATCTGTACAATCCCAGTTGTCGGGTGTTTAATTTTGCAGCAGTAATCCATTTATTAACAATTGTTGCAGATAAGGGGTGATGTAAAATGAGCATCCATCTATGGTTGTTTATTCTTCTTAAAATGTCAATACCCAAATACATTTTAAAGTGCCTCATTGCAGGAAATATGAGACATTGAATTTGATGTATTCATCTAGATTAACATTTGCAAATATCAACATAGGATTCTCCGGCCCCACAGCCGCGTGTTTCTCGATGGCGTCCTGATTGCTGATGGCCGGATTCGATACTCCTGCCGCTTGTCGATGGTTTGTTCCATTGAAACCACCCCACGCCACAGGGAAACAGGTGGGTGGAGGTGCACTGCAGGTCAGAAAATTGAATCATAATGGTCAGAGAATTCTGGCCAATTTTATTAGTATACAGTCAAAGTGTGAATTTAAACAGTGAATGCTGGAAATACTCAGTAGGTTGGGTAGTGGAGAGGAAAAAGCAGCAGCATTAAGGTTTCAAGTCAATGGACCTACGGCAGAATGGGAAGACATTAGAGGTAGAACCAGTTTTTAGCAAGTTAGAAAGAAGGGAATGAGGTGGGGGAGGTTAGTGAAAAAAGATGTTTAGGAAGGTCAAGAGTAGGGTAGAAGGCAGGGGAATGGAATGATGATGCAAAGCAAAAGGAGATGATAATAGGTCATGGAAAGAGACAAAAGATGGGTCTGGAGAAGCTGTAAACGGGAATAACGTCCAACAGCCTGACTGAAAAAATGTGTCTCAAAGTCATGATTTGAAATTGTCAAATTCAATGTTGAGTCCATTTAACTGCCAAATGCCTAATTAAAAGAAGTTTAATTTTTGAGCTGCACTGGAACAGTATAGGAGGCTGAGGAGAGAGTGAGTGCGATAGAGAATTAACATGGCATGCTCTGGGGCCATGCCCAGGGTCACACAGAGTTCCACAAGGCAGGGACATCCCTGATGTATAGGAGACTGCATTATGAGCAGCAAACACAGAATGAAAAGTTGAAATAAGTAAAAGCAAGTTGGAGGTTCACTTGGGATTCTGGACTGTGGGAAGAGATGAAGGCAGGTTTTGACCCACCTGAACTTGCACAGGAAGAGGAAGGATTGATGGGAGCAATCAGGAGTTGGTCATATGGTCACAGAGACTGTGGTCCCTTCAGAATGATGAAAGGATGTGTTTGGTGGTGGTCTTTTACTGAGATGGCAGATGTGACAATGGATACTCATCGTAAGTGGACTTTGGTGAGGGTAAGGAAAAAAATCTATTGTGATTCTGAGAGGGAGAGAAAGGGCTGAGAGTAGTATTGTGGGAAATAGAATGGATACATATCTGGATCGTGTCAATCATGATGGAGGGGGAATCCTCAGTTGAGGAAAAAGAAGGAAACATTGGAACAAAAGGAGAAAATACTGGACAATCTCAGCGGGTTTGACAATATCTGTGGAGAGAGAAGGGAGCTATCATTTTGTGTCTGGATGACTCTTAGTCAAAGCACAGCTTCAGTCTGTAAAACCATGGTGGGTTTAATTCACCTTGCTTTAAACAATAGGGGAAGGCGGTGGTGTAGTGGTATTGTCTCTGGACTTGTAATCTAGAGACGCAGGGTAATGGCTGGGGCCCCGGGTTCAAATCCCACCATGGCAGATGGTGAAATTTGAATTCAATAAAAATATGGAATGAAAAGCCTAATGATGACCATGAAACCAGAGCCGCTTGTGGTTAAAAACCCATCTGATTCACTAATGTTCTTCAGGGAAGGAAATCTTACCTGGTCTGGCATACATGTGACTCCAAACCCCACACAGCTATGCTGTTGACTCTTAACTACACCTCTTCTCCCACCTGCTGCTGAAATGGCCCAGCAAGCCACTCCAGTTCAAGGGCAAATAGGGATGGGCAACAAATGTTGGCCCAATCAGCAACGGCCACACCCCAAGAACAAGTTTTAAAAGAGGAAGCCAGGTGTAACAGGGCATGCCAAAATTAACTTATTTTTACTCAATGCATAAATAATTAGGGTAGAGTGAATGGTAGAACTATCATTGAGTACTGAGAAGTCCCCTGACATTAGGGACCAATAAGCTGTGGTGCTCCTGATCCTCGGGCAACATGCGGACTATCATGCTGTTATTGTACAATGAACAGATTTCTTCGGAAATGACTGGGAGGAAGGAAGGGCCCAATTATGGGCCAGCAACAGTTTGCGGCTCTGGAACCGTGAGGAACACTCACATAAAGCTAAGTATTGAGAAAATTAGTTCGGCCTCAGAAAGGCCATGATTTCACAAGGTTGTCCAAGTTTACCCAGAGTGAGGAAGGACAAGAATAAGGAACGGCAGTTGGCATATAAAGGATGTAATTCCTCTACTTCTGTCTTCAACATGGCAAGCGGTGCATTTATGTTGCATACTGAATGTGCAGTCCAGCAGTCATACTGAATGCTCAGGGTCTCAGGAGAGTGACCACTCAGGAAGTGATGACGGTAGGAAAGTTTTGATTTATTCTCCTTACTATTTACACGTCCTACACCCTGAACAGTCTCTCGCGTTCGGCCCACACCCGGTCCGGGATATTTATGTCCCAACCAACATAGAAAAATGGATAGCCCTTCCCCCCCCCCCCCCCCCCCCCCCCCCCAAATCTGGTAAATCGTACTCAGGTGAGGCCAAAGGGACACTGAGGTTGCAGATCCCTGACCCTCCTGTAGGTTTAACACACCTACATAGAAATATACATTGAAAATAGAAGCAGGAGGAGGCCATTCGATTCTTTGAGCCTGCTTCACCGCTTATTATGATCATGGCTGATCATCAAGTTCAATACCCTATTCCCAATCCCCCCCCCCCCCCCCCCATATCCCTTGATCCCTTTAGCCCCAAGAGTTTATCTAATTCCTTCTTGAAATTACACAAAATTTTGGCCTCAACTACTTTCTGTGATAGTGAATTCCACAGATTCACCACTCTCTGGGTGAAGAAGTTTCTCCTCATCTTAGTCCTAAAACCCTAACCCTTATCCTCAAAGTATGATCCCTAGTATTGGACGCCCCACCTTTGAGAACATTCTTTCTTAATCTACCCTGTTACACCTTTATATGTTTCTAGATCCCCTCTCACTCTTCTAAACTCCAATGAATCTAATCCATATGACAGTCCCACCAACCCAGGAATCAGCCTAGTAAAGCTTTGCTGCACTCCCACCATAGAAAGAACTTTCATCCTCAGATAAGGACACCAGAACTGCACATAAGACTCCAGGTGCGACCTCACCAATGCCCTATAGAATTGCAGTAAAATGTCATTACTCTTATACTCAATTCGTCTTGTTATGAAGGTCAACATACCATTTGCCTTCTTTACTGCCTGCTGTGCCTGTGTGCTTTCTTTCGGCCACTGATGCATGAGGACACCAAGGTCTCAGTGAGCATCCGCCTGTCTCAATTTACACCCATTCAAATAATAACCTGCCTTCCGATTTTTGCTACCAAAACGGACAACCTCACATTTATCCACATTATACTGCATCTGCCATGCATTTGCCCACTCACTCAGCCTGTCTGAATCTCGCTGAAGCATCTCTGCACCTCCTCACAGCGCATCCTCCCACACAACTTTGTACCATCTGCAAATTAATATATAATGTGAACAGTTATGAATTCCCCTGTTTCTGACTGTAAGGGGTCTACATTCTTTTTTATCAACCTTTTTCTCTTTACATAACTATAGAAACTTTTGCAGTCAGTTGTTATGTTCCCCGATAGCTCACTTTCGTATTTTATTTTCCCGTTCTTAATCAATTCCTTGGTCTGCATTTGCTGAATCTTAAACTGTTCCCAATCCTCAGGACTGTTGCTTTTACTTGTTAATTTGTTTGCCTTTTCTTTGATTCTAATACTATCTCTAATTTCCCTCGTAGGCCATGGTTTGGCCATAGTTCCCTTTCTACTTTGCTGCCAAATAGGAATAAACAACGTTTGGAGTTCACCTATTCATTCCTTCAATGCCTGCCATTGTGTATTCATAGTCCTTCCTTTCAGTAATATTTTCCAGTCCATCATAGCCAGCTCATGCCTCATGCTATCATAGTTACCTTTATTGAGGTTCAGAATCCTCGTCTCAGCATCAACTACCTCACTAACCACCTTGATAAAGAATTCTCTCATATTATGGTCACTCAACCCCAAGGGTTCTCTCACAACTAGATTCCCAACTGATCCTTTCTCATTGCCCAACATTCAGTTCAAGATGGCCTGTTCCCTTGTTAGCTCCTCAACCGTATAAACTCCAGAAATTTCTCCTCTATTGTACTGTGATTAATCTGAGACACCAAATCTATGTGCAGATTAAAGTCACCCATAATTACAGATGTTCCTTTATCACATGCACCTCTGATTTCCTGTCTAATATGATTGTCAAAGTTACTCGTGCAGTTTTGTGGTCTGTATACCACCCCTTCAAATGTTTTCTGACCTTTGATGTTTGTTAACTCGACCCAGACAGATGCCACATCATCAGTGCTAATATCTTTCCTCAATATTGTATCAATATCTTCTTTAATTAAAAATGCAACTCCACCACCTTTTCTTTTTGGTCTGTCCTTCCAAAAAACTGAATAGCTCTCAATGTTTAGTTCTCATCCTTGGTCACCTTGGAACCATGCCTCTAAAATCCCAATGACATCATTCCCCTTTACATCTATCTGTGCAACTAATTCATCCAATTTATTTTGCATGCTCCACCTGTTCAGGTACAAAGTCTTAAGACTAGTCCTTTTAACGTACCCTGCCCCATCCCTACTATCCTTTACAGTATCATTATTTGATACAGGCCCTTGATTTCTCTACCTATCACTTTTCTTAATCACCTTACTGTCTTTTTCATTTGTTCTTGATTCCTCTGCTCTGAATTTGGCTGTTGCTGCTTTCCCCAGAGAGGTTATTTCCCTCAATAATATCCAAAACTGTATATCTGTTTTGCAGGGGAATGGCTACAGGAGATTCCTGCACTGCCTCGCTCTCTTGCTCTGTCAGGTAGTCACCTATTCCCTCCATGCCTGTGGAGTCTGAGCCTGCGGTGTGACCACTGTGCTATGCACAACACCCTCCGTTGTCTCTCTGAAAAATGGAAATTACCCCATGAATTATATATGACATCGACTTTGCTAAATAATCTTGTTGCTGAAATTTTGCAATTAACTTTTCAAGTCTATTGGAATCAATTTTCTAGTATCTCCTTCGATGAAAAGCAAATAAGGAAAGTTGATTGTGTAAAATATGTGGATATTTCAAGAAACAAGACACATTTGCCACTCCATGGATTGAGAGCAGCAGCCAATGATGCAGTATTTGGGCAGTACGGTGGCGCAGTGGTTAGCATTGCTGCCTCACGGCGCTGAGGTCCCAGGTTCGATCCCGGCTCTGGGTCACTGCCCGTGTGGAGTTTGCACATTCTCCCCGCGTTTGCATGGGTTTCGCCCCCACAATCCAAAGATGTGCAGGGTAGGTGGATTGGCCACGCTAAATTGCCCCTTAATTGGAAATAATTAATTGGGTACTCCAAATTGTTTTTTTTTAAATGATGTAGTATTACACTATAATGGAGAAGTATTTGCAAAGAAAATGAACATCAGACAAAGCCACCTAACTCATTCTGTTACTCCACTGAGCTTTGGGTTAAATCCCCATGCTTCCATTTCAAATGTTTTTACATCATAATTTACCCCAATTAACATCACCCTCTCAAGATGGTGGCTTCTGATTAATATTCTCAGGTTGCTTGATGAAATTCATTCAGCCTCTTTGCTAAGTTTACAGATTTGTGAGATGATGTGGGTTGTTGCAATTTAAATTAATTGATTGGGGCTTCCTAACTTAATTTCTGATAATGGAGTGGCAACTATCAAAAAAGTCGAATGGCAGTATGAAGAAGCAAACACTTTAGTTTGACAGGATCATATATAGTGCTGAAAAGTACGATTGCCACTTGACTCATTGAAACAAATATTGAAGTGCCCCTTGTTTCTTTGTCATGTTTTCTAGTTCAGTAAATATAGTAAAGCATTGAAATTAATTACTATGATGAGTGTCCTTTTAACAACAGCTATAATAGCTCCCTGATTTATTTTGAGTGTCGCTGCAGAAGAACTGAATTTCATTATGTCAAAATTATTCATGAACTGGACAATGCGCACAAATGCAACCTGCCTTTCGGGTAGGAGTTTTGACAAAACTGTTTCTCGAACATATCGAACATAAAGGAAAGGTGCGACAGATGTGTAATTAGCACACTATCATTTTTATTTCTCTTTCTCCAACACAAACACATGCAATCATAAATCACATCCACCGTTTACAATGTGTCAATTTTCCTGCAGTCAAGCTTATTCAGTCAGTACTTTAAAAGAATATATATTGGTCAATACATTCTTTGTTTTCTCAGTGTGTCATTTTAAGCCGTTGAGCTAGATTTTGTGCAGGCCGCATATTCACGATGGTGCCCAATTAACTGCCCAATCAGAGGCCTGTCAACTCACAGCCACTGCTGGGTATGGCAATTGCTGGAGCTGCAGCTGTAAAGGAAGGGCGTTTCAATTGCTGCACTCTCTCAAAGAAAGGTAAATAAGGCTAGGGAATGCAGGGGGCAGGTAGACAGGCTCTGCCAGTCATAGGGGCACAGGCACTGTTGTCACTGCTGTGGCCATTGCCGCCGAGGGAGTCGGGGAGGGGCTGGTGGGAGGGTTGCTGCTGCAACATGGAGTACCCAAAAGAAAGGCCTCCCCAAACAGAGCCTGCTTCTGGCTTGCAAAGTCTCATCCGCTAGTCTGCCCAGGTAGTGGTGGTCCTTCACCCCCTACGTGGGCTGAATGGGCACTGAACCGTGTGAGACTGGGTCCTGCCCACAATGGCTAGATCTCGTGAGGCGCAGCAGGTGTCGGGAAGCCCAGGAGAGGCCTCACCCGGCATCTACCATCCACATCCCACTCATATTCCGACAGGATGCGGCCGGTAGATCGCACCCTCTGCCTCAATTACCATTGGCATTTACTGTCAATAATCAAAGGTAAGATAATAAGTTGACTTCAGCTTTTGTGCTTTTTAAGCTGAGGTGACATGACAAGATGAAAAAGAAATACTTGCTCAAAGCGTGGGATTCTCCGGTTCCCAGCTGCGTATTTCTCGACGGCCGTTGTTCACTGGTGGCGGGATTCTCTCTTCCCTCCGCTTGTCAATAGGATTTCCCATTGAAGCCACCCCACCCCGCTGGGAAACCCACAGGTGGGAGTGCGCTGTCAGCAGGAAAAGAGAATCTCAACAGCCAGAGAATTCCAGCCTGAGGTTAGGTTTGTCCCATTTGTATGCCGGATTGTTTGTGAGAGGCCAAAAGAATTACCAGACAAGTTATTGAAGTAGGCTGAAACCATCCTCAATGCTAATGGCGTGGTAGCACAGTGGTTAGCACTGTGGCTTCACAGCGCTAGGGATCCGGGTACGATTCCCGCTTGGGTCAATGTCTGTATGGAGTCTGCACGTTTTCCCCGTGTCTGCATGGGTTTCCTCCAGGTGCTCCGGTTTCCTTCCACAAGTCCAGGAAGATGTGCAGGTTAGGTGAATTAGACATTCTGAATTCTCCCTCTGTGTACCAGAAAAGGTGCTGGAATGTGGCGACTGGGGGATTTTCACAGTAACTTCATTGCAATGTTAATGTAAGTCTACTTGTGACAATAATAAAGATTATTATTATTATTATTAACATTCTCTGGGGTTCTTCCTCCCCTCCTGTCAAAGTTACAGCTGATGAGGAGGATACTAGTGGAAATAGAAGCCACACTCTCTTTCTCTATACTACTCTCTCTCCTTGTTTCCAGATCCAGAATCTTTTTCACTTGGGTTCTCTTTTTCCCACCTCTCCTCCCTCCTTCTGTGGCCAAAAACTCTAATTCTTTCTTCCCTTCCCTCCTATATAAACTTCAGAAAAGGTGTTAAGTGGAGGGCTAAATTGAGTCAGGGTCAAACTGCAAACTCGGGATAAGGTATAAGATCCTGTACCTGAAAATTATTAAATATGAAGACAAGACATGGACCTGCCTGGGAATATTCTCAGAGATTGTGGCTGCTATGATTTATTGTTATTGTCCCTGGCACTGTGAAGCCACTGTGCTACCCATTGGCATTGGGGATTATTTCAGTCTATTTTAAAAACTACCATACATGCCAAAGCCTGGCAACCAATGACCTCAGAATAAACAAATAGAACATACAGTGCAGAAGGAGGCCATTCGGCCCATTGAGTCCACACCGACCCACTTAAACCCTCACTTCCACCCTATCCCCGTGATCCAATAACCCCTCCGAACCTTTTTGGACACTAAGGGCAATTTAGCATGGCCAATCCACCTAACCTGCACGTCTTTGGACTGTGGGAAGAAACTGGAGTACCTGGAGGAAACCCATGTGCATAGCCTGGTGCATGAAAAAAAAATGACAGGGCCACTAGACATCCAGAAAACAGGGTGGCTGGCATGTTACCATTAAACCTAGGCCACCACCATCCCTCAAACCTATTCATATCGTATCCAGCTGATCTCCAATCAAACATATCCTGTGTATCGTCACCGTGTCCTGTACTATTTTGTCTTCAGGCCCATTCTGCTACCCCGTGACTGGTGAATGGGATAGGTCGCACAGGGATGCCCTCTCCCGAGCATCTGGGAATTTGAGTACAAACCTAACAACTGGATTTATTTATCCTCTCTGTGTATGAGTGAGGCATGTATATTAAGGTGTTAGTATGCAGTTCACCTCAAACATGATTTGGGATTAATATGATAATACATAAGATCAGCAGCACCGTCATTCTGTTCAGGTCAGCGGTCACCAGAATTTGTGACTTTCTTAGTGGAGTTCTAGGCAGGGATACAGTCCATGTTGCAGAATTGATTGTCTTGCATCTTCACTCTGAATTAATTCTTCAAGGCCTCGCTCTCCAAACACTAGGGCATTGCTGTAATGTGATTGTTGCTTCCTGTAACTGTAAGGGATATTGGAACAAATATCCATTGGTACCAAATATCTGTCAAACAAATCCAATCATCAATTGGTGGTCTTGCATCCACCTATACTTCAGTCTGCACTGTAAATTCTATGATATATCTATGGGCCACGATATTAATCTCCAACCAAACTTGTCAATGAGAAGAGACCTATTTCAGTAGTATTAAATAAATTGTGTACTGTCATTGCTGAACAAGTCTGTGAAGTGATCTGTCCATATATTTGCTTTACTGAAACAAAGTAGTGCTTTTGATACATTGGCCAGAGATGAAATCAATGCGCATTTAGTTTACTCAACCTGCTAAGTGCGAGTCTCTGCAAGTTTGGCTTCAATTTGAGTACAATCCAAAGCTTCCCCAGACCTTCCTTCCTACACCAGTCTTTGGAAATCTAAACTTCATATCACTTACGTTTGATTTAGTTTATCTTGTGCTCTACTTTTATCGTTCTGTGAGCTTTGCTCCCAGGTTTATATTTATCAGGATTTTTTCTAATGTTGAAAAAGAGGGTGGAAAACAGTTTTGAACCTTTGTTTTATTTTATGATGCTACTTAAATACTAATATAATGACCTTGTTAAAAAACCACAGTTACTATTACTTGGCTGGAGTTAGAATCAAAATTTAGTTCGGTAATTAACTTATTGGTTCTTCCCTTCTAAAATGTCAATTTAAATAGTGGAGATTGCTGAATTAGAGGGAAAGAAAAGACTTTCACCTATCTAACATTTTTCATGATTCCAGCCCAAAGTGCTTCACACCCTTCCACTATGACCATTTTTTACTACCCTTTTTTGCACCACCCTTGCAAACATGCCATATTGAGAAGCTTGCTTATGCTGGTATACCCTCATTTGGTGCCATCCTGCTGCCACACAGCCCCACGGCTGATCTGCTGACCGCCTAGCTAATTGAGACTCAGCAGACCATTGGACAAATTTGTTTGCCACTCTACGAAGATCAAGAGTTCAGCTGCATTATAGAGACTGCACCAGCGCCATTTGAAAGGCCAGTCAGCAGGTTAGATGTTTTTGTCTTTCTTTTTCTTTGGCTGAGTTTGTGGAAGGATTGTGCTCGTTTTTTTTAATCAATTGGTGCTTCGTCAGCACGGTAAGAGGAATACCTGATCCAGGTATGTGGGCTATGATGACAATGTCTACCTGTCTCCCACGTGACCAGGAATGGTGAATACAGAGAGCATGTCCACTGAGACACCAACATTTCTCCACCATTCTCCATCATCACATCTATCTCGCAGCAACTATCCTGGCATTCCCTTGGCCAAATAGCCTACACTACTATAAATAAAAGTGATACAGAATACCTGGAGGCCTTGTTTATCTTGGCCGGGGGCTTCAACCAGGCCAACCTCAAGAGTGTACTGCCAAAATTCCACTAACACATCTCCTGTCCTATCAGGGGCGCCAACGTCCTTGACCACTGCTACACATACATCAAGGGCGCCTAGCGATCCATCACCTGACCCCACTTCAGAAAATCTGACCATAAGACAGTGCTCCTTTTCCCGGCATACAAGCAGAAACTTAAGCGGGAGAATCCGGTTAAGTAGGTCATGAAATGCTGGTCCGAGGCAACAGTAGAGCTCGTCCATTTTCAGGAACTCAGCGGTGAACCAAAACGAGTATGCCACCACTGACACAGACTTCATCAGCAAGTGTGTCAAAGATCGCATGCCAAAAAAGAGAGTACGTACGTTCCCCAACTGGAAACCATGGTTTAATCAGGAGATTCACTCCCTACTGAAGGCTAGTTCTGAGGCGTTCAAGAGAGGTGACCCTGACCTATACAAGAAGATATGACTTCCGTAAAGCGGAGGGATGCCAAGAGACAATACCAGACTAAGCTAGAGTCACAGACTAGCAAGGCTTAAACAGGGCTACGAAGCAGAGCCAAATATAATCTCTGGCAGCAGCGCATGCCTCCCCAATGAACTCAATGCATTTTATGCTTGTTTGAGCAGCAAACTATCAACCCGCTGTCAATTGCCTCAGCAGTCTTGGACACATCCACACCCACTGTCACATCTTCCAAAGTCAGACCGGCCTTCTTGAAAGTGAACCCTTGGAAAGCAATGGGTGCTGACAGAATCCCTAGTAGTACACTCAGATCCTGCACAGACTAACTGGCAGGTGTGTTTGCGGAACTCTTCAAACTTTCCCCACTCCTTTCCATGGTTCCCACCTGCTTCATGAAGGCCACCATCATATGGGCATCGCACCAGTGCCAAAGAAGAACCAGGCAACGTGCCTCAATGACTATTGTCCGTTGGCCTTGACATCTATCATTATGAAGTGCATTGAGAGATCGGTCATGAAAACTCTATACTCCCAGAATGCCTTGATCCACTGCAATCTGCAGACCACCACAACCAGTTCACAACAGACACCATCTCCCTGGCCCTGCACTCGTCCCTGGAGCATCTCGACAACAAGGACTCCTACGTCAGACACCTATTCATTGACTACAGTTCCGCCTTCAACATCATATTCCCAGCCAAGCTCATGTCAAAACTCCAAAACCTAGGACTTAGCACTTACCTCTGAAACTGGATCCTCGACTTCCTGACCCACAGACCACAAGTAGCAAGGAAAAACAACAACACCTCCTCCACTATAGTCCTCAATACAGGGGCCCTGCAAGGCTGCGTACTTAGCCCCCTACTACACTCCCTGTATGCACACGACTGTGTGGCAAAATTTGACTCCAACTCCAGGGGCTTTTTAGCACAGGGCTAAATCGCTGGCTTTGAAAGCAGACCAAGCAGGCCAGCAGCACGGTTCGATTCCCGTAACAGCCTCCCCGAACAGGCGCCGGAATGTGGCAACTAGGGGCTTTTCACAGTAACTTCATTTGAAGCCTACTCGTGACAATAAGCGATTTTCATTTTTTCATTTCATCTACAAGTTTGTTTCGAGCACAACCGTACTGGGTCAGATCTCGAACAACGATGAGTCAGAGTACAGGAGGGAGATAGAGAAACTAGTGGCTTAGTGTAATGACTACAATCTCTCTCTTAATGTCAGTAAAACTAAAGAGCTGGTCATTGACTTCAGGAAGCAAAGTATCATACACACCCCTGTCTGCATCAATGGTGCCACCATGGTGATGGTTGACAGCTTAAAATTCCGAGGTGAGCGCATCTCAACAATCTGGTCCACCCATGTTATGACCAAGAAAGCACAACAGTGCCTTTACTTCCTTAGGAAACTAAAGAAATTCAGCACGTCCACATTGATGCACCATAGAAAGCATCCTATCTGGCTGCATCACAGCCTGGTACGGCAACTGCTCGGCCCAGGACCGTAAGAAATTATAGAGTCAGGAACACCGCCCAGTCCATCACACAAAAAGGCCTCCCATCCATTGCGACGACAATAAAGATTATTATTAACAGTTGTCGTAGTGTGGCGACGAGGGGATTTTCACAGTAACTTTATTGCAGGGTTAATGTATGCCTACTTATGACAATAAAGATTATTATTATTGTTAGAAATGTACATTTCCTGTTATTTCTGCTGTGACATTACAGCATTATAGTTTTGAGTTTTGCTGAGAGGTGAGGGTCAGGGTTTTTTAGGATGGTGGGGTTTCCTGTCCCGCCATCCAGGGTCGACGGAACACATCCCCGCTGACGCTGCCTGCCCCTCCTTCATTTCACACTCCAATGAACATTAATTGGCTGCACTGATTGGCTGGCAGCTCTCTAGCCCCTGCAATGCCCGGCACTGCAATTGAGAGAAGTGGAACTTCATGTCATTTCTGAAGCATAGGTCCTGGGATTGCAGGAAAATGGAAGTTGTTGGGTCTTTCACAGTGGGGAGGGCGTGTAATGCGGGTGGGGGGGCTAGTGGACAGAGGGGTTTGGGGTGTTGGGATTGTGCCCAATTGGGGGTGAAGAGGGGGTTGGTTGGGGGGAGTGTTAGAGGGAGGTCCAACGGTTATGGACCTTATGCTCAAATTTAAAACGGGGCTTCCGATGGACCCCCCTTCCTTCCTGAGGCCTAAACCCGGTTATTTTCTGCCATCCCCGGGAACCCAACAGGATGCCCATCCGTGACATTTCACTGACCTTCCACCTATAAACCTGGGGGAGTGTAAAATTCAGGCCTAGTTTTTATTAATGCTTGGCAGAAATTTAAGATTAAATTCATTTCAATACCAGCATTTCCTACTCCGTAACATTCTTAATTCTGAGTCAGAATATCCCAAGGCCCACTTCAGAGTTTCGAGCACGTAATCCAGGTTGACTTTTCACTAACATAGTGAGGGAGGCTAATCAACATTGGCTTGCAGCCCAAACAAACTGAAAACAATGATATGTAGAGGATTCAGCAATGTTGGCAGCATTGAATAAAGATTTCAAATGCAGCTAAAATGCAGGGCTTTCTATCTGTGCCTAAAGCATATGTTACATGTTTTGGAGCAACATCACTAGAATATTTGGTCATCAAATGCTACATAGATAGAAGCAGGCTGGTGTGGATTTTCTCTTACCAGTGGAGTAGCAGCCGTTGGGATCTCTGCCCATCATTTTGACCTCCCTGTAATTCTCGTAAAACATATTTTATTCCATTCTCAAAGTTACAAAGCCAATGCGCAGAGTGGACAGGGCATGCCTTCAATCCACCTCATTGCTTTCTCCAAAAGCCAATTAAAATTAAAATTGAATCCAATTCATGAACGCATACAAGCTGACAAGAAAAGGCGTTGCACCTCATCTTGGGCTTGATCTGACGCTTTATCTTAGCCAAAGATCTCACCGTAATCCCAGCCAACTTTCCTGACCTGGGGTTTAACAGTATACAGTAGACAGGACAAAACATTTTCCCTTGGTGAAGGGGTCAATGACCAGGGGGCATAGATTTATGGTATATAGAAATGATCTGGAGGAAAATGTGTGTGATCTGATTAGTAAGTTTGCGGATGACATAAAGATTGTCGAGGTTGCTGATAGTGCCGAGGATTGTCAGAAGATACAACAGGATATAGATAGATTGGAGACGTGGGCACAGAAATGGCTGATGCAGTTTAATCTGGACAAATGTGAGGTGATGCATTTTGGAGGATTAAATCTAGGTATGAATTATACTGTAAATGACAAAACCCTGAGAAACATTAACATTTAGAGGGATCTGGGCATGCAGGTCAACAGTTCCCTAAAAGTGTCAACACAGGTGATTGAGAAGGCATATGGCATGCTTGCCTTCATCAGCAGGGACATTGAGTACAGGAGTTGTGAAATCATATTCACAGCACGGTAGCATGGTGGTTAGCATAAATGCTTCACAGCTCCAGGGTCCCAGGTTCGATTCCTGGCTGGGTCACTGTCTGTGTGGAGTCTGCACGTCCTCCCCGTGTGTGCGTGGGTTTCCTCCGGGTGCTCCGGTTTCCTCCCACAGTCCAAAGATGTGCGGGTTAGGTGGATTGGCCATGCTAAATTGCCCGTAGTGTCCTAAAAAGTAAGGTTAAGGGGGGGTTGTTGGGTTACCGGTATAGGGTGGATATGTGGGTTTGAGTAGGGTGATCATTGCTCGGCACAACATCGACGGCCGAAGGGCCTGTTCTGTGCTGTACTGTTCTATGTTCTATATTGCAACTATATAAAACCTTGGTTAGGCCACATTTGGAGTATTGCGTGCAGTTCTGGTCACCACATTGTCAGACGGACGTGGAAGCTTTGGTAAGAGGGCAAAGATGATCCAGCAGAATGTGTCCAGGTCTCGAGGGTGTTGGCTATGAGGACAGGTTGATAAATTAGGATTGTTTTCACTGACAAGATGGGGGAGGAGGGGAGGCCTGATAGAGGTCCACAAAATTATGAGAGGCACAGACAGGGTGGATAGTCAGAGGCTTTTTCCAAGGGTGTAAGTGTCAATTACAAAGGGGCACAGGTTCAAGGTGAGAGGGGGAAAGTTTGAGAGAGATGTATGATGTTGGCTTTTCTCGCAGAGTGGTGGGTACCTGAATGCGCTGCCAAAGGATGTGGTAGAAGCAGGCACATTAGCAACATTTAAGAGGTGTCTGGAACACATTAGCAACATTTAAGAGTTGTCTGGAAGGGTACATAAATAGGGAGGAAATAGAGGAATACGGACCGAATCAGGGCAGAAGGGTTGTTTGTAGTTGGAGCATCATGATCGGCACAGGCTTGGAGAGCCAAAGGGTTGTTCTTGCACTGTACTTTCTTTGTTCTTTGTAAGGGGCAGGAGGTTTGGAGGGGATGCGAGGAAAGGCTTTTTCATCCAAAGGGTAGTGTGAGTCTGAAACCCACTGGCTGAAAAGGTGGTGTATACAGAGATCCTCATAACATTAAAGAAGTGCTCAGGTGTACACTTGTGATGCCAAGGTATACAAGGGTATGGGCCAAGAGCTGAAAAATGGGAGTGGAATAGTTCGGTGGTATGAGGACTTGGGTGCGATCCCAGACCCAGATTACGTCTGTGTAGAGTTTTCACATTCTCCCTGTGTCTGCGTGGGGGTCTCACCCCCCACAATCCAAAGATATACAGGGTAGGTGTGTCGGCTACGCTAAATTGCCCTTTAAATTAAATTTAAAAAAAAAGAATTAGCTGGTTGTTTTTGACCGGTGCAGATTTGATGGGCCGAATGGCCTTTTCTGTGCGTAGACCTGCATGACTCTATAACTCTATGAATGCGCGGCAACCTCCTAGCAAGACTCTCAGCACCAAGACAATGCCCATCAATGCCAATGTGGAGAGGTGTTGCGGGACTGCAGCGAGACTGATGTTTTCACACAAGACTTTGTAGCAATATGAAATCTGGCAGCCAGGCTTTGTAATAGTAATTGAGTTCTCAATTACAATTATGGGGTATGATGGCTTTAATTGTACTACATGAATAAATTTCCCCTGAAAAAGCAAATGCAAATTCAGGCTGTTATTGAAATGAATACTCATGTGTTGATAACTCTATACTAGAACAATATACTCCTGCAGAGGGCGGCAGAGCAGCGACGCTGATTGGCTGTTGCGGGGAGTGAATTGTGGAAAGCTGCTGTCAGGTGACTTTCTGGAACTAATATATTTCAGGCAGTGGCTAAACCCGAGACACTACACAGGTAGCGTCTCCCACCCATCCTCCTCCTCTAACCAAAAAAAAGACTGTGTGGTGAGTTGGTGAGGTAAGCTTGTCTTTCCTTTTCCTCTCTCCACCCTTCCACCACCTCTAACCTGCGGGGAGTGTGAAAATCAGGTACGCTTTTTTTTCTCTCTGTAATTATCCAGTGGATAAATAGAAGGGATGGCAGAGGGGGCAGTGCAATGTTCCTCCTGCAGGATGTTCGAGGTGAGGGACACCGTCAGTGGCCCTGTTGAGTTCACCTGCGGGAAGTGCACCCTACTCCAGCTGCTCAAAGACCGTGTTAGGGAACTGGAGCTTGAGATGGATGAACAGGATTATTCGGGAGGCAGAATCAGTTATAGATAGAAGCTACATGGATGTAGTTACACCTAAGAATGAGATAGCTGGGTGACGTTTAAAAGGAGGGGGAAGAAGCAGTCAGTGCAGGGATCCCCGGCGGTTGTTCCCCTCAATAACAGGTATACAGTTTTGGATACTATTGGGGGGGGGGCAGACCAGAGATAAGCCATGGTGATCAGGGGGCCGGATTCTCCGTGAATCGGCCCAATGGCCCGAACCTGGGCGCCAAAAATGGCACCAATCACTCCGGCGTCGGGCCCCCTGAAACATCACAAATTCTCCATCCGGGAATGGGCTAGGAGCGGCATGTCACCATTCACGATGGCGTCATCCATCACGGACATGTATGCTGTCAGTGACGCCGTGCGGCCCGGAGACCTGGCAAAATGGCCGCCCGCCGCACAGCGCCAAGTGAGACCCCCCACTGCCTGCCCCCTTCCCCCTTCCCATCCCCCTTCCCCATATCGCCACTTCCCCCATATCACCCCTTCCCCATATCACCTTCCCCCATATCCCCCCTTCCCCCATATCCCCCCTTCCCCCATATCCCTGTTCTCCCATCCCCCTTCCCCATATCCCCTTCCCCCAAATTTCCCTTCCCCATATCCCCTTCCCCCAAATTTCCCTTCCCCATATCCCCCCATATCCCAGATATCCCCTTCCCCCAAATCTCCCTTCCCTATATCCCACCTTCCCCCTATCCCCCATTCCCCTATTCCCCCATATCCCCCCTTCCCCCATATCCCCTTCCCCATATCCCCCCGTCCCCACATCCCCTCTTCCCCATATCCCGCTGTCTCCCTATATCCCCTTCCCTATATTTCCCTTCCCCGTATCCACTTCTCCCATATCCCCCCTTCCCCATATTCCCCTTCCCCCATATCCCCCTTCCCCCATATCCCCATATCCCCATATCCCCTTTCCCCATAACCCACCTGCCTCCATAACCCCGCTTCCCCATACCTCCCCTTGCCCCATATCCCCTTCCCCTTATCCCCCCTTCCCCCATACCCCCTTCCCCAATATCCCCCCTTCCCCCATATCCCCCCTTCCACCATATCCCCCCATACACACCATTCCCCCATGTCCCTCCCTGGGGAAGGGGGGATATGGGGAAGGAGGATATGGGGGGTGGGGGGGGATTTGGTAGGAGGGGGGATATGGGGGAAGGGGGGACAGGCCCGGCACATGAGGCACATGACGCCCCCAGGACGTTCCTGGGCGGCCATGAGCCAGGGACAGACCCGGAGCACCAGGCGGACGCTGCCCAATCTAGTGCGAGTGCGGTGACGCTGGCGAGCCACACCTAGTGATGAGGAGGGAAGCCACAGCAACAGCAGCCCCCAGGACACTGAC